>NW_006408760.1:1322641-1363269 GCF_000296735.1 Chrysochloris asiatica
AACAGCACTTGCCAACATATGAATACATACGTACACACTCATAGCCTATTTCTGGGACCTCCCTAAAGGGCAGTGGTGAAGGGAAATCCTCCCAACAGGCAGAACTAGAAGCCGTGCATCTGGTTATTAATTTTATTTGGAAGGAGAAATGGCCAGATGTGTGACCATATACTGATTTTTGTCTATGTCTTAGGCTGGGTTCTCTGCCATCACAGGGTCCAATCAACCCCTTCGTAGTTAGATGTCTTAATTCAATTAGGGCAGTTCCCACAGTCAAATCTGACTTATATAAAATAGCAGTTCCAGCAGTGTTCAAGGAAGCTGGGGCTCCTTTCATAAATTTCCGCCTCAGTATTGTGGAGTCCTGGTGTGGTGCTGTGGGCTAATGCGTCAGACTGCAAAGTCATTTGAACTGCAAGGTCGGTAGTTCAAGATCACCAGCTTCTCCTTGTAAACCCAATACAGGGTCACTATGGGTCAGTATTGACTTGAAGGCACAATAACAACATTGTGGTAAAAGGTATATCCTCTGGGCACTCTGTATGGGTTTACAGGTTTATCCCGATAAATGTACTCTAACATGCCAACTTCCCAAAGCATTTGGATTCCTTCCTCTATAGAATACCAAGGCAGGCCTGGTCCTTCAATTTGATATACTGTAGGCCACCACACAATCCATGCTTCAGTGAACCAACCAAATAAAATATTAGATCCTCTCCTAACCTCTTTAGCTCCAACACTGAATGAAGAATCTGTGCTTAAGTGGACCCACATCAATAAACTAAGACTGATCCAATCCTGTGCTCCTTGCACCATTATCCCACAGCCACACAAATTCTCCGTTCTTTCAAAGTGTAGCATACATATTCCTGGGTCACAATTTTGTACTTCACCTTTTGGGGCCTATTGGGCCTTAAGTCTTATTATAGGTCTGGAAGCAATAATTGGTAGAGGTATTTCCTAGCAATGCTTCAGATGATGCCTTAAGCACCATCTTAGCAGGTATAGTTCAGTTGATCTCATGAAGTGTGGGCAGAGGATACTATTTTTACTGACAAAGATAGGGTAATCTCTTCAGAAAGTAGAGATGGGGCTGTTGACAAGAGTAAGTCAATGGAATTTATGGGCTCTATGTGCCCAGCTTCCTGATTATCTGCCCATATGTCCCTATCCCAAGTTTCAGAATCCCATTTCTTCCCAGTGACCTCACTTTAACATCAGATACCATTCCAGATTGGGAATTTAGGTGACATTGTAATTCATCCATTTTTACACTAAGACTCTGGGTTTGTTTTTCAGCAATATCAGCTCTGCTACTACAGGAAAGCAGGCAATATTTCAGGGCACAAGTCGAAACTTTGAGGTCTTTTATGTGGTGCTTGAGTTGTGTCTCCTTAGCCCTGAGCACATCTCTTTCTTTTTACCACTTACGCTATTTCAAGTAGAACCAACCAGCTTCACTATACTTCTCATCCTGACAAAATTACAGAAACTATGCACACGATCACCCAGAGCCTCACTTTTCTCCAATACATGATCTACTAGTAGTGAAATTTTGTGCATTAATATTGCCACCTTATGCCATAGGTTATCAGCATCTTCACCCTCTTTGCTAGTAGAAGTAGAGTTATCAGTGCCTTTAACATGATTTTGGATCTCTAGAACTACTCTCAGTACCAAATGTCTTAGGCTGGGTTCTCTAGAGAAGTAAAACCAATGAAACATGTGTGTGTGTGTGTGTGTGTGTGTGTGTGTGTGTGTGTGTATGTATGTGTATATATATATATATAGAGAGAGAGAGAGAGAGTGGAGTCCTCATGTGGTGCTGTGGACTACAAAGTTATCTGAACTACAAGGTTGGTGGTTCAAGCTCACCAGCTACTCCTTGGAAACCCTATACAGGGTCGCTATGGGTCGGGATAGACTCGACGGCACTTAACAACAACAACAATATATATATCGTGGTGGTTATGTGCTGTGGAATTGGTTCTGACTCACAGCGACCCTGTATAGGGTTTTCAAGGCTGTAAATCTTTACAGGAGCAGAAAGTCTCATCTTTCTCCCACATAATAGCTGGTAATTTTGAACTACTGACCTTGTGTTTCGCAGCTCGATTCATAACCACTATGCTACCAGAGCTCCTTATACACACACACACACACACACACACACATATATATAAAGAGAAATTTATATCAAGGAAATGGTTCACAACTGTAGAGGTTAGAGAGTCCAAAGTCTGGGTCAGATGAACCAGACAAGCAGGTCTGGCAGACAGGTAGGCCCAGCAGGCAGACAGACAGGCAGGCAGGCAGATAATATAGCAGACCATTGATTCAAGTTCAAAGAACCAGAGGTTGAAGGATGAGCCAGATGCAAGATCCAGACCCAGCAGAAAGCAAACAAACTTTGTCTGGGTGTCCAATAGAGTCGAAGTAGGTCACACTCCTAGGGAAAACATCCTTGATTGGTTATTCACAATCACATTGGTAACTATGCCTGCTTATAGCCAATCATCATAGAGTTAACTACACTGTATTAGATAACACCATGTGGATAACCACATCTCAAATGCCTAACCACTGGGAATCGTGGTCTAGTCAAGTTGACACAAAACCTTAACTATCATATGTAGTCTGTGACCAGTGGCTTTCCTGGATGGTCAGGGACTTAGAAGAAACATGGCTGGAAAATTGGTAATAAGGAGGTGTGGGAAAGAGGTGTGTACACAGACTACTCTGATTGGGCCAAAAGATGAAGATATTTGTGTCTCACATGAATACTCACCAAAGAGTTACTTGGGCAGAGGAGGAGTTTAACAATCAAATGGATAGGATGACACATTCTGTGGAAATGTTATCCTCTTTCCCAGCCGCTCTTGTCATTGCCCAGTGAGCTCATGACTGAAGTGGCCATGGTGGCAGGGAAGGAGGTTATGCATGAGCTCAGCAGTATAGAGTTCCACTCACCAAGGCTGATGTGGCTACAGCCACTGTTGAGTATCCAATCTGTCAGCAGCAGAGACCAGCGCTGAATCTGCATTAGGGGACAATTCCTGCCAGAAACCCGGTGGCAGGTTGATTACATCAGACCATGTCCATCATAGAAAGGGCAGAGTGTTGTTCTTACTGGATTAGATACTTACTCTGGATATAGATTTGCCTTGCCTACATGTGATGATTCTGCCATAACTACCAGAATGTCTTATCCATTGTCATGGTACCTTACACAGCACTGCCTCAAAACAAGGGATTCACTTTAAGCAAATGACATGTGGCCACGGGCCCATAATCATTGAGTTGACTGGTCTTACCATGTCCCCTATCATGCTACACAGCTGGCTTGATAGAATGGCTTTCTAAAGATACAATTACTATACCAACTAGGTGGCAATACCTTGCAGGATTGGAGCAATGTTTTCCAAGAGGCTGTATATGCTCTAAATCGGTGCCCAGTATAGGAATTAACATGCTTAGTTGCTAACTAATAAAGGGTTGAAAGTTTGAGTCCACCAAGAGGCACCTTGTAAGAAAGGCCTGGAGATCTATTTCAGAAAAATTCAGTCATTAAAAATTCCATGAAGCACAGTGCTAACCTGACAGCTGGTCACCAGGAGTGAGAATCGACTTGGCAACAACTGGAAAGATAATGCCAGTTCTGACATTCTACTAATAAAACTCTGATTGTTACCTTTTCCAAAAACCATGAAAGAAAGAAACCAGCTGTTAATGGAGCACACTCATAAAAAGAACTAGATGAAGACATAACTTTCATAAGTCAAAGACAGTCACAACCAACTCCAGGTAATTCCACACTGTTCCACAGGGTGGGAGTGCAGGAGAAGGAGAGGTGGACAAGCTTTGGCCAAGAAGGGCCTAGGATAAGCCCTGTAGGCACTGCAGCTTGGGTAGTGATGATGACATCTGCTTTTTTTCATAGAATCCACGATTACAGGGTAAGCTTACCATCAGAAGGCAGAGACCTTCTGTACTGACTCCTAGTTCCCCACTGACATAGTGGACCTAGGTCTTCCCCAGTTCCAGCCTTGACCACAGTCATTGTTGTTAGGTGCCATCCAAACAGTTCTGACTCACAGCGACCTTATGCACAAGAGAACAAAACACTGCCCCATCCTGCGCCAATCTCAAAATTTTTGCTATGCTTGAGGCTATTGCTTCTGTCACTGAACCAATCCATCTCATTGGAGGTCTTGTTCTTTTTCAATGATCCTCCACTTTACCAAGTGTTATGTCCTTCTCCAGGGTCTGGTCCCTTCTGATAAGATGTCCAAAGTATGAGAGGGGAAGTCTGGTCATCCTGGCTTCCAAAGAGTACTCTGGCTGTACTTCTTCCAACACAAACTCATTTGTTATTCTAGCAGTCCATGGTACTTTTAATATTCTCCTTCAACACCATAACTCAAATGCATTAATTCTTCTATGGTCTTCCTTATTCATTGTCCAGCTTTCATATGCATATGAGGCTATTAAAAATACCATAGCTTGGGTCAGGCCCCTCTTTATCCTCCCACTGACGTCTTTACCCATGAACACTTTAATGAGGTCTTGTGCAGCAGATTTGCTCAATGCAATATGCATTTGATTTCTTGACTGCTGCTTCCATGAGTGTTGATGATGATCTAAGCAAAATGAAGTCTTTGACAACTTCAATCTTTTCTCCACTTATATGGCTGTTATTTATTGGTCCAGTGGTGAGGATTTTTTTTTGTCTTTATATTGAGGTGCAACTCATACAGAAGGCTGTGGTCTTTGACCTTCATCAGTAAGTACTTTAAGTCCTCTTCACTTTCAGCAAGCATGTCGCAGGTTGTTAACAAGTCTTCTTCCAATTCATATGCCACGTTTTTCTTTATATAATTGTTTCTCGGATTATTTGCTCAGCATACAGAATGAATAAGTATGGTGAAAGAATACAACCCTGGTACAGACCTTTTCTAATTTTAAACCATTCAGTGTCCCCTTGTTCTTTTTGAATGAGTGCCTCTTAGTCTATGCATAGGTTCCTCATGAGCACTATTAAGTATTCAGGAATACTCATTCTCCATAATGTTGTCCATAGTTTGTCATGATCCACACAATCAAAAGCCACTAGGTAAGGTTTTTCTATTTGCTTTACTTGGCTTTTGCTTTCTTGCAGTTAGTTCTCCTGGTTCTGGTGCTCCTAGGTTGTCGTTCCTACTTGGTGAGAAGACTGGGGAGCCTATGGTGAGGTTCCTTGCTGCAGCAGCAAGAACCTCTTTTCCTTGCTCTGACTCTCCTGGAATGGCGCTTTGTATGGTGGTTGCTATGGGCAAGAAGATAGGCTGGGCTCCAATTGAAGGGTGGGGTAGAGGAGAAAGACACAACTCAGAGTCTAGAAAAGGACATTCAGATCGAAGAAGATACTACAGCCACAAAAGAACAATAAAATGGGAAACTTATTTTCCATTGAAAATCCTGTCCTCATCCAAACCACTGAGTAAGTTTGAGGGCAATCAATGCCTTATCAAAAACAACAAAAACAAAATCTTAGAGCCCTCCCTGTCTTCACACATTGCTGTTAGCAGCCTGTGGTGAAGTTAATTACTTAATAGGGGCCATCTAGCCACAGTCTTCCACTCTGTGATTTATTGTAAATTCAAGTCTCTATGGGAGTCCTAGTGTGGCGCTGTGGGTTAATGTGCCAGACTGCAAAGCCGTTTGAACAGCAAGGTTGGTGGTTCAAGCTCACCAGTTGCTCCAGGGAAACCCTATACAGGGTTGCTATGGGTCAGAACCAACTCGAAGGCGCTTAACAACAACAAAGATGCCTATGGTTATAGTCCTATTTTGGAGTGAGTTGTGTTATGTTAATGAGGTAGGATTAAGGTGGGATGTATCCTGAGTTCTCATTCTACTAGAGGATGTAACTCAAGTCACCACTCTTAGTTTCCTTTGGGGTGTGGTCTACAAATTAGTACTCACCTTTGATATCTGTTAAACAAGAACTTCCGGATTTAAGCTGTTCCCTTATAAACATGGGGGGGGGGGGCTCCTAGTGTAGCACTGTAGGATAAGAACTGGACTGCTAACCATAAGGTCAGTGATTCAAAACCATTTTTAATCAGACAACCATATGGTTTATTATGCTGGGAATGACAAATTCAAAAGGAATGGTGTAGCATTCATTACTAAAAAAGGATATATTTCAAGATCTATCTTGAAGTACAATGCTGTTTATTATAGGGTACTATCCATACACCTACATGGAAGACCAGTTTATATCACTATTATTCAAATGTATGCACCAGTATGCATCAAGCCAGTGATGATGAAATTCAAGAATTCTACCAACTTCTTCAGTCTGAAATTGATCAAACATGCAATCAAGATGTACTGATCATTACTGGTGACTGGAATGCAAAGGTTGGAAACAAAGTGGAAGGATCGATAGTTTGAAAATATGGTCTATAAGTTGTTTTTGTTGTTGCTATTAAGTACCATTGAGTTGGTTCCTACTCATAGGAACCCTATATAGGGTTTCCGAGGAGTGGCTGGTAAGCTTCACCTGCCAACTTTGCGATCATTGACTTTGCAGTCTAGCACATTAACCAACAGCGCCACACTAGGACTCCTTCTTAAGGTTTAATAAAGGGATCTGAATGGAATACATTAGAATTCAGGATCTTTTTTCCTCTAGCACACATTTTAGAATGCAGTGTACAACAGAGGCATTTTAAACAAGTGGCTAGAAAGGGAAAGAATTCAATAAATGGCATCAGGACAACTGGCTAGTCACCTAGAAAAGAGAAAAGCTGGAACCCTATCTTGCTCCAAACACTAATTCAACCAGAGGACCAAAAGTGAAAGCAGAAAACCATTTGAGATGAAAAAGGCAACATTTTCCCAAGTACAAAGTTCAGAAGGTAGGAAAGGTTAGGAGAGCAGGAGAAATGGAAACAGGAAACACAGGGAGGAGGTGAGGTAGGTGGTTACATATGTAAGGACTACAGAATCGATGACATGAAACAAAATATGTGTGAATTAACCATGGCAATGAAACGATATACAATAGGATAAATGTAAAGCTAATGTTTTCCTATGTAAACTATCACATAATTCACAATAAAACATTTAAAAACAATAAAAAAAAAGAGCAACTAGGTATTTTCCTCCAGTGTAGCTTTCACAACCATGATCAAAGAAAACTGTCTGTAAACTGTGAACTACTATAACATTTTCATGAGTAAAACCTAATATAGATTTATTTGAATATATGAGATTTCAATGCTAAAGAAATATGACTGATTCCTACCCTTATTTCTACAATTCATAGTGTGTTTAACAAACTCAGAAGACATAGCATCTGGAAAAAAAAAAATGTATGAATTGTTTTTGATTAGAAAACGGATTTGCTCTGTAAACCTTTATCAAATTCATAATAAAAAGCTTTTTATAAAAAAAAGAAGGAAAAGCACTAGAAGAAAACACAGAGAAGATCAATAAAAACCTGGGAAAAACAAACCAGTTTCACTAAGTAAATTCTGACACCTGGTAACCTCAAAAGTGGTTCTTTTTAACATGACACAAAACTTAGAAGCTATAGAGTGATACTTTTAAACATCTAAATATTAACATTAATAGTCAAAAGACAAATGACCAATTGGTTAAAAACTTCTATCTATATTTGCCATATGTTGTTGTTGTTAAGTGCTATCAAGTCGATTCCAATTCAGTGAACCCTGTATAGCATTTCCAAGGAGTGCCTGGTGGTTTTGACCTTGCAGTTCAAATCAACCTTGTAGTCCAGTGCTTTATCCTACAGCACCATACCAGGACTCTATATTTGCCATATGTTGTTGTTCTTAAGTGCCATCAATTCGGTTCCTACTCATTGTTGTTGTTAGGTGCCATTGAGTCAGTTCCAACTCACAGCGACCCTGTATAGAGTTTCCAAGGAATAGCTGGTGGGTTTGAACTGCCAACCTTGTAGCTCAAATTGACCTTGAGGTCCAGTGTATTATCCTGCGGCACCACACCAGGATGCCTTCCTACTCACAGCAACCCTGTATAAGGTTTCTGAGAAGTGGCTGTTGAGTTTGAACCACCAACCTTGCAGTTCAAGCCAACCTTGTGGTCTAGCGCTTATTCTACAGCACCACACCAAGACTCCATATTTGCCATATTTGCCATATTGTTGTTGTTTTTGAATAGAAAATGGATAAATTCATAATAAAATGTTTGTTTTTTAAAAGAAGGAAAGTGCCGTCGAGTTGGTTCCAGCATATAGACACCCTGTATAGGGTTTCCAAGAAGCAGCTGATGGGTTTGAACTCCAGATCTTGTGGTATGCAGTCCAGTGCTGATCCTACAGCATCACACCACGAGTCCAGAGAGCACAAATTTCTTGAAAGAACAAAACTTTTCTAAAGCAATTAAACAATACTACAGAAAAGCTGGACAAAAAATTTGCAGGTAGTCCATACAAAAGAAATCCAAATGATTTGTAAAATGATGAAATATTCAGCCTCCCACAGAATTAAAGAAATGTAAATTAAAATAAGACCCCATTTTCAACCAGCACCACTACCAGCCATAAAAAAACTGCTAAAACTTTATATTGGTACCAGTTAGCACAAGAAAGTATGCTCAAAGTCATTAGCCGTTTGGGAAATACAAATCAAATCCATAATGAGATGCTACTTCACCCCCACTTTGTTATTGTTTATAGATAAGTCATTGAAGCCCAGAAAGGTTAAATGACTTGTCCAAAGTCATTTGCCATTTAGGAACCTGGGGAGCGCAAGTAATTTGTAATTGGCTGCTAACCCCAGGTTGATGGTTCTGTAAAGACTACAGCCAAGAAACCCTCTGGAAGCAGTTCTACTCTGTAACATCTGAGGTCACCATCAGTCAGGGGCTGACTCGATGGAATGGCAGCTAACAACTTTTGCCATTGGGAATCCTAGTCTAAAGCCCATTAGTCTTTATGTTCTCATCCACTCTACACGGCTTCCAGGAAGTTCATGTGACCATTCTAACATGAAATCACACAAACTACTTTGCACCTGGCACAGATGTCCTATTGTGACTTCAGAAATATACAGTGTGATTTATTGAGGACATACTTGTTCTCGATACTTCAAGGTCTTATTTCTCAAAAAGCTGACACTCATGACCTGGCCCAAATGAAGTTCCTCCTCTTTTACTGTCAGTCACATTTCATAACCTTTGAGGGAAAGTTAACTACCAACTCCCCGAGTACGGGGAGAGTCTGGACTTGGAGACAAGTAGACTGAGGTTCAAATCCTGTTGTGTGAGCTGGACTGAGCGATTCATCTTTCTGAGCTTTAGCAGATAGTGAATGGTGAATAATGGCATTTTTGATGAGCATTGAATGAATTACTTATTATATGTAATATGCTGGGCACATAAACGTTCATTTCTTTCCTTCCTCATAAGAACTAAGGGGCCTTTAGAACCGGGCTCTGTGGGGTCATGGTCTCCAATCAACAAAATTTGTTTGAATTGGATTTCTCTAGGATGAATTTCTTCATCACTTCCCTGAACAAAGTTCATCAGGTCCCATGCACTTATATGCAACATGTCTCATCTTTATGACCCTGGTACATTTTTCTAACAGTCCTACTGTAAACCATAAGATTGGTGGTTCAAACCTACCAGCCACTCCTTGGAAACGCTATACATGATTGCTATGAGTTAGAACAGACTTGATGACACTTAACAACAACATAGGCTAAAAGGAGTCCTAGTTGTATATGGGTTTATGTGGTGAGCCACTCACTGCAAGGTTAGCAGTTCAAATCCACCAACTGCTATGCGGGAGAACGATGAAACTTTCTACTCCCTTAAAGAATTACAGCCTCAGAAGCCCTATGCAAGGTCACTATGGGTGGGAAGTGACTCAACAGCACACACCACCACCAACATAGTGCTAAAACTGTTATATAGGGATGTCCCTTGGGAACAGGAACAGGAAGTCCTGTGAGGTCTGACAGCTATGGGTTCAAGGCTGGTCTCACAGGCTTCGCAGGCCATGTGGGGAGGACCCCCAGTGAGGAGCAGAACTGCTCTTCCAGGACGGTCAAGGAGAGAGGATGGCATAGGAGGTTGTGGGGTGGAAAATGGTTCTGCAAAGTTGTCAGCAGTGAGGTAAAAGGTGGCAGTGATTTGTCAACTTAAGACTCCGGAAGAGGCCACCTCAAGACGTTACAAAGCAAAAAAAATTTAAAGTCACTTTTTAAGTTGGACCAATTGTCCAACCCCATGGTGTCTCACACTCTTCTAAAGTTCCAGTTTCTGGCACTGCAGGATAATGTGCTGCACTGCAAAGTCAGTTTGAGCCACAAGGTCAGTGGTTCAAACCCACCAGCTGCTCTTCAGAAACTCTATACAGGGTCCCTATGAGTCAAAACCAACTGGATGGCACTTAACAACATATCACCACAAAAGTGACCTACCACCAAATAGGAGCCTAGTGTAGCATTATATGATAAGCTCTAGGCTGCTAACCACAAGGTCAGTGGTTCAAGCTGCTCCTTGGAAACCCTACACAG
Organism: Chrysochloris asiatica; assembly: GCF_000296735.1. NCBI lineage: Eukaryota > Metazoa > Chordata > Mammalia > Afrosoricida > Chrysochloridae > Chrysochloris > Chrysochloris asiatica. The sequence continues at coordinate 1,333,198 of NW_006408760.1, forward strand.
GGTCACTATGAGTGGAACTGACTAACTCAATGGCATGAACAGTAACCATAGAATAATCAAAGGCAATTGTTAGGTGCCTTCCCGTTGGTTCCAATTCATTTCAACCAACAGAATGAAACACTGCCCTGTCCTGCACCATCCTCACACTTTTGTTCAGTTTGAGTCCATTGTTGCTGCTATTATATCAGTCCAGCCCATTGGGGGTCTCCCTATTTTTACTCCCCCTCCACTTTATTAATCATGATGTCCTTCTCCAGGGACTGGTCCTTCCTGACAACATGATCAAAGAACAAGTAAGAGACAAAGCCATCCTCATTTCTAAGCAATATTCTGGCTGTGCTTTTTTTTTTTTAATGTTTTATTGTGAGTTATGTGATAGTTTACATGGGAGAACATCAGCTTTACATTCATCCTATCGTACATCGTTTCATTGCCATGGTTACAATCCCCTCCATAGGGTATACCTTGCAAGCCTGCACCCCAGTCATCAGCACATAGCCCCTCTCCCTCTCTGGGTCTAAAGTCTCCAGCTGTTCCATCTCTCCACATCATCATCTCTGCCTCCACCTCTGGCTGTTCTTTTTTGAAGAAAGATTTATTTGCTTTCTGGCAGTCCACGGTACTCAACATTCTTCACCAACACCATAATTCAAATGTATCAGTTCTTTTACTGTTTTCCTTATTCATTGTCCAACTTTCACATGCATATGAGGCAAATGTAAATACCATGGCTTGGATCAAGCACACCTTAGTTCTAAAAATGACATCTTTGTTCTTAAATCCTTTAAAGAGGTCCAGAGGTAATTAACTGGCAGAAATTATTTAATTAGTATTCATCCAATGTGTTCCAAGACAAGAAAGAGTCTCTGGGTGGTACAAAAGGTTAAGTGCTCGTGGAGGGAGAGGGGATGTGTGCCATGGAGGGGGAGGGAGAACAGGCTTGCAGGGTGTGCCCTTTGAATGACTGTATATTCCTGAGTGTTTTGGTGCACATCCAAAAAAAACAAAACAATACAGAGGGAATAGAAGCAAATACTGTTGAATGATGAAGCATGCAGGGGATTGTAATCATTACAATGAAACGAATATGATAGGATGACTGCAAAACTGATGTTCCCCCATGTAAACTATCACTCAATTCACAATAAAAACTTTAAAAAAAAAAAAAAAAAAAAGGTTAAGTGCTTGGCTACTAACTAAACGGCAGTTCAAATCCATGCATAGGCTCATGGAAAGAGAGTCCTGGCAATCTACTTCCCCAAAACAGCCACTGAAAATCCTATGGAACACAGTTAAACTCTTGACACACACGAGGCCATCATAAGCCAAAAGTCACTTGATGCAACTGGCTGTTTTTTGTTTGGTTTCAAGACAAAGAACTATGTCAGGGATACCAGGATCCATCCAGCTCTCTTGATCAGCCTTTCCGTCCCAGTTCTCTACAAATCCATTTTTAAACTGCTCTCTCACACCCACTTGCCCCAAATCTCAGCTCCAATTGCCTTTTCCTCCCAATTTTTAGTGCTCAAGCGGCCTTGTCCTTCAGTCCCAGCTCTCTCAGTGATTTGTCTGTACTGCCAAGCAAGGTAGTAAGAACGATAAGGAAAATAAAAGAGTTAGGGAATGCTGGTGGGAGGCTGGAAGGGGCTGTAACTTTGGATATGGTGATGAGGGGTTCTTCTACCATGGGGTGACATTTGAGCAGATACCCTGCAGGAAGAGAGGGAGTGAGCCCCGGGACTATCGGGAAAAAGCAGTCAACGAGCAGGGCCATTTTTTGCTTAGTATTTTCTTCCTATAGGTGTGCAACTGGGACCTCGAAAGAGAAAGGAAAAGAAAAGAGCTTACGCAAAAATGGAAGAAACCATTAGCAGTGTCAGACTTTTACCTTTAGCATTTACACACCACCCAGTACCGACTCAGGACCCGGCATCTGACGGGGCTCCGAATTGCCCACCTGAGGTATCAGACCTTAATCAAGCTGGTTCGGAATCACACTAAGCACAGGTTTCGGATTCTTCCACTAGGGTCAGATATCCAGCACTACGGAAGAGGACCCCAACCCCAGCTGTGGCCACGCCCCGACAGATACTGCCTCCATTTCCGATTCCAAGTCCCGCGACACTCTAAGCTCGTACGAGAGGAAGGCTAGATCTATCCCCGCCCCACCCCTTGGGCCCCGCCCCCAGTTCGTTCCGTCCAATAAGAGCGACCCGCTCCCTTCGGCAATGATTCCGCCCTTGCCATTAACTACAGTTAATTAAAAAACTGAACGTAAACGATTGGCCTGAATTGGAGACTTTTTAAAAATCGAGTTCCTAATTGGTTGTGGCGTACGGCAGGCTGCCCGCACTGTGGGACGACCCGGAAGTAATTTCCGCAGCACTTAACCGCGTGAGTTCGCCTTCGGGAAGCCTGCTGTAGGTTTCATTGCCACTGCAATGACTAAAATAAAGTCAGATCCCGATGGGTCCGAGGCTCCGGTGGAGGCGTCCGGCGGAGAGCGCACTTACCATGAGCTGTTGGTTAACCTGAACCCCATCGCGCAGCCCCTGGCCTCCCGCCGCCTCACGCGAAAGCTTTACAAGTGCATTAAGAAAGGTGCGGCGGACGCCGGGGCGCGGGAGGCGTGGTGGGCGGAAGCCTCCGACTGACTCTTCTGTCTTTGCAGCGGTGAAACAGAAGCAGATTCGGCGCGGCGTGAAGGAGGTTCAGAAGTTTATTAACAAAGGTGAAAAAGGGTAAGACTCCTCCTCCCCACCGGGTTTCGTATTTCTAAACGGAAAATGGTGTGGCTGTGGATTAGGCACTGGGTTGCTAACCGAAAAGTCGGCAGTTCAAACCCACCACCAGCTGCTTCCCGGGAGAAAGATGAGAATTTCTCCCTCCTGTAAAGATTTACAGCCTGGAAACCCTGAATAGGAAGCTATCAGTTCGATAGCATAAGGTTTGGTTTTGGTTTAAGCCCCACAAGATCGGCGGCTCAAACCCACCAGCCACTCCTGGAAAACCCTATACAGGGTCGCTATGAGTAGGAACCTACTCGACGGCACTTAATAACGTAAAAGTCAGATGGATTGATTCCTTCATGTGAGATGATAACAAAGCAGTAGGTTAACACTTAGTACGGATACTTGTATGTCATTTACACGAGCTCAGAGGACGCTATGATCAGAATGAATTAGAGACTCACTAACAACCTGCAATACGACGAATTGCACTGGGCATATCTGCTGCACAGGAACTTTTTAAAGTGTTGAAGAGCAGAGATGTCAGCTTGAGGACTAGGATGCGCCTGACCCAGGCCATTGTGTTTTCAATAGCCTCATATGGATGCGAAAGCTGGACAGTGAATAAGGAGGATCGTAGAAGAATTGATGCCTTTGAGTTGTGGTGTTGGAGGAGAATACTGAAAGTGCCATGGACTGCCAAAAGAACCAACAGATCTGTGTTGGAAGAAGTACAACCAGAGTGCTCCTTGGAGGCCAGGATGGCCAAACTTCATCTCTCATACTTAGGACATATTGTCAGAAGGAAACAGTCACTGGAGAAGGATACCATGCTGGGTAAGATGGAGGGTCAGAGAAAAAGAGGAAGACCCCCAACGAGATGGATCAGCCAGGTGGCATCATTGATGGACTCAAGTGTGGCAGCGGTAGTGAGGTTGGCCCAGGATCGAACATTGTTTCGTTCTGCTGTGCATGGGGTCGCTATGAGTCGGTTCCGACTCGATGGCACATGACAACAACAACAACCTGCAACATACAGATGATACAACCTTGCTTGCTGAAAATGAAGAGGACTTAAAATATTTATTGATGAAGATCAAAGAACACAGCCTTCAGTATGGATTGCATTTCAATGTAAAGAAAACAAAAATCTCACCGCTGGACCAGTAAACAACATTCTTAACAATGGAGAAAAGATTAAAGTTGTCAAGGACTTCATTCTTCTTGGAGCAACTATCAACACTCATAGAAGCAGCAGTCAAGAAATCAAAAGAAATCCTGCATTAGGCAAATCTGCTGCACAAGACCTTTTTAAAGTGTTGAAGAACTCAGCTTGAGGGCTAAGGTGCTCCTGACCAAGCCATGGTGTTTTCAATAACCTCATCTGCATGCGAAAGCTGGACAGTGGATAAGGAAGACTGTAGAAGAATTCAGTTTTTTGAGTTAAATGGTGTTGGAAAATACTGAAAGTGCCATGGGCTGCCAAAAGAACCAACAGATCTGTGTTGGAATAAGTGCAACCAGAGTGCTCGTTGGAGGCCAGGATGGCCAAACTTCATCTCTCATACTTAGGACATATTGTCAGAAGGGACCAGTCACTGGAGAACGATACTATGCTTGGTAAGATGGAGGGTCAGAGAAAAAGAGGAAGACACCCAGCAAAATGGATTGGCAATATGGTAGCATCAATGGACTCAAGCTTGGCAACAGTAGTGAGGTAGGCCCGGGATCGGGCAGTATTTCATTCTGTTGTGCATAGGGTTGTTTATGAGTCGCTACCGACTCAATGGCACCTAACAGTCACCCGCTTCCCCCTTCATTGTTGTTGTTGTTATTGTTAAGTGCCGTCAAGTCCATCCCAGCACATAGCAACCCTATATAGGGTTTCCAAGGAGCAGCTGATGAGCTTGAACCACCGACCTTGTAGTTCAGATGACTTTGATGTCTGATGCATTAGCCCATGGCACCCCGTTCACTGAGCACCTGTTTTTTGATGGTTTTGCCAAGCACCCTGCTTTAAAGGATACAGTGACATTGAATGAGAACATAATTACAAATTGTGATAACCATGAAGGAAATGCAGTGAGTGATTTCATACCCCTGCTTATTTTCTGGAGTTTATCCGAATTTGAAGTTTGGATATACATTTTTATTCCAGATACATCCCACAGAGGCCAAACCATAAGATTTGATAATAGCCCATCTCCCATCAATCTCCTTCCCCATTTTTATCCCCAGTTATCTGGCACACTAAGTACTCAAGAAATAAATAAGGTTGGGGAATTTGAGGTACAATTGGGAGTCTTAGTTTCATTTGAAGTGAGATCTAGTAATTAATGGAGGTATGAGGGGGTTGGAAGAGGTGGTTCAAGTCAGAAGAGGGGCCTGTACAAAGGCTGCAGGGCAGGAGGATAGTGGCCAGCAGAGGCCTTGCTGTCTTGGGCCTGTGAACCATGGTAAGCATCTTTAGGGGCCACTGAAGGATCAAAACCAGGGAGTTACCTGATTCTATTTCTACCTTAGCATTTTTCAATTGAAGAAAGGATTAAGAGAGGCAAGAAGGGGGTTGGGGGGAAAGAGGAGAGATTTTGATTAGGTTGGCAATGGAGGAGAAAATGAAAGTGGGTGGGTTTGAGAGAATTTAGGATATGGCTGTATTGACAAAACTTCTGGATCTTGGCTTACCCAGCCAAATGGTATAGTGATGTAGGGTCAGCACTGGACTGCTAACCTCAAGTTTAGTAGTTCAAACCTACCAGTTGCTCCTTGGCAAACCTAGAACTAACTAGATGGCACTTAACAACAACCAAATGGACAGCAGGCCTGGGGCCATTCACTGAGATAACCAACAGTAAGGGAGGGCCAGGTTGGTGTGGGAAGATCACAAATTTAGTTTTAGTTTTTTGAGATACACATCTTGGCCCACAGTACCCCTCAGCAGAACTAGCATACAGATGGGCTTTAGGGCTTAGAGCTTGAAAGATGGACCAGTCTAGAAAGGGCAGATTTGAGAGTTGTCAGCACATAGGCGGCAGTTTAAGTCATGGCTCTGGATGCTTCAGCCAGGGAGATCGGATTGAAAGAGAAAGAGCCAAGAACCAGGCTGTGAGAAACATCAACACTTAAAGAGGAGGTTCCTGCAAAGAGGCCAAGAATGCAACAGCAGCATTTTGAACAAAGGCTTGTTTCCTGTCACCCACTCCTGTCACAAACTCTCTGTGTGTCTTCAGGTTGCCTAGAACCCCAAGACAAATCTTGGGAAGCCTGGAGTTCACTGTCATATCCTTTGTGGTTCCTGTCACTTATGGGACAGAGCCCATGTTTTAGTCTTAGCACTAAAGGCCCTCAGTCAGGAGTGGCCCCTTTCAGTCTCTTCAGCCTTTTTTTCCATGCGAGGTGGCCAATAACCCCTATGGTAGATACATGGTCCCATTCTGCTTCTCAGCCTTAAATGTGTTCTTAATCCCTAGTGCCCTTGCTCCCCGGGGTTGCCTGATGACATTTATCTTTTAGCCTTCAGTTCAAGCACTGCCTCCTTAGCGGCAGCCTTTTTCTGAGTGTCCAAGGAGAGCAGAGCATTTACTTACTCCTTGTGGCCCCTACCACAGTTACCTCTCCCAGCACTATACCACTTGGTGCCATCATGCTGCCATGTCAGCTTCTACTGCTCAGGGGTTCTTAAACTTTCTTAGGGTCAGAGATACTGTTCAAATTGTGGTGAAAAAAAAAAAAAAAACCATCTCCTCAAATGTGCTCAGCCGAATGCAGTTTTGCACCCGTGTTAGAGGTCTACATTCCCACATTAATACATGGGTCTTGAGGACAGGACCATCTTATTTTTCTCTGTACTCCCAAGGCCTATCCACGAGGTAGCACTTAACGCTGAATTGAAGGAAAGAACAAGTTAGAGATAACCATGACTTTTTTCATTTCAGTATCATGGTTTTGGCAGGAGACACACTACCTGTTGAGGTATACTGCCACCTTCCAGTTATGTGTGAGGACCGGAACTTGCCCTATGTCTATATCCCCTCTAAAACGGTAAGGAGCACAAGACCCCGCTAATGTTGGTCAGTATTGGGGAGGAGGTCACCTCATGGGAAAGCACTTGAGCTCTGTAGTGCAGACAGGCCTGGGCCCATTCTTAGTACTATCACCTGTTGAGGCTACGATAAGTTACCTCTGTGCACTACTGCTGCCTTCTTGTCAAGCAGGATGGGATCCCTATTCTGAACTGCAAGAATGAAAATGGAAGGTATGCTTGAAGGTGCTTTGTAAATGGAAATGCTATCCATGTTAGCCCCATTAGCTGGGTGCTCAGGGCAGGTATTTAGGGAGCTACATACAGCTGTCCTTATCCTTCCATAGCAGGGCCAGGTCTGGAGTCATAGGGGTTAGGGGTCAGCTGGAGAACACAGGCCTTGCCTGTGTCACTGAGAGCCCAGTCACTGCCCAGGTGGGAATGTAGGCCAGTATTGCTATATTGTGGCTTGAAAATTTGCTGAGTTATTTAAACACAAAATTTGAAATGTTTTAAACATAGTATGAACTCAACAGAACCTGTGTGTGGACCAGATTGGGCCTTTCTCCATCAGTTTGTGACTCCTTATTTATAGGTTATGTGGCCAAACTCTTTCTCTGTAGGATCTGGGAGCAGCAGCCGGCTCCAAGCGCCCTACCTGTGTGATAATGGTCAAGCCCCATGAGGAGTACCAGGAAGCCTATGATGAGTGCTTTGAGGAGGTCCAAGCCCTGCCCCCACCACTGTGAAGGACTCAGCAGCAACCAGGCACCTGCTTTGGATACTATTGGGCAGGCAGTGGGCCAACCTGCTACCCACACTGCCAGCATCTCCTGGGTTGCCTGAGGCATGTATTCTTCCCAGGCAGCTCCAATAGCTATTTCACGAGGATAACGCCAGCATCTTCTCAACCAGCACTGTTTCCTGGTGTGCTTACATAAAGACAGTTCCAAGAATTTGATGTGGGGGAAGTAAATGCTAAAATGAAAATGTAAGTCTGTGGGTGTTGGCTTGTTGTTGTTTTGTTTTTGTTTTTTTTTTAAAGCAGCAGCTGCTGGTGGGGCCACAGAGTTGGTAGGCAGGAAAGGGCGGAAGTGGTTGTTCTCACTAGAGAACCCCTGAAGGATTCTAAAAGGGCTTAGTACTTGGCTCAGCTACCCAGGTCTGGGTACTTGGGCTTAAGCTGAGAATGAACTCTTCTGCTCCCCCACGGCTTGCAACTCCCACTTCCCAAGTGGGGAGCTGACAGCTGCAAGGCAAGGTGGTGGAGCACAGAGCCCACTTCACAGAAACCTGCAGCCCCTGTGTCAGAGATGACCTGTGTTCACCTTTCTTCTTCTGCCAGGAGTCTTCAGTGTCACTGTGAAACTTAAGGAAGCAGTTTACTTACCTAGACAGTAAACTTGAAATAGGGACATGAAGTTGAACACCAAACCCCAGACTATCAACTCTGTTGTTCAGGGTCATAGCCCCTGATAATCTGATCTCCCTTCATTCAGAAACTTTAGACTTAGGGTCTCTTTTTAATGTCAAAAACCCAAAGGTACTTGTTTTTATTGTCGAAGACCCAACGCTTTGTACTCATAGTGGTCTGCCCTGGAGTGAACTGGTGTGGGCTTGGGCATCAGATCTGGTTGTGCTCCAAGCTCTCTCCTCTGCAGGCTACAAACCTTCAAGTGCAAGTCATGTCATCTTCCTAAATCCTCATGCTGACAGACAATATGAAGGGATTAAGATCCCCATGTGTAAAAAGCACCTTGTTCTGGTCTAGCATCCTCCAGGTGTTTCCTCAAAACCTTCGACTTCTGCCTTGTTTACTTTCTGTCTGAGCACAGGCCAACCATACTCCTGTCACAGCTGCAGTGAGGCCTTGCTGGGGGACCTTATGAACCCCACGCACTGCCACTGAGTCAATTCTGAATCATGCAACCCTACAGGACAGATTGGAACTGCTCCTTAGAGTTTCTGAGATTCTAAATCTTTACAGGAGCAGACACCCCCATCTTTCTTCCTCAGAGCAGTGGGTAGGTTTGAAATGCTGACCCTGCATTAGCAGCCCAATGCTTATTCCCCAACACCACCAGGGCTCCTATCTTGTAGACAGTAGATTGAATCACTTGGCAATGAAGCTAAGGGCAGGCCAGGAGAGTTAAGGAGAAGGGTTGCAAATATATTTACTTGTAGGTAGAAAACAATGATGTTCAGTTCTCACTTGGACTATTTACAGTGGGAGAAGGATACATACAGTCATGGTGGTATACAGGGGGAGGGGTGGCCACCACTGGGTAACCATGGGCTCAGGCCACAGGAGACATGGCATTGGCATGGCAGTAAGGGTCTGGCTGAGGGCCAGCATGGAAAGCTGTTTGCTGATGGCCAAGTCCTTTGCTACTCTATCAGTAGCTAGTAGGTCAACAGCAGATATTAACAGGAAGGGATAGAGCAGGACAGTGGCTGGCACCTCCCTGTCTGCCTGCACCTGCAGAGGAGCCAGCTGTCAGTATAGGGTGGTCCACCTCCCTCCTTCCCTCCTCACTCCCTCCCCAAGGGACTTGCCCCACCCACTTCAGTTCGGTGCTCTGAAATGAACACAAACTACTGAAGCCAGCCACCCAACCAAGGCTCAAGTGTGAAAGGCCCTTCAACAGAGTTCTTTCCTGGCAGGAATCAAAAGATGATGCGTTTCCCATCTGCTGGGTTCTGCTCCATGGGACAATAGGGACACTTGAGCCTACAAAAGGAGAACCAAGGAGGCCTCGGGTCAACCAGTGCAGGACGGCCACCCCAGGTGCAGCCAACCATGGGGAACTTACTTTCCTCCATTAATGAGCTTGTTGAGTGCATCACGGGAGATCACATGACCGCAGATGAGCTTAATGGGAGGGTTCGAGTCTGACGTCTGCTGGCGGAGGATAGGGCAGGCAAACACGGAGTGGTACCAGCACTTCATGCCTAGCTCGATCTCAATCTGGGGAGGCCAGGCACAGGGTGAGCCCCACATCCTGCCTAGCTGGGTTCCCTAAGTCCCTTCTGCCCCCAGCCCTCACTGGGCCTCACCGGTAGCTCATCTTTGTGGCTCCAGACCCCAGTGCACTGCCGCTGCTCAATCACAGCTTTGATGTTCATCAGCACGGGCAAGGCCACACAGCCAGAGGCAAAGCTGAGGAACAAAGAATGGGCTGGGTGGGCTCAGTCCTTGGGAGACTTGTGACCCACAAGGATCCACATGCCCTGTCATCAGCAGGTGACTTGGGATTGCTTTGTAACATGACCTATGATCAAATCAGTCTTTGAAAATCTCTTCTATCACATACATAGTTTTGTATATTTAACTCTAGATTTGAGAACTCAAAGGGAAATCCATAGGCAGCTGTCTGCTCATTCCATTCACAAATCTTTGGTGTGACTGAAATCCAGCCTGCCTGTATGGGCCTATTTGTTGTCACCCAGAACCTTACTCACAGTAATATTGAGGGCACTTAGGAATGGTGTGTGTGTGGGGGGGGGGAGGTGCTACTGGCTGGAACATGCATATTAAATATCCTGTAATGTATAGGGCAGTCCTGCATAACATGGAACCATCCTATCTAAAGTGCCTGAGTGCATAACAAGTAAAAGAGAGTGGAGGCTCCTATTGGAATGGGGTGGGGTATTAGATTTCAAAGTCAGTCTGTGTGATGAATACCCACTGTAGTGGAGAATCTGCTCAGAGAGTAGGATTCCATTGCCTGTAAATTCCCTATGAGGCTTTAGGCAAGTTAGTCCTATATTGACCATGGTTTCCTCATCTGTAGAATGAGGCTAACTCCTCAGGTCACTGAAGCTGTGTAAGAGAGAATGTAAAAGGCCTCAAGCTACAGTTCTAAACGTTACCCAGGCACTCTCCTGTCTGCCTAAAGGAGAGTGGTCCTTTCCAAAGATGAGGTGGTGAGAATAGAGGTGTCCTGCAGGAGAGTCCTACGTAAAGAACGAGTGAGGCCTTAGAAAATGAGAACCTTGGCTACCACTGACCTCATGGGGACCTGAGGCTACCACTTTTCACTCTAGCTCCTTTGTAAACGGGTAATTCCAATCTCCAAAAATGACTTAAGAGCCTAAGTGGGTCTGTGGAGGCACTGAGCTCTATGCCTGGCACCCAGCAGGGTCTGCAGGGCACCCCTCTGCATGCTCCCATCTTTGCTGCCCCCACAGGATTGGGTCCTACCTCACACTGAGGGGGGACTCCACGGAAAGCCCCAGCAGGGAACAAGCATCCCGGGTGAAGGTCTCACAGATCTCGGCCCAGTGGCTGTTGTCCAGGAGGTGGCAGTAGGGTGACTTCTCTAAGCCCAGTCGTAGGTATACTAGGCTACCCATCATCACCTGGATCTCTATAATGCAACCAGGAAGGCAGTTTAGGGTGGGGCCCATCCCCTGACGGGTGGCAGGCCTGGGATTACGGTGCCCTCAGGCAGAACTGGTTTTCCAAAAAATCCAGGGGAGAGGTGGCATCCAGGGGCCTCTCCTTCACAGACAGGAAGGCAGCCTGGGCACCACTAGTGGCCTGCTCATTTGGGACAAGGATAGGCATTAACCAACAGGATCCCTCAACAAGCCCCTTCTTGTATCTCCCCTTCCTTCCGGGTGCTTCCAGGAGCAAATACTAGGCTGGCAGCCATGTCTTATTTTCACCAATGCTAGCTAATCTGCCTTTTAATAAGAGCAGACCTCAGGATCACTACTTTTCAGGAGGCAGCAGCACTAGCTAGCTAAAGAATTTAAGAACATTTGCTTGGTTTTTCAACTTAAACTGAAATGTAACATATGAGTAGAGCTATAACAGTGTGGGTGGTTACTCCTGGGGACAGACTCTCAAAAGTCAGGTTCAGGAAATCTCGTGTCAGACAAGAAGGTTGGGGAGGATGCCGCAGAAGTGCCAGAGCTGAGTCTATGGAAACGGGCAGGAACTTGCTAGGCACAGGGAGAGGCATGTGCTAAAGCAAAGTGGCAGGAGGGCCTGGCACATTGTGGGCAGCAGAAGTTTGGGGTGAGTGTGTGTATGTGGCAGGAGACTGGCCTGACAGTAAACTCAAAGGTGTGGTAGAAGCAGACAAGGAAGGAGCTTGAGTTCATCTTGCAATGAGGGGCCAAGGAGGTCTCCAGACGGAGAGGGCATCTACACAGACCTGTGGTGGATGTGGGGGTGGGACTGGCAACCCAACAAACCTGCCAGAGCTGGCAGCTTCAACCCCCACATCCACACTCCGTGCACGTACCACGCTGATGCAGCCGAGCAAAGGGCTGGAAGTGCCGGGCATAGCTGAGGGCCTCCAGCTGCTTCTCAGGACCACCTGCTAGGAGGCGGATGAAGTGCAGGCGGTGCAGCTTGAACTCCAGGGAACTGTTGAGCTCCAATAGGCGCTGCCTGTGGGAGACAGCCCATCTGGGAAGAAAGGGGTCAGGTTAGGCCTGGCAGCAGAGCGGGGACCTAAGTGGGCTTCTAGAACTATGTGAGGCCCCCGGAGGCATGTCAGGTTACATTTGGGTGAAATGAAGATCACCACAAGCCTGTCCCTTGGGAGTCAGGGCAGAAAGCGATTCTCTCTGGGAGATCAGCAGCTGGCCCACCCCAACAACCTCCTTACTCCAAGGCAGGGCCCAGGTCTTGTTCATGCAGAGCTTCCAGGATTCGATTCAACTCTAGAAAAGGCTGTTTGAAGTCCAAATCCACATTCAGTGTTGATTCCTACAAGGGTAGAGAGGCCCCACCACTGGAGGAGAATGTTTCCAGAATTCTGCACTTTGCATGTGATTAATCCTCATCCTCCACAACAGGTTGGAGAGAGCAAGATTAGTGTCAGGAGCCATTTGGGCCCTCTCATTTCCCTTTTCATTTTGCGGAGGCAGACTGCAGCTTGCTGCGTGTCCCTGAATGTGGCCCACAAAACTCACCCACCACCGTGGTGCTAGAGACAGGCCCAAACCCTGCAATGAGGAACACGAACATGGTGAAAAAATGATGCCCCTTCTGTTCTTTGCCAGTCCTGATCACATTAATTAATGTATATTCTCGTTGACACATTCATCAGTGTGTCCGTAACACCTGACAAGTGCTACTGTCCTTTATTAAGTACCCTTTTTAATTAAAAAGACAATACAGAAATATTTTAGTATCAGGCCTGAACTGGGGCCCTTGGCTGACAACTAACTCTAACTAGAAATTACTAATTTCATTATATAACAGACTTCATTATATAATAGAAGGGTTCCTTCTACTTATGACAAAAAAAGACTGATTTCCTTTCTAAAATAAATCTATTTAAAATAACAGACTATACTGATATTGCAAGGTCAGTTTGAACCACTAGGTCAGTGGTTCAAACCCACCAGCCACTCCTTAAGACCCAAACAGGGTCACTATGGGTCGGAACTGACTCGACGGTACTTACAAAAACAACAAGATCAATACTGAAAGGACTCCCAATCTATTGCCTGAAAACAACTTTTCAGCCTTGAAGTGAAACTATACCACAAAAGCATCTTTAAACAAAATATATTAGCTCATTTAATGAAGAATGTTCGTCTTAAGCAGTGTGTTCTTTTGAAGAGTTACCTATATGAGCTTAAATGGACAGCAATAACTCTAAAGCACAGACAAGAGCTTTGAGGAGCAGAAAAGAGTTTAAGTTAATGGTGGTGAAACAATAGGGATATAGATAGGGAGGATAGTGACACAAGTGACGAATGCAACCATTGTCAATAAATGTACATAAAAATTTGTTGGATGGGTTTTGTTTTGTTGTGTCTATTTTCCTCAAAAACATAAAAACAACAGGGATGTCATTGGTGGCAGCGGTGTTGAGTGATAGTGTTCTCACCTTCTATACAACACACCCAGGCTTGATCCCGGACACATGCACAGCCCCCACCTGCCTGTCACTGTTGGCTTGTGTGTAGCTGTGATGCTGAGCAACATCCAGCGGAGCTTTAAAACTAAGATGGACTTGCAAGAAATGCCTGTTGATCTTCTTAGGAAAATCAGCCAATGAGAATCCTATGGATCACAATGATTCAGTCTCATTGTGCATGGGGTCACCATGAGCAGGGGTCAACTGGGCAGTAACTGACAACAATAAGAATGATTTAGACACAATGATCATGTCAAGCAGCACAGGCGTTACCTGGCACAGCTCCTCGGCAACACTGAGCATGCCCTGCTGGTACAGGTGCTCCACAATGGCCATCTGCAGGATCTGCTGCTGCTTTTCCCTGGAGTCCCACACTGCATCGGAGACTACACCGCAAATCTCAGAGTCAAAGTTCTGACAAGGATGAAATACAGGGCCTTGTGACTGCCTGCCCGCCGAGCCCCTGGACTCACCAACTGCAGAGCAGCCTTCCACATACTTCCCAGACCCAGTTCTGGGGCTGCCCACATGCTCACCCTGTCTATGGCTTTGCCCACTCGGGAGACGCTGCTATGAATGTCCTTGTGGTCCGAAGCCAGTTTCTGCACGGTGTCTTTGATCTTCCGACAGCACTGGGACATCACCAAGGAGAGGGTAGCTGAGAGAGGCGTTCCCTGGAGGGCTGTGTAGAAATGCTGGCACTGAGTCAGGATGCAGAGGAGGCTGACTCGAGCACCTACTTCCACAGCAGGCCTTGTCTCTACTTCCTCTAACCACCAGCGTGGTGGCCGGGCAGGCAGCTGTAACTCAGGACTAGAATACCTAGGACAGATTCTATTTCTGGTCCTGCTTCTTTTGAACTGCATGGCTTAGGGCAACCCAGTTCTCTCTGAACCTTCATTTCATCATCTATAAAATAGGGGGCAATATTACTGGCCTTGTAGATTGTTGTGATGGTTGGGGTCCTAGGTGGTGCAGAAGGTTAAGCATGTAACTATTAACTAAAAGGTTGGTGGTTCAAAGCTACACAGAGGCACCTCAGAAGAAAGGTCTGGAACTCTGATTCCAAAAGCTCACAGCCATTGGAAACCGTATGGAGCAGTTCTACTCTGCACACATGGATTGCCATTAGTTGGAATCTACTCAATGGGCAACTGTTTGGTTTGTTTTTTTGGTCTATAGCTTTAATGAGGGCAGTTCAGTGGTGAGATTATCACTTTCCATGTATCTCATGAGTAGCCACCACTTGTTTATCAATGAATGTTGCTGTGACGCTGCACAGGCTCTAGTGGAGCTTCCAAACTATGACAGACTAGAAAGGCCTGGCATTCGACCATCCTGTGGCTCACATGATATAATACTGTTGTGTATACAGGTGTTACGAGTTGGGAGCTGACTCAACAGCAGCTAACATAAACATGGGTTAAATACTCCTGGTATTTTAGCTCACTGAACCCTCAGCACCATGCCATGCAGTGGATACTCCTAGTATCCCAGAGTTCTACAGTTGAGGATTCTCAATTGGCCCAGAACACATAGCAGTGACATATCTAAAGCCTGGGCTTCTCATCACCATGCTAGGCTGATCCAGATTATCTTAGGTCAGATAACACATGAAAGGCTCTGAATCATAAACCATTGTCTACACATCAATATCTCCTATTAACTAAAGGACACAAGACAGGCCTGGGGCCTGCCAGGGAAGCTCAGGGACATTTCTGACTCAGGATGCTGAGTGTACAGTGGTTTGTACCCCCATGGCCAAGCTAGAGCACATGGGGCCTGGAAGAGAGGAGGGAAGCAGGGCACCATCCCTTCTTCCGGTCCAGCACTATGCCTCTTTCAGTGTCAGCGCCTGGGTGAAGGGAAGGGCACAAGACCCAAGAGGGTCAGTGAGCATTGAGCTCTGAGACTGGAAGCCATGAAGAAAATGCTCTTTCTGTCCAGCTGCTACACAGACAAAAATCTCTGAGTGGAGCCTCGCAAAAGTGAGACGAGCAAAGATGCCGGGTACCATGTGAGCACCTGGAGACGGGAGGTCTGGACACGTGATCCACTGTCACTGAATCCATTTCCCTTTGTTTAAGCCAGCCTGAGTTGGGCTTCTGTCACCTGTAACTGAATGAGTTCTGACAGGAGACGTTGGTCAGGCCACCACCCACTCAAGGGAGGCAGGGCAGAAATCCAATGATAACTCCATTTCCAGCAGCAGCACTGCCCTGCATAACCCCAGCTTCTACTCACTCCTCACCATCTGCTACACTGCCAGGTTAGAGGGGTACAATGTGCACATTCCCTGGTCACATCCCCGTCTAATCTCAGGAAACCAAAGCCTTTGAATCTAGAATGTCCCAAATCCCCTTCTCAAGAGGACCCCACTGACTATTATTAGTTCAGCAATTCCATATCTAACCTAGTCTCCCAGTAAACACACTTCAGTCAAAACATAGTATCTTTTAAACCAAGGGCACAGAGAGCTGCACATGAACGTGTCTGACCAGCAAGGAAAAAATGTTTTTAACTCATGCAGCTAACAAATGCTATCAATAAACAGCAAGGAAACCTGGGCATTTATTGTAACACGGCACAGCCATACAATGGAATGTCGGGCAGCCATGAGCAAGAATGAGGCAGAACTCTATGTGCTGATGTAGAACATTGTCAAAGACACTGTTTAGGCGAAAGAAAAACCATCAAGGTGAAGGAAAGTATGTATTTTATGCTATGCTTTGTGGTTTGTTTGGTTTTTTTTTTTAGAAAAAATCTTGTGATCATACAGGATCAAATTGATAACAGCAATTCAAAACACTACATAGAAAACTTTGGTGGCAGAGAGCTTAGGTTACTGGGGAAGGAACAACTCAGAAAAGGGGGGTGAGAATGTTGCATAACTTGAAGAATGTAAGCATTATAACTAAATTTACAAAGAAATTGTTGAATTGGCATATATTCTGCTGTGTATATTCTCAGCAATTAAAAAACCCAACTGCCATCAAGTCAGTGCTGACTCATAGTGATCCTATATGACAGGGCAGAACTTCTCCCCTGAGTTTCTGAGGCTTAAATCACTATGTGTTCATACAGATGTTATCTGTGAAGACACCTGAGAAACTAGGGACAAGGGTAGCTTTTAGGGCCAGACACTTAGGAACTGGGAGTCAGCGGTGAAAAGGACATTCACTTTTCACTATTTCTTTTTTGAACGTATAAGTTTTTCTATGTACATATATTCTTCAAAAATAAGTATTATACAATATACAACCGGAGGAGGTTGATAGAGGAAAGATGGGGGTGGCAGGAGGCACAGGGAGGAATGCAGCGGTTAAAGTGAATGCTGTTAACTGTTGGGGCATGGAGGGGATTGCAACCATGTAAAGAAGCAAAGTATATGAACTGCTGAGTGTAAAATTGATGATCTGCTCTATAAACCTTCAATTCACAATAAAAAGTTTTAAAAAAATTATAAAATACAACTAGTAGATTTGCTTTTTCTCAGTGGTATTGGGCATAATTCACAAGCTCATCAGCTGTTCCGTGGAAACCCTATACAAGGTCGCTATGGGTTGGAACCAACTTGAGGGCACTAAACATCACATAGCATGTACTGCATAGAAATAGAACAAATGAGAAAATATACTGATGATATTGGTAGTCAGGTTTCATACTGCTTTGAAGGGAGATATAACTGGAATGGGGGAAAGTCTAGGAAGAATCAATTGATACTGGATTGGAATTGGAGGTATCAGTATGAACTCATAGTTTGAAATAGATTAAATGTTTAAATAGGTAGATAAACAGATAAGATAAAAATAAGGAAGTTTTTCTACTAAAAGAACCTAGCAACGATGACATCCAATAGCAACCCAGATCTTGGTTTCCAAATACCATCCCCCACTCTAAAGGAACCAGGGTTCCTTGGAGAAAGGAACATCTTACTGTACCAGAAGTAGAGAAGTGGTTTTTTTGTTTGTTTGTTTTCAAACGCTGGGAGGGCATAGGAAATAATAAACTGGAAAACCATATCTCCATGTGCAAAGGAATGAAGCTGGCCCTTTACCTCATACCGTATACAAAAATTAACTCAAAATAGATCAACGGCATAAATATAAGAGCTAAAACTCTTAGGAGTAACAGAGCGTCAGCGTTCTCCTGCAGAGTGGCTTGTGGGTTTGAATTGCCAACTTTGTGGTTAGCAGTCCAGTACTTATCCTACAGCACCACCAGGGCTTCTCACACCTACTAGAATGGCTATCATAAAAAAAGATAAACAATAACAAGTGTTGACAAGAATATGAAGAATTGGAACCCTCACACATTGCTGGTGGGAATCCAAAATGGTGCAGACTCTTTAGAAACAGGTTGGCAGTTCCTAAGAAAGCTAAACATAAAATTGCTATTTTTATTGTTAAGTGCTATTGAGTCGGTTCCGACACTCATAGCAACCCCATATAAGGTTGCCAAGGCTGTAAATCTTGTGGGAGCAGAAAGCCTCATCTTTCTCCTATGGAATAGCTGTTGGGTTCGAACCATCCAATGCTTATCCTACACTCCTACAGAATTACTGTATGATCTAACATTTCTATTCCTAAGCATACACCCAAGAGAAAGGAAAATTAATGTTCATCCAGGAGCATAAACACGTATGCTCACAGCAGCACCATTCACAATAGCCAGATGGTGGCAACAACAGAAGATGTCCACCAACAGAAGAATGGATAAATAAAATGTGGTACATCCAGATGAGTACAATGGAATCTTATCTGGTCATACAACAAGGCTGAACTTTGAAAACATTCTGCTAAGTAAAAGAAACCAGACACAAAAGGTCACATATTGTATGATTCCATGTATATGAACTACCCAGAATAGGCAAATCTGAAACAGACAGAAAGTAGATTAGTGGTAGCTAGGGGGTTGCAGGGGGAAGGAGGAATGGAAAGTGATTGCTAATGGATACACGGTTTCTTTTTGGGATGATGAAAATGTTCTGAAATTAGATGGTTGCATAATTCTGTAACTATATTAAAAAGCAATGACTGTACACTTTAATAAGGGTGAATTTCATCTCAATTAACAACAACAAAAAATAATATAGGAACCAGGCTGAAGGAGTGCCCTTTGGTCAAATCTGGCACAATTTACACCAAAATAAATAACCCAGTGAGTAAAATAAGAATCTTCAAGTCGGAATTGATAATCAAGCAATAAATAAGGGTGAATGGAGAGTTCTTCCTTACAGTAGAATGCCACCTAAACAATGTGCAAGGAAAGATTAAGCAGGGAAAAATCACCATGTTGAAACCAGTATAGTAATATTTGATTTAGAAATGAATCATCATGGGTGTTAAAATTAGTGGGTTGAAGTTTGATGACAAGTAAGATATTTATATCGTCTCAAAGTATCTTCCCACAAATTACTTATTAATAACAAAGAAAAAATAATAATTTATGGTAGAGGAACCAAGCATACATCATCTTAACCAATGACCAAAGTTAGCATCGCTGATAATAGAACAAGTCAACAGTATGTGCTTCTTAATATGAAGAACTGAGATGAACATATCACTTCAAAAGTACTCCAGCCCACCCGAAAATACATAAAACCTGCATCTAATCATGAGGAAGCATCGGACAAATCTAAGTGGAGAGTTGTTTTGCAAAATAATTGACTTTATGTTTCAAAATGTCACTGTCATGGAAGGAAAAGGTGGGCAGAGGAATTGGCCTAAATTAAAAACCTAAAGAGAAACAAAAAACTAAATGCAGTGCATGATCCAGGACTGGAAAGTAAAAGTAAATTACTTTATGAAATGTATTGGGAGAATAGTAAAAAATGAAATACGAACTGTATTCATTAGATAATATCCTATCAATGGTTTATGCCTTGATTTCAGTAACTATACTGTAGTTTTATAAAAGAATGCCCTTAACCTTAGAAAATACACACTGAAAGGAGCAAAGGGACACAAAGTCGGCAACTTGCTTTCACACAGCTAAACAACAATGACAGTATACAAGAGGATGATAAAGCAAATTCTGCCAAACAGTCACAGTTGGTGAATCTGGATGTGTATACGGGTGGATGAGGATACATTTGAGTTCTTTACACTATTTGTCATTGAAAGATGAGACTCTCCTGTAAAGATGTTTAGTCTCGTAAACCTAGGGTCTTATAGGGTCACTATGAGTCAAGATGACAGCGGGTTTTTGGGTTTTTTTGGTTGTTATTCTTGGGACTTTTCTGTAACATTGTAGTTATTTTACAATGTTTAAAAAATGGCTTTAAGAAGTAAAATGAACAATAAAATTGAAAGGAAAATAATCTCAGGTAAGTTCCCAATTTTAGGTGGCTTTTGAAGTGGCTCAGAGACTTCTATTACTCCCTTTTGAGGAGGCCCACAGATCAATGTGGAGTCCTGGTGTGGTGCTGCGGTTTAATGTGCTGACTGCAAGGTCCACTTGAACCATAAGGCCAGCAGTTTAAGCTCACCAGCCACTCCTTGGAAACCCTATACAGCATTGCTATGAGTTGGGACCGACTCAAAGGCACTTAACAACAACAACAACAATAGGGATCCATGTGGAGTCCTGGTGTGGTATTGAAGAAATAAGCACTGAACTGCTAAACGTAGATTGTTGGTTTGAACCCATCTGCTGCTCCTCAGAAGCCTTATACAGGTTCGCTAAGAGTTGGAACCAACTTGACAGCACTTACCAGCTTTGTATCATTGTATCATGTCTTAATCATTATCCTGCCAGAACCTAGTCACCAAGTGGCTCTTGAGAGGGTGGACACCCACCTGCGCTGGCCAGTTCAGCCCTCAGCTGGCCCACGTAGTGCAGCAGCTCCTCCAGGCTCTGCTCACAGTGCTGCCCGTAGGTGAGGAACTTCTGTAGGACCTTGTCCAGTTCTCTCTCCACGCATGCACACTGCTCCATGGTGGCCTTTGCCTAGAAGGCAGGGGTCAGCTGTGTCAGGCTCCACGGACAACCTTCAGATACTGGTGAGGGTTGGTTTTCTTCCCCAGCCCTCTACCTATGGGACTTGAAATGAGATCAGATGAAGTCAGATGTTCCTTTAAAACATTCAAATCTAGCCAGCTGTCAAACCTCAAGAATATAAACGATCCCCAAAAGAACCCTGTGTCCAAGGGTGACCACTGAGATTTTCTCAGTCTCACCTGAACCCAGATTCTCTTCCCATTCCTATCAGTACCGTCAGTCTTGAACTTGTCATCTCCACCTGCAGCCATTGTCTCCCTAACAGACAGGAGCACTGGCCAGGAAATGACCTCCAGGGTCTTTATGCCTCTCTCCTTATGTTGTTGTTGTTGTCAGGTGCCATCGAGTCAGAACCTCATGCACAGCAGAACAAAACAATGTCCGATCCTGGGCCAACCTCACTACCGCCGCCACACTTGACGCCATCCATGATGCCACCTGGCCAATCCATCTCGTTGGGGATCTTCCTCTTTTTCTCTGACCCTCCATCTTACCCAGCATGACATCCTTCTCCAGCGACTGTTCCCTCCGGACAATATGTCCAAAGTATAAGAGACGAAGTTTAGCCATCTTGGCCTCTAAGGTGCACTCTGGCTGCACTTCTTCCAAAACAGATCTACTGGTTCTTTTGGCAGCCCATGGCACTTTTAGTATTCTCCTCCAACACCACAATTCAAAGCATCAATTCTTCTACGATCTTCCTTATTCACTGTCCAGCTTTCACATCCATATGAGGTTACTGAAAATACCATGGCTTGAGTCAGGCGCACCTTAGTCCTCAAGCTAACATCTTTGCTCTTCAACACTTTAAAAAGTTCCTGTGCAACAGATTTGCCCAATGCAATACGTCGTCTGATCTCTTGACTGCTGCTTCCTTATAGCTGATGGCAATCATGCTGCCCAGGAAATATGCTTTCTTCCCTGACCCTTGAACGAATATTTTATGATTGACTGTGTGCCATTATTAATAAAAATATAACAGGGATTTATATGTCTAAAACAATATTATAATTATTATTGTTATTGCTATTATCAATGGCCAACTTCGTCTCTCATACTTTGGACATATTGTCAGGAGGGACCAGTCGCTGGAGAAGGATATCATGTTTGGTAAGGTGGAGGGTCAGAGAAAAGGAGGAAGACCCCCAACAAGATGGATTGGCCAAGTGGCACCATCGATGGACTCAAGCGTGACAACAGTAGTGAGGTTGGCCCAGGATAGGGCAGTGTTTCGTTCCGCTGTGCCTAAGGTCGCTATGGGTTGGTACCGACTTGATGGCACCTAACAACAACAATAACAGTTCTCGATTACTGTCTAGTCGATTCTTACTCCTGGCAAACCAGGTGTGCTGAGTAGAACTGCTCCACAACGTGTTCAAGACTGTGACCTTTTGGAAACATAGCACCAGGCCTGGTGGATATAAACCACCAACCTTTTGGCTACTAGTTAAGTACCTGATCATTTGTGCTACCTAGGAATTTCTAACTTTTAGTAGGTGCTTATTATGTGCTAGGCACTTCTCTAATAACTTTGCAAGTATTAATTAATTTACTTAATTCTCACAAAAATACTATGGGTGCCATTATTAAGCCCACTCTGTAATAAGAAATGAGACACAGAAAGATAAAAGAAGTTGCCTGAAGTCACACACTGGTAAGTGGAGGAGCTAAGAAATGACAGCAGGCATGATAAGCAGCATGGAACTGTCAGGACCCAATGACAGTCCCTATGTCACCAGAGACTAAAAGGGAGTGTACACCAAACCAAATCAACTCGAGTTGATTTTAACTCATAGTCACCCTATATTGTTGCTGTTAAATGCCATCGAGTCAGTTCTGACCCACAATGACCCCATATAGGGGTCAGTTCTGACCCACATGACCCTGTTTCCGAGGAACAGCTGGTGAGGTTGAACTGCTGACCTTTAGGTTCAAATTGACTTTGCAGTGCAGCGCATTAACCCACAGCGCCACACCAGGACTCCAGTGACCTTATCGTCATCATGGGCTGTGGAGTCAGTTCTGACTCATAGCGACCCTGTACAGGGTTTTCACGGCTGTAAATCTTTACAGGAGTAGAAATCCTCATCTTTCTCCCAAGGAACAGCTGGTAGTTTCGAACTGCTGACCTTAAGGTTTGCAGCCCGATTCGTAACCACTACACTACCGAGCTCCTCATGGGACAGAGTTAAACTGCTTCAAAGGATTTTGGAGGCTGTAAATCTTGCTCCTATAGAGGCTACTGGGTTCGAACCACTGACCTTTCAGTTAGCAGTGCAATGCTTAGGTTGTTGTTGTTAAGCACCTTCAAGTTAGTTTCAACTCATAGTGACCCTGTATAGGATTTCCTAGGAGTGGCTGGTGAGTTCCCAAGGAGTGGCTGGTGAGTTCGAACCGCCAACCTTGCAGTTCAAACCGACCTTGCTAGTGCTTATCCTACAGCACCACACCAGGACTCCATTTATAGCTATCATTAATTATGGTCAGAAACAGGAAACTAACGATGGAGCCTGTGAGAATGATTGACTGAGGAAGATGGCAAGGCAAAAGAATGTTTGTCAAGAGTGTCTAGGAATCAGAATGACAATTTACCAGAAAATAAATGTGGCTCAGGAAAGGTCCCCAAAGGCAAACATAGCCTGACCCTGTCAGATATCAACTGACACTCAGATTATCAAAGGAAACCCAAGTCAACATCTTGAAATTATATGAAAAAGCTAGGGCAGGAAATGTGGGATCGATTATACATGCCATGAACTGAGGTGTATAATAAATTCAATAAAAATTTTTAAAAATTAAGTCAATGAACTGCAAAAACAATGGCTTGGGGGTATTCCATCCAAAAAGCTCAGGAGGCTAATTCAGTCTGTGGAAAGTGAGCCACTGTATGAATCACATTCTATCATCTTCTCTAGGTGCAAGGATGTCCAAGTATGCACGCGCATGTATTTGACAAAAAAATCTGATTGATACAAGTGTTGCTGATTGGAAGGTCTTAGGCCCTCTTTCTCCTCCTCAAAGTTTTACATGTAGAGAAATGATCCATCAGAGTGATACCTCTAAAACACACATCAGATTCTATCATCAGTTGGTTCAAAACCTGCCACCGCTTGACATACAAGGCTTGACATGTAATTGTACACTTGTTTCCTTGGCACAAGTTGTTCCTGTGTTAGAGTGCCCTCTGCATTTCTCAGCATGGAGAACACAGAATATACATCATTTGCTCTCAATGAAATCTCATCAAGTCCTCAATGAAATCTGCCTCTTGGCCTGCTTCATTCATTCATTCATTCTGGCGAACCTCTGAGAGTGCATCCACAGCACATACATCTGAGTCTACACCACTTGGCTGCAGTAATCCTGTTTACATGTCTACCTTCCTAGAAAACTGTGAGCTCAGGACTAGAATCCAGACTCTTTTCTTTCCCTCCTCCTTAAGGCCCAGTCAGGGCCTGGACCCCCATGGGCCTCAATAAACATTTGCTGATTAAATTGGCTGCATCCATTCCTCAACCCTTGGCCTAGAAGGCCTGAGCTCAAACCTGTGGGCTTGGGGAACAAGAGATATGAGTGAAATATTAAAATCTCCACCAAGACAGGCATGGGGGTTCTCAGTCTTCAGCACCCTGAAACAAATCACAGGATAATCCTCTTTGTCTGACACAGAACTGGGCAAGCTCTATTGACCCAATTCTTCCACTTTGCTACTCTTCACTCCCATTCATTCTCTATCCTACACATGACTCCTCTGCTAAAAGCCCAACAGCTTCCCATTATACTTAGAATAAAATCCTTTGTAGGACCTACAAGGTTCTGTGGGTCAACCCCCAACCACCTCTCCAATCTCATCTCCTACCACCCTCAGTCCTTCCTTACTCACCACTATGGACATACGAGCCTTTCTTGTCCTTGGTGACAGCAAGTTTATTTCTGTCTGGGAGCCTTTGTACTAACTGTTCCCTCTGCCTAGAACACTCTTCCCCCAGATCTTCCCATGGTTGGCACCTTATTTGGGACTAAACTCGAAAGTCATTTCTTCAGAGCTGTTCTAAACCACAGCGTTAATGCTGCCCCATCCGCCCAGCCCCCACAACAGTCACCCTATCAAACAGTCCCCTTTTCTTCATCACATCCCTGTATGAAGTTTCAAATCTTTCTTTCTTTCAGTAACCAAAACTAGAGGAAGGGCGGAAAAAACCTACCATTTCCCCAAGATAACAGTCCCTACTGGGAGTTTCCTCTGTATTAATGTGTAAATGACTGATGAACTCCTCTACTCATCCTTCAAAAATCCCTGCTCAAGTGCTCTGCCTAGACCACAGCCCATACTGTGTTACCTACGTGGTCCCACTAGGACGATACGACGACCGAATCTGAGTGACTACCCAAGAAGCTAAGAGTCCTCGAGGCGGCGCTCAGGTCCTATTAGTCTGTTCAGTCTCCAAATCCCTACGGGGATGACCACTGGGAAGAGAACAAGCCCAAAAGCAGATGATGTGAAGGCTTAGTAAGGAGAAGGTTTTCCTGAAGAAGGCCAGGGCCTGGAAGCCAGGCAGAGGGGTTCCGTACCGAGCCCCCCACCTCCACCAGCCCGGCACGCCCCGCCCTCGGCCTGCGTCTCCAGGTCCAGTACCCCGCCCGCTCTCACCTCGTCCTGCAGCCCCGGCCCTGGCTTCCGGCGCAGCTGTCATCGGAACCGGAAGTCGCGGCGGTTGATCCGCCGGGGCTGGATTCGCCCACTCGCGGTTTCACTAAGGGGTGGCTTTCCCCGCAGAGACCGAGCACTTCCGCCTGAAAGCCGAGTTTCCCCCTTCAGCGCGCGCCGAGAGTGGAGTCGTCCACAGGAGCCAGGAGGCACCGGAGGAAGGCCCGCCTCCTGCAGTCGGGGCTCGCCTGGAGCTCTTCCTAGAACGTAGTCTCGCTGGCTGACCCGGTCCAGCCCCTCCCCATCGATTGACAGGAATCGGGTAGAGCCACTAGTTCTCTGGCGGGGAGTACATGGGACAGTGGTTGAACTACTGGGGTGCATGTTGTTGCTGTTGTTTTGTGCCATCGACTCGATTTTTACTCATAGCCACCCTATATGGGGTATCCTAGGAGCAGCTGGTGAGCTTGAACCGCACACCTTGCAGTTCAAACCGACCTTGTAGTCCAGCGCATTAATAGTCCAGGATATTAATTCGCAGCACTGTCAGGGACAAGTTAGGACCCCTGCGGCTCTGGGCCTCTCTTACCCTGACTTCCCCTGAAAGCAGGGAGAACTTCTCAAGTGCAACAAGGATGCTAATATTGAGAAGAATAGCCTGGAGACAGAGATAAGGATAGCAGAACCTGAAACCCTGATAGAAGCATCTGGCCGCAGGCAGAGGACCCACAAAGATAGCGCCTAAAGCTGACAACTGCAGAAGTCACCCCATTTCCAAGATGTCTATGCTCCTTTACTCATAAAACCATGAGTATTCAGCATACCACTCCTCCTAATTAATATGTATTATAGCTCTGGTAGCGTAGTGGTTAGGAATGGGGCTGCGAACCTTAAGGTCAGCGGTTCGAAACTACCAACTGCTCCGCGGGAGAAAGATGAGGCTTTCTACTCCCGTAAAGATTTACACCCTCGGAAACCCTGTACAGGGTCGCTATGGGTCGGAACCGACTCGACAGCACTTAGCAACAACAATAGCCCACCCCTGGAGAAAGAGACACCATACCTTTATAGACCAGTGCACCCTAACCCCAAAAGATCTTCTCCACTCTCAGAGACAGACCCACTTCTCTCTCTGAAGTGCACTTTTGCTTTGCAATAAAGAGATTCTAAGTGAATGCTTATTGTTCATGTGTGACTGAGAAGTGACGACTATTGCAAGAGGGACCAAGGAAAAACATCACAGCCCCACACCAGGACTCCTTGGCTCCATCCACTCAACTGCCTACCCTCTGCAGGTGGGAGAGAATGAGAGCTCTGAAGTCCTAAATACAAATGTTATTATTCCACTCCCAACTTCCGCCTCTACCCTAAATTCAAATTCAAGACTATACCTAACAGTGAGATTTTCCCCCATGATGGCTCCTCGAGGCCCTTTCTGAAATAGTAATTGAGGTTGAAAGGAGAAGTCCTTCTTTGTGTGTCCCCCAACCTTGCTGATGTCCTATGCCCATACTTAACCTCCCCAAATGTAGAATTGGGTTCTACTGCCAGACCACACCTTCCCTTTGTGGTCAGTCCCTGCTGGACCACCCTCCCTTTGTTGCTCTCCTTGGTGGTAGTGGTGATGGTGTGTGCAAATCTGCCCTAAAGAGGGAGAGTGAAGGGTTAGGAAGGGGGAGGGGAAGAGGGGACCCCAAGCCTAGGCTATTATTGAATCTTTGAGCCTCCAGGTCCCTGCTCTGGAGGGAAGAAGCAGAGAAGCTCCCACCTGCCCCAAGGACCTAAACACAGGCCAAGAGAAAAGGCTCAGTCCGTTTTCCCTACTTTCATGGCATCCTTCTCTTCAACCCACCACCTTCTTCCCTATTACAAAAAATAAAAAAAAAAAAGCACCCTTAACCTTGCACAGTCCAGTTTTGTGTTCTTTATAGCATTTGACTTGAAGTGATCTTTTGTGTTTGTTCTGCCTCCCTGTCCCTAGTCCCTTCTAGGGTAAAAGTTACAGCATAGCTGGGACTTCCCTTATCACTGCTGTATCCCCAACATCCATATGCTTGGAACACAGAAGTTTCTCAAACATACTCCAAGAGAGCTAAAGCATTGGGAAACTTCTCAAAAACTTTTCAGTCCGGTAGAGAGAAAGGCGTCCAAAGCTCAACTTAGAAGCTAACCCAGAAAGACTGGCACCCAGAGCCTGGGTGGTCCGAGACGCACCAGGAGCTGTGGAGGCGTGGAGTTGAGTGAGCCTTGCCTGGGGGCTAAGAGGCCCCACAGCATCTCATAGGCTTTTGCAAACGCTTCTGGCTTTCCAGTTTCCGCTCAGTGTTCAGCAGTGCTGGATGTGAGCTGTGCCTCACAGCTCGTTCACTTAAGACAATTAACTTTGTTGAAGCTTTCCCTTGTCTTTCCATCTTGGTTTTCTATTACTTTTCATTGTGCATCAAGCTTTATGACATAGTTGATTTTGTTCATCTGTCCTCATTGGAGTTTTTTGTTGCTTTGTAGGTTTTCTTTTTTGTTTTACTTCAAAATGGAGAAACGGCTGTCCCCCCACTAATTTAGTAATAGTCTATTTAACTCTTTGCTAGTTTCCTAGGATATGATTTAAAATTTTTAACTCCTCAAATGCTCATTTTATTTTGACAAGTGTGTCACTTGTGGCTTTTTTCTCCAAAATTACCCAGTTTTGTCAGCTGTTGTTGTTAAGTGCTATTGAGTTTGACTCAGTGACCCTGTATGGAGTTTCTAAAGAGGTTTGTGCATTTAAACCACCAACTCTGCAGTTAACAGTCCAATGCTTGTTCTATAGCCACACCCCAGTGCTCCTTGCTAAATATTCCTTCTTTACTCTTTTTATTTAAAACAACAAAACTTTCAAATCTGCTTTCCATTCAATAATTCATATGCATTTTGATTTGTGACATTGATTGCAATCCCTATAACGGTAACATCACTCATCCCACTTCTCCTCTGAGTTTCCTGTTCCCATTCTTTCTTCAGTCTTATCCCTTCCAGCCTTCGGAATTTTGTCCTTGTACAAATGCTGCTCTTTTCATCTCTAGAGTGGTTGATGGTGCTAGTGCCTCTTTTCTAGTGTTATTGTTCATCTCCTGTTTATTGTGTGGCTGACAATTGAGCCATAGGAGTGAATTCCTTAAGGGTCATCGCTTGGAGAGTCCACCAGTCTCTTTCTAATCAGTACTATACCCTTTTCTTTTAAATCCCTTTAACATATAATATTATCTGTTCTACTGAGGATTATTTCTATTTTTGCAACAATACCATATTGCTTTGCATACTGTTCGGTAATACATGGTGGGGTTAAACAATCCTCACAAAAAGGAAAAAGAAAAGAAAAACAAGGTTACTGAGAAAACTGATCAATTGTTGCCGGGAACTGGGGTGGGGAATAAGAGTTGACTACGAGAGGAACACAGGAATTTTGAAGAACAATGGCATGTTCTACATCTTTTTTTTTTCCCATACTTAAAAATTATGTTATTATTTAAATATGAAACAATTTACTTTGTATATCTGTCTTTATTAGGTACTATGAATTTAACACTTAAATGCATGATGTAATATGAATGTAACAATTAAAGTATTCAGCAAGTATCTGGGCTGGAGATAGGTAACTTCATTAAGTCATTCAGTAAACATTGTTGCATTGGTCCCTTTAGGATCTACTGATAATATTTTAGCAAATGACAAAAGATGAGCACATGTCTTTGGGCTTGGGGAGCTTTCTTTTAATGTGTATCAGGCAACTTGACACTCTTTTGTGATGCAAAAATCTTTCCCATACATTCATCTGTTGTTTTCTTTTTCAGCCACTAGATCAAAAATTCCCTTCTACTAAAAGCAATTATAAGGCAGGAACTCGATTTATGTGTCCTCAGTCAATCCTTGAACAATCCTACGAGATAGGTAGGTACAATGGTTGGTTATATGCCCTGGAGTCAGTTCTGACTCAGAGTGACCCTGTACAGGTTTTCCACGGCTGTAAATCTTTATGGGAGCAGAAAGCCTCATCTTTCTCCCATGAAACAGCTAATAGTTTTGAACTGCTGACCTTGAGGTTCCCAGCCCAATTCGTAACCACTATGCTTAGGGGGTCTTTTTTTTTTTTTTTTCAGGCATATATAATAATTTACATCTCCAAAGGGCACATTCTACAAGTCTGCCTCCTGGCCACCAGCTCTTAGTCCCTCTCTTCTTAATCCATGAATCTAGAGTCCTCAGCCACCCCCCCTCTCCATGCCCCCATCTCTGCCTCCATCTCTGGTGCTGATGCTTCTCTGGATAAGGTCCTGCATTCTGCTTGTACGCTTCTCTCTTGATGATCCTAGGGTCCTCTGTTTCTGGACTGTAAGATTAACCACTCCCCCGTTTTTGTTACAAAATTTCTACCTTTACATTTGTGACAGTTGCAATCAGTCATGATAACAATTATTCACTATTGAATCTTACAAATATCATCCCCATCTCTTTTCACCAGACCCATCTAGACAAGATGATAACTATTCAGTGGGGAATCTTTCTTTCCCCCCATACTCTTAAACTAAACTCCCTCTTGAAACTTGTAAGCCAGTCACTTCGTGCCTTTATTGCCCCCTCATTTTAGGTAGCCAATGTCTAAGTTGTCTAAGAGAGGATAGCATTGATACTTGATGTGAAGACTCTCCCTCTCTGTTGGTATTTAGAGTAACTACCTCTCTGAGTATAGGTCAGGTTCATCAAATTGAAGCAATTACCCTTGTTTCCTTTATTTCCTCCCCCACTCAA
>NW_006408760.1:1365341-1392727 GCF_000296735.1 Chrysochloris asiatica
AAACAGTTCAGGGCCAGCTGTGGCTGTTTGGTTTTAAGTGGAAACTGTCTCTTTAAATTTTGAGGAGCTCTGTGTACATGTGTAATAGAACCCTCCGAGGGTGGGGCTGGGGTGTCCACTAGCTCTGGCACCCCCTCTAGTCACCAGAATGGAGGTGCACAGACAGCAAGGGATCAATGAACAGATACCAAAAGAAAAGAATGTCCACATCTTTACTCCACGGTTCTGTCAGGTGTCTGTAGCTGTTCTGATCCTTCCCCCACTTGGTCTCACCCATGATGGCGGCTCCTGGAGCAGCTGAGCATCTTGAATTAGAAATCAATGGATTTCTTGCTTCTGCTACAAATTCCCCTAGCTGTAAGCCTTCCAACCTTCTAAATATTCCTTTATATGTGGTTCAGAGTTCTGGGACCATCCCCTGAGCCTGTTTGGTCCTGTATTCTGTGTTGTTGCTGATGGAGCTCCTTACTGCACTTTCACCCGATCTGCCATCTTGTTTGTTCCCCATGTTCTACACCTTGATTGTAGAGTTGGTTATACAACTTGATGTATCAAAACTCTAAAAACTTCCTTTTAATGGGTAAACTTTACTGTATGCAAATTATTCCTTAAAATGGAGGAAAAACAAGTATACAAAGAGTTGCTCTGTGCCACTGAATCCATATCAACTTACAGCAATGCACAGTGATTAAATTCCTTGGCCTCTAATCAAAAGTTCAGAAAAGAGTACACTTTACAAATATCAAAAGAAAAAAAAAAGATAAAAAGATACTTGGACTAAGAAGACAAATCAAGGTGTGCTCTCCTGAAAATCCGGAGCATGCAGCTTCTCTTCCTTGTTTCCCAAAGCCCATGCTAAAGACTGTGCTAAAAGAGGTTGGACCAGCCCGTGAAAGCCAGAGGAGGTGGGGGCAACAGTGACTGCATTTCCGAACCATCTGCCCTACTGTATGACTTGGGAGCACCAAAGCTTAGCCCATGGGAGCCAGAATAGCTTTTTCTGCCTCCCTGGCTAGGCCCAGGACCTACTCAGGCCCTCTTCCTCTTCTCTTCCTTCTGACCTGTCTCCTGCAAGTGGTCCCTAACCCTGACTCTTCGGCTTCTCTCTGTTCCCATCTCTCCTATAAGACATTGGTTTAAGTCAAGGCCTGCTATATATTTGCAGGGTCCAGTGCAAAATGGTCTCATAGGGTTACTATAAGAATCAACTGGACAACAGCAAATTTAGTTTTAGTGCAAAATGAAAATTCAGCATCTCCTGTTTTTAAATAATTCAGTATCTCAAGAGAGTGATAGCAAGGCATTGCACCAAGTGAATGTGGACCCTGTGTGACTGATGGTCTTGGGTCACACCCACAGGCTGCAGGGTGAAATCCTCTGTGTCAATTTACAGATTGTCCAGAATCAGTTCTGCCTTCTGGTCCATCCTTCTCTTCCCCATGTCCCCTGTCCCTCATCCAGGTGGGTCCTATTCCCTGAATCTGTCCCATGCTTACCGTGTCCAAGTCTAGATCCATCCTGGAATGCCCTCAACTCATATATGACCTCAAGGAAATCCCCTCAACCCAAGTGAAGGACAGCTCTGCCATCAGCCTCCTCCACCAGGAATGATGTGACAAATAGCCCACACCCCTCTAAGCACCCACAGCACTTAAGCCTAACCTCTTTTAGTGACATACAGCACATGTTCTTATTGCAAGAAACATCAGATTTGATTTCTGAATCAAATATAGAGGACTGAGACACCCCTCTCCCCTAAAATCAGGGTAAGAAGCTCTGAGTGAGTCATCATTGTGTGGCCTGCATCCTCTTTAGAGAAAGGCTCCATAATGACCACTTCTCTTGTCTGAGCTATTTCCTGTCATGCTCACAGGAAGGGCCCCTCTGCCTGCACCATGCCATGCTGCCTGACTCATTACTACAGAACCCATTCAATGTTCCATGTCTGTGGGTCCCCTCCAGCCAAGAGCTCTTTTGGGATCTCCTCCATTCTCTATCTCCTGCATGACCTCAGTTATTCTCCAAAATGTTTACTAACACAGACTTGTATTGTCTTCCTCCCCTACCCACAGGTCATCTCAACAAGAGTAGGGAACTAGAATGTCTTGGTCACCTATATCCTCACCTAAGAACTGTCATTTGTGGAATGAAGGGGAACTAGCCTTCTGGAACACTTGTTTTTGCACAGGGGCATGCATGGGACAGGTGCCTCCCCCCATGGAGAATAAACTTCAAAGCTGGAACCTTTCCCACTGTACTTCACCCCCAACTCAAACTCATCCTAGATTGGGGGACATCTGGTCACCCTTAGCTCCACTCACCCCACCAACCCATTGCTTCTGGATTTGAGAGCTCTGAGCAGGGATTAAAAACAGAAAATGTCACCTTGTCATGGTGGTGTCCACAACCCATAGAGACAAACACCCAGCAAGTACGGCAACAGGGAAAGCTGAGGGAGGCATATAGCGGCTGTAGGCACCACTCATCTGATTATCTGTCATAGTGTGGTGGCTTGTGTATTGTGTGATGCTGGAAGCTATGCCATCAGTATTTTAAATACCAGCAGGGTATACCCATGGTGGACAGATTTCAGCTAAGCTTTCAGACTAAGACAGACAGGAAGAAGGAGAGAGTGACAATTTACAAATGTTTAGCCACTTAAAACCCTATAAATAGCAGTGGAACACTGACAGATAGCACCAGAATATTGAAACCTGATGAATACCACCATAATATGCATTAGGCAAATCTGCTGCACAAGACCTTTTTAAAGTGTTGAAGAGCAAAGATGTCAGCTTGAGGACTAAGGTGCATCTGACCCAAGCCATGGTATTTTCAATAACCTCATATGCATGTGAAAACTGGACAGTGAATAAGGAAGACCATAGAAGAATTCATGCTTTTGAGTTATTGTGTTGGAGCAGAATATTGAAAGTGCCATGGGCTGCCAAAAGAATAAACAGATCTGTGTTGGAAGAAGTGCAGCCAGAGTGCTCCCTGGAAACCAGGATGGCCAAAATTTGTCTCTCATACTTCAGACATATTGTCAGGACGGACCAGTTGCTGGAGAAGAATATTATGTTTGGTAAGGTAGAGGGTCAAAAAGAGGAAGACTCCCAGCGAGATGGATTGGCCAAGTGGCAGCATCAATGGGCTCAAGTGTGGCAACGATAGTGAGGTTGACCCAGGATCAGGCAGTGTTTCATTCTGTTGTGCGTAGGGTCACTATGAGTCGGTACCGACTCGATGGTACCTAACAACAACAACAATTGTCAATGCCAGAAGATGAGCCCCTCAGGTTGGAAGACACTCAAAAGACAAGTAGGGAAGAGCTTCTTCCTCAAAGTAGAGTTGACAGTGGTGATGTGAATGGAGTAAAGCCTTCAGAACCTTCATTTTCTGATGGGACACAACTCAAAAAAGCAACTGTAAACATCCATTAATAATTTGAACATTGAATGTACAAAATATGAATCTAGGAAATAGGAAGTTGTCAAAAATGACATGGAAAGCATAAACATCGATAGCTGAGGCATTAGTGAGCTGAAATGGACTGGTATAGGCCATTATGAATCTGAAAATCATATGGCTTACTATGCCAGGAATGACAGATTGAAGAAGGATGACATTGCATTCATCATCAAAAAGAACATTTCAAGATCTATCTTGAAGTATAATGCTGTCTGTGATAGGATAATATCCATATGCCTACAAGGAAGACCAGGTAAAATCACTATT
Organism: Chrysochloris asiatica; assembly: GCF_000296735.1. Lineage (NCBI taxonomy): Eukaryota > Metazoa > Chordata > Mammalia > Afrosoricida > Chrysochloridae > Chrysochloris > Chrysochloris asiatica. Next base: position 1,369,080 of record NW_006408760.1, read on the forward strand.
ATTCAAATTTACGCACCAACCACTAAAGCCAGTGATGAAACTGAAGAATTCTACCAGCTTCTTCAGTCTGGAATTCAGCAAACATGCAACCAAGATGTATTGATAACTACTGGTGACTGGAACGCAAAGGTTGGAAACAAAGAGAAAGGATAAGTAGTTGGAGAATATGGTCTAGATGATAAAAACGATAGAATTTTGCAAGAACAAAGACTTGTTCATTGTAAATACGTTTTTTCAGCAACATAATGATGATTCTACCCAGAAATCAAATTGACTACATTTGTGGGACGAGATAGTGGAAAAGCTCCATCCATATCATCAATCAAAACAAGGCCGGGCAAACTGGAACAGACCATCAATTGCTCATATGCAAATTCAGGCTGAAGCTAAAGAAAAGTAAAACATGCCCACCAGAGCCAAAATATAACCTTGAGCATATCCCACCTGAATTTAGAAATCATCTGAAGAACAGATTTGATGCATTAGACACTAATGATTGAAAACCAGAAGAGGTATGGGATGACATCAAGAACATTATACAGGAAGAAAGCAAAAGGTTATTAAGATAAGAAAGGAAAAGACCAAAATGGATGTCAGAAAGGACTTTGAAACTTGCTCTCCTGCATAGAGATGCTAAAGCAAATGGAAGAAATGAGGAAGTAAAAGAGCTTAACAGAAAATTTCAAAGGACAGCTCAAAAAGACAAAGTCAAATATTATAATGAAATGTGCAAAGATGGGCCCTTAGACAACCAAAAGGGAAGAACATGCTCAGCATTTCTCAAGCTGAAAACTGAAGAAAAAAACTCAAGCTTCAACTTGCATTATTGGATTCATTCTATGGGATTCATTCACTCCATATGATAAACACTGGACTTTAAACCACAAGGTCCGCGGTTCGAGCCTGCCAGCTGCTTTGCAGAAGGGTGAGGCTTTCTTCCCCTGTGAAGAACTAAAGCCTCGGAAACACTATGTCCTGGTGTGGCACTGTAGGATAAGCTCTAGACCACAAGGTCAGTTTGAACAGCAAGGTTGGTGGTTCAAACCCACCAGCCACTTCTTGGAAACCCTATACAGGGTTGCTATGAATCAGAATGGACTGGACAGCGCTGCAACAATGGGCAAAATATGGAATGATGCAGAAATCATAAAAATAAGACGGAATATAGAGTCACTGTACCAAAAAGAAATGGGTGATATTAAATGATTTCAAGAGATAGCATCTAGTCAAGAGCCAATGGTACTGAAGAAAGAAGTCAAAGGTGCACTGTAGGCATTGGCAAAGAACAAGGCTCCGAGAATTGATGAAATACAAATTGAAATCATTCAACAAACTGTTGCAGCACTGAGGTTCTCACTATGCCAAGATTGAAAGAACTCACAGTGAGAACCAAGATTGGCCAACTGATTGAAAGAAATCCATTGTTGTGCCCATTCCAAAAAGAGGTGGCCCAATGGAATCTGGGAATCATTGGAAATATTATTAATATAACATGCAAGTAAAATTTTGCTAACAATAATTTAAAAATGGCTACAACAGTACATTGGCAAGGAACTGCCAGAGGTTCAAGCCAGATTCAGAAGAGGATATGGAATTAGGGATATCACTGTTGATGTCAGGTAGATCTTGGCTGAATGCAAAGAATATCAGAAAGTATTCATCAGTAAGCATTTCAGTTCATCTTTACTTCTAACAAACAAAGTTGTGTCATCTGCATATGCAATACTGCAGATTGTTAATGAGTCTGTCTCCAATCCATATGTTTACCTGTGCTTTATTGACTATGCAAAGGCTTTCAACTGTATGGATCAAGACAAGCTGTGGACAACATTATGGAGAATGAGTATTCCGGAACACTTAATTGTGTTCATAAGGAACCTGTACATACACCAAGAGGCAGTCCTTCAAACAAAACATAAGAACAGTGAATAGTTTAAAATTAAGAAAGTTGTGTGCCAGGGTTGTATTCTTTCACCATACTTATACAATCTGTACATTGAGCAAATAATTTGAGAAACTGAATTATATGAAGACAAACATGGTATCAGGATTGGAGGAAGACTCAGCTACAATTTGCAATGTGCAGATGATACAGTCTTGCCTGCTGGAAGTGAAAAGGACTTAACCATATCTACTGATAAAGATGAAAGACTACAAATTTCGGTATGGGTTGCACCTCAAATGTAAAGAAAACAAAAATACTCACCATTGGACCCATAAATAATAAGTGGAGAAAAGACTGAAGTTGTTAGAATTCATTTTGCTTGGCTCCACTATCAACACTCATGGAAGCAATAGTCAAGAAATCAAACAACGTATTGCATTAGGCAAATCTGCTGCACAAGACCTCTTTAAATTGTTCAAGAGCAAAGATGTAGGTTTAATAAATAAGGTGTGTCTGACCTAAGTCATGGTATTTTCAATAACTTCATATGCATGTGAAAGTTAAGACAGTGAATAAGGAAAACCGTAGAATTGATGCATTTAGGTTACATTGTTGGGGAATATTAAAAGTACCATGGACTGCCAAAAGAACAAACAGATCTATGTTGGAAGAAGTACAGCCAAGAATGCTCCTTAGAAGCCAGGAGGGCAAAACTTCATCTCTTATACTTTGGACATATTATCAGGAGGGACCAGTCTCTGGAGAAGGACATCATGCTTGCTAAAGTGGAGGGTTAATGAAAAAGAAAAAGACCCCAAATGAAATGGATTGGCAGTGACAGCAACAGCAGTGGGCTCAAATTTAACGAGTGTGAGGATGGCAGAGGACCGGGCAGTGTTTTGTTCTGTTGTGTGTAAGGTCGCTAAGGTCACTATGAGTTGGAACCGACTCGACAGCACCTAACAACAACAGGCGCAGGGGGGAAAGAGTGTCCACAAGATGGTGGAAGCGATGGGGGGGGGGGGGCTGTCACAGAGAGCTACCCTGTAGAGGCAAGACCCAAAGGGCTATGAGGGGCTGCTAGAATCTAAAGGGGGCACCACATTTGGTGACCAGACTCTGGAGCTTCTCTTTGGGCTAAGGGGCCCAAGGAGCCATTGGAAGCTTTGAATCTGAGAAAGGAGTCAATCAGAATGTGGTAGGGGAACAGAAGGGATGAGAGGCTAGGGGGTTCCATGGGGGAGAGCTCACTGTGGGCCTGGAGTACTGGCTGCTAGGATCCTAAACTCTGTGGGGCAGGGGGGACTGGCAGGGGCAGCCAGGGCACTGTAGTGCCCACCAGGTGCAGGAGGGAGGGATGCCCTGAAGCAGTAGCCACTGCACTGGTACCTGTGATCAGCTGGTCTAGGAGCCACCCAGCCTGCTTGGGGACCCAAAAACTGGTTTACCCAGCACAAATGAGCTAACCCAGGGATCCGGTTCCCTCTGAGACACCTAAACTTTGGCTCTCTTGTGCCCTCCCCCCACATCTGGGCCAAGCTGTGGTTTCTGGCACAGCTGCCAAGTTTTGGTACCGCCCACCCACTCCCCGCAGGCTGTACTGGCCAGCCCAGCTTCTTAATTGCTGGGTGGGGAGTTGTTCTGCAGGCTGGTACACTGAGAGGTGGCCTTGGCTGCTGTGGGGCACATGGGCACTGGCCTGACCACCAACTGGCTGTGGGACGGTGTGACCCAGCATGAGGCCAACATCTGACTCTGGGGGCTGGGTTCCTCTGCAGGGGCCATCAGCCCATAGAAGTCTGTCTGGAGGGGTCTTTGAAATGGACACTAAGGTTGAACAATAGGCCTGGCTAATCCAGGACTTCCCATTTCCTAGGCAGAAAACCTGGGCTCAGGTGTGGGCCTAGACTGATCTCAAGTCAGGCTCAGGGATCTGTCCTGGGCAGTCATCATCCAGGCCTAGCCAGAGCTGAATGGAAGTTGGGCTGGTAGGAAGGTCAAAGAGAGAAGTTGAGAAGCAGTCCTCCCTGGCTCCAACTCAGGAGGGCCAGGTGCCCCAAACACACCCCCTTGGACACACCCACCACCCACAAGCACACACCTCTACACACAGCTGCCACTCAGAACTATAAACACCATCACCATGACAGACAACTCACACACCCTACTCTCTGCCTTAAAGAGGCAGATATACCAGCTTAAAGCTCCATTAGCCCACAAGTACCCCACCTACCCACTCATATCCCTAAACTTTGACTCCACTCCACCATCAGAACCCACCTGCTGGCCTTAGGGCTACCAGGCCTCAGTGGACAGATACAGTTAAAGGGAGCAAACTGGGGAGGTATGGAAGGGAAGAGCTTCTCCAAGAGAACTCAGAAGCTGCCACTGCCCAACCAGGCAAGAAGCTGAGAAGCAGTGTGTTCCTCCAGGGCAGGAATTACAGAGAATTCAACCCTATGCTCCCCAACTATGCCCGGCATAGAATAAGCCTTCAATACTGGGGCAGCCATCGCAACCATACATCCCTAAGGAAGCTGAGTGAGCATGGGGGAGACTAGAGGCCTGGTTCCTCGCTAGGAAAGACATTCTAGAATGCAAATCTGATTCTTGCTTAAAAATATCCCATGATCTCCACTGCCTACAGGGAAACGTTCACTGTGATGAAAGTCCTTCACCAACTGACCCAAAGCTTTCCTGCATCTTTCCCTTCACCTTCCTAGTAGTCCTCCCACCCTCTAGTGGTACTGAAGGAGGGTGTACTACAAGCACATAGAAAGAGGAAGATGGGTTCCAGAAAGGGCAGGACCCTTCCAGAGCCTTTGGATGTTCAAGCTGAAGCTGTCTTAGGCCAGCCCCAAAGTCAGCAGTGGCCTGGGCATTTGGGGCTCATGTTCTAGAAATGTCCTGATTGACTTGCCCTGTTTTCCTGTGGTTCTCAGGTATTATTGTTATGTCTCAAAAATCCCACTGGTGTTGAAGAAACCCCAGCCCATGCAGCCACTAAGGAACTGTGCAGTGCTGGGGCATGGAGCTAGATTCCTCTACTCCCCAAACACAGGCATCCAGTGGCTTCACACACAGACCCAGGCAGCACACACACCCCTTCAACTCTTCCTACCCAGGGAGGAGCTGTAGCCTAGGTTAACAAGCGCAACCATCCACAACCTTTCTGGACTCAGGCCAGGGCCACCACATAGAAAACCTGCTTTTATTCTGGGGGAGGCCAATGTTCCCATTCCAGCCTCCTTCCAGGGAGGTCTCAGCCCTGGTCTCCAGTCTCCCTCCCTCATTCCAGCCCTTCTGCATCCTGGGCTTTTAATTTCCCAAATCTCCTTCCCTGCGCCACCCCACTCCAGAGAGCAGGTCTGGATCCTGCCTGGGTGCTCTTCTTCAAGGGTGCTCCTTCTTTTAGCACCTATCCAGCTCACGGCCCCACTGGACCCCTCCTCTAGGTGGGCCTCCCCACCCCTGGGCTGGCCTCGAAGATTCTGCCCCAGACCTAGGGACAGGCTCGTCCAGGTCGTCTTCTGACAGTTCTTCTGTCAGCTTACTTTGCTGGCCTCAGATCTTGGAGGACTCGAGCCGAGGGCTCCAGGGCGTAGGGGTCTCCCTCAGTGCCCGCAGCTCCTGCTCCAGTGCCTGGTTACGGCGGTACATGTCTATGTAGCCCCCTTGGATCTCCCGCTGATAGCGCAGCACCCGATCCTTCTCTTCCTGCCATGTTCTCCGCTCCTGTTCAAAGCGCAGAGCCTGCTCCTGACCCCGCAGCCGTTCTTGCAGCAGCTCAGCCCATAGCTGCTCTGCACCGTCCCTGGCCTCACTGCTTCCGGCCTCCCCCAGCAGTCCTCGACTCTTGCAGTCATCAGTCTCACAGCTGCCCGGGGCTTCCACTTGAGGGGTCTGGGCCTGCTCCTGCAGGTTCCGCACAGCTTCACGAAGTCGGGCCAGCTCCGCATCCTGGGCCTGCGCTTGCACCCTGCTGCCTCGAAGCTGCGTCTTTAGACTGAAGATCTCAGCCAACTTCTGGGCCAGCTCCGCCTGGGCCTCCCGAAGCTGCTGCTTCAGGAGACTGATCTCCGCAGTCTTCTGGCACACCTGCAGAGGGACCCAGGATGGGCAGGGTGAGGGGGGCAGAGGACAGGACCGCAACTATTGGGAGGGGGAACATCTCTGAGCACCTGGGTGTTTCTCACCTCCCATCTGGCTTCCTCCTCTGGTCTGGTGCTGGGGTCGCCATCTGGGAGGGTGCCCGGGGGCCGAGGCTCAGGGCCTAGGCCCTGCTGAGCACGCAGCTCCTTGCGCAGGCGCCGCTGCTCCTGCTGAGCCATGAACAGCTGCAGCTGGAGGTTGCGCTCACTCCGCTCGGCCTTCTGGGCAACCTCATGCAGCCGCTCCACATATAGACGCTTGAGCTCTGACAACCATAGCCGCTGACGTTCCTCCAGCACCTGTTCAGGGGAAGAGGAGCTGCCTTACTGGACACCTACCCACGGCCCCTCCTGGACAGGGAGCTCCTGCATTTACAGCCTTGGCCTGTATCTTGTACCTAACACTACAGGTCCCAGTGCCCCAGACTCACAGCTGCCTGATGTGGGATGCCTTCCAGAGGAAACTGCTCTCTGTCCCAACTCACTCCCAGACAAGGAGTACCAGTGACATACAGGGTTGGGGACAGGAGCTGAGTCTTTTATTTCTTTCATACTCTCCTATGCTCAGAGCCATGTGGGTGAGCTGGCTGGGGACCTCTAGTCTACCCCACACCTCAACCAATGGGAAGGAACACAGGAGGACCCCAGAGAAGGGACCACCCTCACCTGTGTGAAGGGATTAGAGCCTTCCTCATCTCCGAGGCCCCTTTTGAGCTCCTCACAAGTCTCAGACAGCACAGGGTTCACCATCTCCTCAGCAGAGGGGCACGAGAATTCATAGGGGGGTGGTGGCTCTGGTAGGCAGCTCAACACAGCCAGGGGTCCTGACTCCTTGGGGCCCCGAGAAGCCCGGTCCAGGGAGCCTCCGAGGTGGTTGATGTGGCCTATGGAGGAGCTGAAGGGGCTGGGGCCAGTGCCGGGACTTCGGCCAAAGCTCCCTCCACTGGAGGAGTCTGACAAGCTGGACTCAGGCTCGGGGCCACCCTCATCCAGGCTGAGGGCGTGCAGCAGCTGAGCCCGAGCCTGTGCCTGACTGGCCCGGGGCCCTGGGCTCAGGGGTGGGTGGCAGGCCAGGGTGTGCAGGCTGCCATTGCTGCGCCATAGCTTCTGGCCCTTGTGGGCTGCCAGGCTCTGCATGGATAGGAAGCTTTTTCCAGTGCCCGCAGTGGGCTTGAATACTGATGGGCGAATGCGGCACTGCAGGAAGAAAGGACAGCATGAGGCTCTGGGCTGGCCACCTGGTCTGCCCACCCGATGCCCCCACAGCCCTTGAGAATCCTCCTGGAGAGCAGTGTGCCTGTGTTACCAGCAAGTAATGACCGAGATTAGGCCAGCCCACAGCAGTATTTATTTCACATCCCAGCCTACCTACCTTGTCCTGCCCAGTCCCAGGGTCTCCCAGTGCCTCCCCAGTAAGATGAAGGGCATGGATAAAGGTGCACCTTGTCAAAGCGGCCCCGCTCAGGCAGTGAGGTCTTGCTGAAGTCCCCAGCCCAGGGATGTTCACGGTAGTAGAGGGTGGCGTAGTCGGTGGGCTCATTCCGAGGGGCTCGCTTGGAGGTCTTGCCATCCTTCTTGGGAAGGTGCAGGTAGCTGAGGAGCTCACGCTGTCCTAAGCCCTTCCGGAGAAGACCATCAGGCTGGCGGGAGCCCCGGGACCCTGAAAGTGCGGCCCGTAGCTCTTCGGGAGAGATATCCTGCCGTTCCAACAGGCTACTCACGCTGCCCATGGCAATGCCAGCAGGGCCTGGGGCTGTGGCCATGAAGTTTCAACAGGACACAGGCAGCAGCTGCTTCTGAGGGTCAGGAGACTCCATCAGGGACAAATAGGTATTTATTGCCCACCTCCCCAACGTCCCTGAAACCAGGTGCTTGGCTCTGGAGGATAGTTTCCAGGGGCCTAGGTGCAGGGGCAGGCAGGTGTGGAAGAATCCTAGAATTCCCAGGTCAGCAAGAGAAAGCCACCTGCCCAACACCCTGGGAGACTAGGCAAGTCTAAGGAAAATGAAATGAATATTGTCCCAGCTGGGGCACCTAGACTACAGAGAGTGTGGAGAGTGAGTTGACCTTGAAGCAGCAGGATAACTCCTTTTTCCCCAGGACTGAGCAACAAAGAACCAAAGAGACTAGATTCAGGCTCTCTGTGAACCCTGACCTCACTCTCCTCCTGGGCATCCCACCAAATTTAGGGGCTGAGTTAGGGTACAGGGAACTGGGCTCATGGCCTCAGATTCTCCATTCCTTCTTCCTCCCTTGGGAGGGGGAAAACCCAGTTCAGTCCCTCTTCCTGCTAAAGGTCAGAGTTCCCCAAGGGAAACATCTGGAATGGTGGGGCCTAGGGGCTACAACGGGAGGGATACAAACAGGAAGGTCCTGAGGGGAGGAAGGATGGAGTGGACAATGGACATGGTTTCCGGAACAGGTGTTCTTGTCTGTGCAGGGGGGAAGGGAAAGGGAAGGGGCCCCAACCCCTGCCCGTCTTTACAGATGCTGCCTTTCCAAAGCTCACCACAGGCAGGGCGGACTCCCAAACCCTCCTGAAGCCAATCAGTGAGTGACCTCACCAAGCAACTCCCTCTCTGAGCTTTGGTTTCCTCACTAAAAGAGAGCTATACATATCATCACCAGAGGGGTATTGATGGAAAATAGTGCTTATGGCATTTTAAATTTCTGGATGATCTCTCACAGCTGAGATGGAAACTGTGATGGCGAACAGAAACTGCTCAGTGTTGTGCCCCCCTCAAGTGGCACCCAGGGCATGTGCCATCCATAAGTACCATATACTAGATAACACCATTGTCATCAAGTGGATTCCAACTCATAGCAACCCTAAAGGATAGAGCAGAACTCGCTGTTTGGGTTTCAGAGACTATAAAGCTTTATGGGAGCAGACTACCTCATCTTTCTTCCTCGGAGGGGTTGGTGGGTTTGAACTGCTGACCTTTTGGTTAGGAGCCCAACAAGTAACTCACTTGTATTCTAGCTATCCCCTGCATAACATACAGGGTAAGTTAACATGACAAAGCACCCAGGCCAGAGCCTGCTGAGGTAAGCCAGTCATTCCTATGAGTGATGATGTCTGACTGGTTGGCCAGTTACCAATCCTGTGGACCTCTCTGTGCAAGGACCCTAACTCTGGAAGGCAGGTGCTGTTCACGGTTCCTAAGGAATTCCTCAGGTCCTGACCAGCATCCAACACATAGTAGGTGCTCAGAAAGGCTAAGCAGGATGGGTAAGTGGATGCCATCCTTTCTGTCCATGCCCACGTGCAGTTTTGCACATTCCTGGACCACTAGTCGGCTGCAGCTGTGAGTCCCTGCCACCCACCCAATGTGCTTCCGGGACACCCACTCCAGCCCCAAACAATGGTCTTTAGGAGGCTCCATCTTCCTCAACCATTTCCAGGTTTTGTATTTGTGGTAGACAAGGGAGTGGAAGGAAGGGCCATGCCCTGCCCCCACATCTTGTAGCCTTCAAACCTCACTCGGGGCACAAAGAAGCTTCCCAACCATCAGACCCATGGGCAGTGGATCTGAGTGTGAATACATCCCAGGCTCCAATCCCTCTGATGGTGTCGTAGCTATATAGGGTAGGGAAGATGGGGGGGAGACGGGGTACAGAGACAGGTAAAGGAACTCACCAGTGCTGAGTTCCTATGGCAACGTGGTCCTGGGTAGAGGTCTACCTAAGTTCTGTGACACACTTACTGTTCCTATTTTTAGGTAAGGACACTGACTCAGAAAGATGTGGTGACTTGTCCAAGGTCATAAGCTGGTCAGGGTAATGATGATCCCAGCACGTGGCTCCTGAATAACTAGTTAAAGGCCCTGGGATGTCAAAATAATTGGAATCCAAGCATCTGGTCTCCCATCTAGACATCCCTTTTCCCCACTAGACTCCCCATACCCACGGACACACTTGTCTTGGCACTCCTGGGAGGCAGCCTGGGGAGGAATGCAGTGGACAACTGGGTGTCTAGCCTTGTGGAACCCTTGATATGGCTCAGTTTCTCCATCTCTGTAATAGGAATGACTCTGCCCTGCCTTCCAGGAGAAAGGGCTTGTGAACTGTAAGTTCTGTGCGAACAGGGGGTGGTGATGTTGGTCATGGTGCCAAATACACCCACTTCACTCCACACATACTACCCCACTTTCTCCTGGGCAGTGCCTCACTTCCTGAGACAACAGATACTCTGCTTCCCCGACGATGGGGCTCAGTCATGGGTCACAGCAGTGCATACAACACTCATAACACAGTCAACAATCAATCCCACCCAGCAGTGCAGAGATGCCTACAGAAGAGGACACAGTGCAGGCAGGTAGTCCCTCCACCAGCAGACACAGCACACGGCACCCCTGGGACACACATACGCAGATGCCCCAGCATAAAGACCCAGGTGGCCTTCCCAGAGCCTAGTCTAGATGCAGGTGCAGTTGTGTATGTAAGGATAGTAAGAAACCATCATAGAGTTTCATGAACTCTATGATGTAGGTGTAGCTGACCCCCTTCCTTGAGGTCCTACGCCCTCCACCCCTCCTAGGGTATGACCAGCTCTTCCAGGAGGGCTCAAGCCCCTGGTTTTACGGAGACTCCAGCTGCCAGTCCCGGTCTCAGTCTGGGGACTAGTCCCTCCTCCTCAAGGGGTCCATTGTCACCCCCTCCCCCAACACACATTCCTTCCTGTTGCTGGGAAGCCAGGGATTGGTATGGTCAAGCTGGGGCAGCTGTGTAAGCTGGGCTGGAGACGATTTAGAGGGAGAAGGGTGGGAAGGCAAAGACCTCGAAGCCACAGCTTCAATAAGATACCGGCAGAGCAAAAGACCAAAGGCCTCAGCCAGCTGCTTCTACTACCCTGCCCAGAGCTAAGTGCCTGCCTTGGGGCCCAGAGCTTTGCACAGAACTGAAATTCCCCACCAATCAGTCGGGCAACAGAAGACATCCTCCCTGGGCCTCAGCTAGCCCCAACTAAGTCTTTATTTCTGTTCTTATCACCTGACCCCAAGACTGGTTGGCAATACCAAAAACCCTGAGCATAGAGGTACATCTCTTTTGGACAATCCTTGTGGAGATGGAAGCAGAGGGATTGAACTGGCTTCGAAGCAGAGAAGGAGAGGACTAGCTTGGAGATTGGCCACACCCAGTAGTGGGAACCTTGGATCAAAACTGACCTGGGCACTACCAAATCCTTGTAACACACATATCCCTTTTCTTCAGAAGAGGAAACTAAGATCCAGGATGTGAAATACTGTGTCTAAGGCCCTGGTGTTGTTGTTGTTAAGCGCTGTGGAGTCGGTTCTGACTCATAGAGACCCTGTAAAGGGTTTCCAAGGAGCAGCTGGGGAGTTTGAACCACTGACCTTGTGACTGAAATCGACCTTGTGGTCCAGTGTATTATCCTGCAGTGCCACACCAGTAGCGCTGCAAAATAAGCGCATGACTGCTAACCGTAGGCCAGAGTTCAAACCCAACAGCCACTCCTCAGAAACTTTACACAGGGTCGCTATGTGTTAGAACTGACTCACTTAACAACAACAAGGTCCATTCAGAGAGAAAATGTATAAATATAAAAAGCATGTCTGTCTTATTAGGAACCATCCCCTGACCCCACCTTGCATCTCTTCAGGGGTGGACATCCTAGTCCCCATGTGAACAGGAAGCTCCCAGTCTGAGACATTGGCTGTTGTTAGCCCTTCCTGAGCTCTGGCCTCAGGGGAGGGTCCCACCACCTGCTGGGGGATCAGCTTAGAGGGCGTGTCTGCAGCTGCCCCAGAGGAATGAGACTGGAATGTCCCAGCTCTAAAAGAGAGGTCAGTGAGCAAAGGGGCCCAGATTGGGAAGGAGATATTTGGGTGCAGAGCGTATTGTCAAACTCCTGCGGGAGTGACGCTTAGTATTACTCTGTAGTAGTCACTCATACTTGCATAGCCCTCTACAGCTTTTCTTAGCCCTTTTATTTCATCATCTTATCTCATCTCCACAACAGCCTCTGGGGGTTGGCAGGACAGTAATTACCTTTATCCCATTTCACAAACAGGGAAATTGAGGCCCAGAAAGAGGAAGTGGGTTGCCCCAAATCCCACAGTGCCAAGCAATCTGGACGCCTGGGAAAAAGGCCTCTCTGCTGGACCTGGCTGTCCCAGCCAGGGGTCATTAGTTAGTCACCAGATACAGGCTCTATCTGTGATTGTGTGCCCAGGCCCCAACACCCACTTCTCTCCACGGGCATCTGCTAGCAGGCAGGGTTTGGATCCCAGCCCCAACTCCCAGTCTAGATTTTCTCCTGCCTGCCCTTGGGTCAGGTAGAAATAGTGGGACCACCGTTCATATGTGGACTCTAAGCCCTGGATGCTGCTCCAGCGGCGGTGGCGGGAGCAGGCTGCCGCGTTCATTCACAGTCTCACACATGCACACCCACGTACAGTCAGCCGCAGAGAAGCCCTGCCCGCCTAAGAGGGCCCTAGGAGCAGGCTGATAGCCCGCTGGGACGGCCTCCTGCTACAGTTCCTTCCTCAGGCAGAAGGCAAACGGGAAAGGGTGGGGAGCCCGGACCCCTGGGTCACTCCAGGAGCGCCATAATCGTTTCCCATGAGGGACTTGCTGCGGAGGGAGGGGGCCACGGTGGCGGGTCAGGGGGACACCCACTTTGGCTAAAGCTTGTGGTAAAGCCGTGGGACGGTGTTCCAGCCGCCAAGAGCTAGGAACATCCCCCCATCCACATGTCGGGATATCTGGCATCAAGCTGCAGCCTGGACGGGGAGGAGGTGGGGAAGAAGGGGGTGGGGAGAATGGGGATGGGAAAGAAGGGAGTATCTGGGTGCTGATAAGTGAGGGGTCTCATTGGGAAAGCGGAGGAGCAGCTACGGTTGGCATCCCACCAAATACCTTTGGGAAGGTCGAAGTGTCGGCAAGGTTCCCCTGAATTGCTTGAGATCCTCAAGCTACCTGGAGTGGGAGCGCAGTTCTTCCCGGCCCCTCCCTGTTGAAAGCCTGGGGGTCCGACTCCCGCGCCCCGGGCGCCTGCCCCACCCTGGAGATGGTGCAGGGGTCTGAGGCACTACGCCAAGCAAAGCGCATTTGCGGGGTGAGGGGCGGGAGGAATCGAGAGGAGTATAATCTGCCGCCTGTCCTTCCAAAGGCGCGTCGGGGTCAGTCCCCGACTTGGTCAGAGCCAGGGACTCAGAAACACCTGGGCACACCCGCACCCTGCTACCCCCGCCCATTTCTCAGACGGCTGCCTCTGCCAACGAGGGGCTGCGGCTTGGCCAAGGACACCCAGACAGCGCGACCTCGGAGGCAGCCCCACCCCCGGGTCCGATGCGGGACCCCCGGCAGAGCGCGCCCACTTACCATGCTGGCACCGCACTCGAGCGCTCGTGCGCTCGCCGCCCGCCAAGCTCCCTGTCTCGGGTACTGCGCTTCCCTCGCGAGGATTTGAACCTCTGTCCAAGTGGCCGACCTCCGCTGAGACTGCGAGCCGGGCCGGCGCGGCGCTGCAGCCGGCTCCGGGAAAACGCGGGACGGTGGGCGGGCGGGCGCCGGAGCCGGATTGGTGAGGGAGGGGAAGGCGCGGCGGAGCTGCTCGCCTGCCCCAGAGGCGGAGGGAAAACCCGGCCTGACTCACGGTGCTCCGTGAGCCCTGAGCCCGGCCGGGCCCCCGGATGTGGGGGGCGGGGACCGGGTGTACACCCGCCCACCCTGAATCCAACCTGAACCTCGCGGGGCCGGGAGCTGCCAGCCCGACCGGACCCCTAAGCCCCCTGCTGGCTGTCCTGGGTTCGCCAACCGCAGACTGGCCAGGTCCGCTGCGGGAGTGCGGCGACGCCCCCAGGACAGCTCCCCGCTCCTCCTCCTGGCTCTGCACGCCGCTGTTGGTTTCCAGAACTCGGCCGAGAGGTGAAGACGTTTTCCCAAAGTCGCCGGCTAGTTAGCGACTGACTTGGGCACTTTCCCAAGTTTTAGCCGCCGAAGCCTGCCAGGGGCAGCAAATTCAGATGCCTTCAGGGGCCAGACATTAAATAAATGAGTCAAGCTGGCTGAATGTAAGACAATAGGAAGAGATGGAGACTGGCATTCACCTACAGGCATTCAAATTCCCAAACTTCAAAATTCTATTAAAAAAAAAAAAAAATTAAACATAAGTCCCATATGACCCAGAAAGTTCACTCTAAGAATATACCCCCCAAATTGAGGACACATATTCAAACAATTTGTACATTAATGCTCATTGGCAGAAGTCAAAGGTGCAAACAACCCAAATATTCATCAACTGGAGAATAAATAAAATGTGGTATATCCTTACAATGAAATATTATTTACCCATGTAAAGGAATAAAGTACTGATAATGCTACATCAAGTATGGAATTCGTGGATGAACCTCAAGAACATGCTAAGTGAAAGAAGACAGACACAAAAGGTATCATGGAATATGATTTCATTTATATGACATATTTAAAATAGGGAATTCTATAGAGACAGAAAGCTGATTAGTTGCCAGGGAATAGAACAGGGAGCAAGGAGTTACTGCACAGCACTGTGAATGTAGTATATGAACATTGTGACTTGTATACTTTTGAATGGTCAATTTGATATGAGAAGGGCATCCATGATAGAGTGATGAAAACTCAGCTTCAAGAGCTACAAACCCTGACTTTTAGAAATGCGGTGACCATCCAAGGTCTTCTGACCCCCCTAGTCCAATATTCTTTCCCCTGCAGCAGGTTGTCAGTGGGAGGTTGGAAGAGAAGGGGGCTCAACATCTTAGAACATCCCAACAGGGAAGGAAAGAATTCAGAAGGCACTCTCCAGCTCAGAGATGTCAAAGACAGGGTATGAGGAAAGGGACTGGCAGGTCTTGACTGGAATATCAAGAAAGTGGCTAAAGATCAGAGAAGGGTCATTGCAGGTAGGAGGTTGTATCCTTCCACCCCTCTCACCTCTCACACAGCTCAGCAGGGAGCTTGTCCCACGCAGGGGCTTGGGATGCAGAGCTCTGGGAGTTGGACCGGGCCAGAGAGCAGCTTGCCTCTGCCCCTCTAGCAAAGCTGTCATTTACAAAAACACAGCTCAGGGCCAGGCTACCTGTTTCCACCTCCAACAAAGGTTCTGGGTTCCAGCAAGCTCACAGCACTCCCCTCCCCCATAGCCATTGCATCTCTGGAGTTGGCCAGGCAGATACTACTTCCTGCTTGGCATTTCTGAGCCCTTTGAGGTTGCCCTGGTCACCTGGTTAGGGAGTGGCAAGGCAGAAGGGACTAGTTGCTCCAGGGTGGAGGTAGCTTTGGCCCTAATCTACAAAATGCTTTCCCCTCCCACCTCAGGGACCCAGAGTCTTCATCCCTTCTTGTCTTGTTATGGACTGAATTGTGTCCCACAAAATCATATCGTAAATCCTAATCCCTAGGTTTTTGTAAAGGAGCCCTGGTGGCTCAAGAGTTAAAGCTAACCAAAATGTTGGTGTTTCGAGCCCACCCATTGACTTCATGGGAGAAAGACCTGTGTTCTTTGCTTCTGTAAAGATTACAGTGGGGAAAACTCTTTGGGGACAGTTCTACTCTGTCACATGGGGTCTTTATGAATCGAATCAACTGTGAGGCACCCAGGGACAACAACATACCTGTAGATATAGTCCCATTTGGGGATTTGGTTTTCTTTGTTATATTAATGTGTCAGTATCAGTGTAGGGTGCATCTCTTAAAATGCCAATCACTTTTGAGATATCAAAGGAGCAGATTAGAAACGGAAGCAAGAAAACAGAGACGGGGGAAGATACATGCCACTCCACGTAAAGATCTCCGAAGAACAGAGGAACAGATGCTAGAGACAAGAATCTTTCCCCAGAGCTTATATATAGAAAAAGTCTTCCCTTATAGGTCAGCCCTAGGGAAGCAATGGTTTTGTAGGATAAGCCCAGGCCTGCGAACCACAGATCAGTGGTTTGAGCCCACCAGGTTCTTCTAGGAAAAAAGATGAGGCTGTCTGCTCCCACAAAGATATATAGCCTTGAAACCCTGTGCTGACTCAAAGGCGCTTAACAGAGATAAACCCATAGTCAACGAGTCCATTCCAACTCATAGCAACTATGTAGGACCAGAGTAGAACTGCACCTTAGGGTTTCAAAGTCTGTAATCTTTACAAAAACAGACTCTGACATCTTTCTTCTGTGGAGTGACTGCTGGGCCTCAACCACCAATCTTTTGGTTAGCAGCTGAGCATTTGTACTAGGGCTCCTTTCCTCTGTAGATGGTGACCTAAATTTAGACTTCTAGCCTCCTAAACTGTGAGAAAATAAATTTCTGTTCATTAAAGCCAGCCACTTGTGGTATTTCTGTTATTGTTGTTATGTGCTGTAGAGTTGGTTCTGACTTGTAGTGACCCTGTACAGGGTTTCCGAGGCCATAAATCTTTACAGGAGCAGAAAGCCTCCTCTTTCTCCCGAGGAACAGCTGGTAGTTTCGAACTGCTGACCTGCAGTTCACAGCCCAATTCGTAACCACTACGTAACCACAGAGCTCCTATTTCTGTTATTGTTGTTAAGTACTGTGGAGTCGGCTCCAACTCATAGTGACCCTGCACAGGGTTTCCGAGGCTGTAAATCTTTACGGGAGTAGAACGCCTCATCTTTCTCCCACGGATCCACTGGTAGTTTCAAACTGCTGACCTTGAGGTTAGCAGCCCGACTCGTAACCACTACGCTACCAGAGCTCCTATTTCTGTTATAGCAGCATAAAATAACTAAGATACCTTCCCATCCACAAGTATAAACCATATATCAAACTCTTGGGTTGACCCTTACTTAGGCCAATCTCCTCAAATGAATAAAATGAAGCCCAGAGAGAGGACATGATTTATGTCCCACAAAACCCATTTCAGAGCTAGTTCTTGGCAGAGCCGAGCCTCTTGTTGCCTACTTTTAACTCTTCTTCAAATACAGACTGCCCTCTTGCTTCTCACTTCTGCATCCTTGGCCTTAGTGATGATGATGCAGCCCTTCACTGCAGCCCCGTTCACAGTAACCGAAAGGGGCTATCCATCAGCATGGAGTAGAGACACAAACTGGTATATTCATCAAGGGACTATCATTTAGTCGTAAACAGGAGGGATGGACTGATACATGCTGCACCATGGATGGACCTTGAAAACGTATTTTACTGGCATTAACCTTTAGCCTGTCATCTGCCTTTCTGAGGCCTTTGAGAGAAGATGGGCTGGGCAGAGGTAGGGGAATATAGACCCAGCAGGAAGACAAGGCCTCCCCACTTGGTTGAACTCATGGAGGAAGGGGAACTTAGGGGGGAGAATGACTCACAGGAAGGGGTGACTCCTGGGAGAAGGGGACCTTGTAATGCAGTGAACTTCACTCCCCTTGAAGACCCTCCTGCCTGGAGCCACTCACCCCCAGTCTTGCTGCTTTCCTGGAGTTGGCATGGAAGATACACTTTCCAGATGCCAAGGGGTGAGGCACTTTAGGCACTATGCCACAAGAAATGAAACCAAGCGCCCTGGATGCACTCACTTCCTGAATTGGCTGACCTTGGACAATTTAATTTCTCTGCAAGCCAAGCCTCAGTTTCCTCATCCATAACAGGAAATAATTATTTGGCTATGTGGATCAAATGTATTAATATATGTAAAGCTCCCAGCACACTGCCTGGCAAATGGTTTTCCCTTCTTCATTATCCTTATGGGGAAAGTTTGTCCAAAGACCCAAATGGCTGACTCAGAGCCTGTCCTGAAGTGTCCAGAAAGGCTGTTGATGTCAGTGTGCTGCCCATCACTTCCTTGGGTCAGGGCTGGGTAGTCTGCATGTCCCTGCTGTCTGCAAGGAGCTAGGACTGTGAAATCCTGGAGTTACCATTGTTGTTGTTAAGTGCTGTCGAGTCAGTTCCAACTCATAGTGACCTGTCTAGGGTTTCCAAGGAGTGGCATGTGAGTTTGAACCGCTGACCTTGTAGTTATCCTGCAGTGCCTTCTTCTGCAGCATCACACCAGGACTCTGGAGTTACCATTGATGACTAGGAATTCCCCCACCTATTTGGCCAACATCTCCAGCCTTACAGCCTTTCTCCTTGACGGTTACATCAGCCTTCCTGGACTCCTTACTTTGTAAAGTCCCTCCCAGTCGGCCTCCACTTTACCCCAGAGGGAGCTTTCTAGCTCACGCTGCTGTCCCCACACTCTCCTGCTTGGAGGTGGAGTCCCCACATCAGGACTGGTCCCATGGCTTCTGCAGGCTCAGCCACTACGTCCCTGAACTCATGCTCTGACCACCTGCCTTATGTCCTCATCTGTTAAGTGACTGCATCGTCATTGGGAGACTCCATCAAGGGAATCTGCTGTGCTCAAGTCCCTTCCCACCTCTAAGATTCCATCCTCTGTCCAGACCTCTCTGCCTCTTTACTGTAACCACACAGTGTCTCTGCTTCTCTTGGTGCATCCTCATTTGTGACCTACTTGTCTCTTGCCAGCAAGGATCCCTGGTGGTGCAGTGGGCTAAGCACTGGGCTGCTAAATACAAGCTTGGTATTTCAAAGCCACGAAGGAGAAAGATGAGACTATCTGCTCCCATAAAGATTTACAGTCTCAGAAGTCCTATGGCCAGTTTTCCTCTGACCTATAGGGTCATGAGGAATCAGAATCCACCCAATGGCAGTGGGTTTGGTGTTTGGGTTTGTCTCTCTCCCCAGGAGACCATGAGCCTGGAGAGGACAGGGACTGGCATTTAGCTTGTGCCTCTTTTCCTAGTGCCCCTTCCAGTTGACCATGTTGAATTCTACACACCCATCTCCAAAAAGGAAACCCTGTTGTTTTTGAACCAGGAAAAGGAGAAAGAAGAAAGATAGCCCAAGTTCCAAGTCATAGTCTGCCACGTCCTGGGGAGCTCTCTGAGCCTCAATTTCTTTATTTGTAAAACAATGTCACCACAAGGATTAAATGAAATAACCCAGGAAAGAGTTCCTGATAGGTCCAGGGACTGGACAGCTTTGTGTCCTCCACCCGCCTTTCACCCCTTGCCCTGCATCTCCATCCTGGGTTGGGACCAGCCCCAGGCTGAGGGAGGAGAGCTGGGCGTTCCTGGAGAGGCAACAGTGTCTGAGGATTTCAGACCTCGTAAAAGCTGGCTAACAGATAAATCTAGCTCCTGCTGGTGCCACCAAGATTGGTTAAGCCCAGCTGCTGCCATGGCGGGAACATTGGCTGTGTGTCCTAGGATCCCTACCTGCTCTCACACTCAGAACTGTGCTTCAGGTTCTGCGGTGAAAGTAAACTGGCAGAGGGGAAACCTGACTGCCTTTTCTGAGTCACCAGTACTAGAGAAGAATCCTTGTTCACCCCAACTTGCCCCCTCCCCTCCCCAGGTGACCGGGGCAGCCCCAGGCAGGAGATGGGGGTGGAAGCTGAGAACTGCCAGGACTTGCTCAGGTGCTTATCCTGGGGCAGAGAGCTCAGACCTACAGGAGCCAGCCAGAACTCTGTAGGCTCCGCCCCGGAAGCCCAGGCCACCCAGCTGGCCCACTCTTGGTCACCAGAAACCTGGACCAGACCCATGACCAACCCCAGGATGAGCTGCCAGCCAGATGATAAAGGTGCTTTGCTCCTGAACTCCGGAGGCTCCAAGCCTTCCATTGCAGTGATTTAGGGAGGTAGGGGTGAAAATGAGGGGGAAGGTGGGAGAAGAGTCTGGGGAAGTCGCTGCAAAGCTGTCTAATGCAGTGAGCTTGGATTTTCCTGCTCCAAAACATGTTGACATCCAAGGCAAGGTGACTCCGTGTGTAGCAGAACTATGCTCCATAGGGTTTTCTTTGCTATAATGTTTACAGAAGCAGTTGGCCAGACCTTTTCTGTGGCATCACTGGGTGGGCTTAAACCACCAACCTTTAGGGTAGTAGCCTATCACAAACCACTGCACCACCCAGGACGTTTTCTCATTCTCCAGAGTTGTCCAAAAGGTGCTAACACTTATAGAGAAACAGGCTTTGTTTTTCTTTATTCTTTTTTAAACAAAGAGTTTCCTTGTTGTTGTTGTTAAGTGCTGTTGAGTCGGTTCCGACCTATAGCGACCCTGCACAGGGTTTCCGAGGCTGAGAATCTTTACGGGAGCAGAAAGCCTCATCTTTCTCCTGCAGAACGGCTGGTAGTTTCAAACTGCTGACCATGAGGTTAGCAGCCCAGTTCGTAACCACTACACTACCAGAGCTCCTTCCTTGTTGTTGTTGTTACGTGCCATGGAGTCGGTTCCGACTCATAGCGACCTTGTACAGGGTTTCCGAGGCTATAAATCTTTACGGGAGCAGAAAGCCTTATCTTTCTCCCGTGGAACAGCTGGTAGTTTCGAACTGCTGACCTTGAGGTTCACAGCCCGATTCGTAACCACTTCACTACCACAGATCCCTTAGGTTGCTTTAATTGTGAAAAATTACAAATGTACACAAAGGTAGTAAGAAGAGGATACAAAACTCCATGTACCCATCACCCAACTTCAATAGTTACCAACTGTAGGTTGATTTCCTTTACCTCCATGTAAACCCTCGTCCCATTCCCTTTCTCTCCCTTGGATTATTTTAAAAGCAAATTCCAGACATTCTGATATTCCAGCTCTAAGCATCTCAGTGTGAATATTTTCCATAATACTAATTATACCTTTACTTTAGGGTGAATGGTTTCACAGATATGATTACCAACACAGAGGCTGAAGGATGAAAACACTGTGGAGTCTGCTGAGCAGGGTCTTGTCACTTAGCCTATCTCTCTATCAGCTGCCAGCTCAGTGGGTCACCTACCCACTGATGCTGCTCTGTCAAAAGAGGACAAGGAAACCCATCCCTGTCCCTTTACCTCAAGGGATGGGCAGGACAAGTGACCCTTGCCCTCTTCCTTCTTAGGGTGTCCCAGGGGGAGTGAAAACTTGGGTTACCTGTGTGGAAAGATGGCCAAGATGCTTTCATGAACTGCCTCAGCACTAAAGGATGCTTCCCATGGAATATGGGAGTCAAAGCCTGACCAATTGGGTTCTGGTCTTCAGGGTGTCAGCTACCTAGCTGTTCAGGCACCCCTTACTTGCATGTCCACCATTGGTCACCCATCTTCTTTTTCATCTATCCATGCCCAGAATATGCCAGAGTATAGCCCTCCCTCCCCTTGGTATTTGAGGGAGATTTTGAAAGCCTGCTCATTCCTCAGTACCTTCTGCCAAGACAGAGGTTTTCCTGGACCCAGACTGTTTCACTTCCTGAGCCCCAGTGAGAAGAGCATTTGACACAGCCCATCTCTCTGGCCTCCCTCCCAAACCTGAAGCCTGGCCGATTCACAGGGCCTCATGACAGCTGCCACCCATACCCAAACATTCATCCAGCCCCACCCAGGAAAGCCAGACAGGAACGACACACCTTGCTCGCCTGGCACTGCCTGCTCCGCCCCCACCCTCCTACTTAGCCTCCCAGGACAACAGCTCCACCTCCCCGAGGAGATCTTCACCACACCTAGTGCCTTACAGGTCACTAGTTTCTGCAAGCTCTCATAATTCACATCCTGGGCAGTTGGCACAGGGTTTGCAGTATGGAGAGATCAGGGCCTGCAAGCCCAGCACCAGCCTCTTGTCCTCTACTGACTGAAATCAGAGGGCTTCTTGGGTAGATGAAGGCATGAGGGCAGCCAGAGGGGGTGGAGACCCCACGTCCCGGGCACTGATGGAAAGGTCACACTAACTTTCTGAATTAGTTATTGTAACTTGGCTCTCTGGGAAGTAGATGTTGAGACAGAGTTAGGAGTGCAAGAGGTTTATTGAGAAGTAACATCTGTGAAAAGGAGCCCTGGTGACACAGAGGCTAAAGTGCTCAGCTGCTAACTGGAAGGTCAGTGGTTCAAACCCATTCAGTGGCTCCATGGGAAAAAGATGTAGTCACCGACTTCCATAAAAATTCATCCTTGGAAATGCACTAGAGCAGTTCTTCATTGTCCAGCAAGGTCACTGTGAGTCAGAATTGGATGGATTTGGTAACATCTGTAAAAGAAGAGGGGAGAAAGTAAGATTGGACAGGGGTCCTATCAGACTGCAGTGCTTGTTATAGCTGTTAGCAGCCATAGTCAACCCCTGACTCATGATGACCCCATTCATAATGGAAAGACACTGTGCCATCCCCATGATCTGATGCAGATTGGACCTTTGTCATCCGTGGGGTTTTCATCAGCTGATTTGAGTAGATCTTCAGACCTTTCTTCCTTAGTGTGGAAGTTCACTGTGACCGCTGTTCAGCATCGCAGTAACATAGATGCTTCCACTGATAGACAGGCATTGGCATCGCCACCTGAGGTACAATGACTTGGACTCAAACCCAGGTCTCCTACATGGAAGATGGGAATTCTACTACTGAACCACCAGCCTGACCACGTCTCTGCCTGCCCAGAGTTGAGCTCAGATCTGATAGAGGACTCCCCACCAAGCAGAAGAGGCTAAGACTTTACTCCATCACTGGGACCACTTGAGGAAAGATGGCCTGGATTTAAGCACTTAGATGTCCCTAAAGGTGCAAACAGCTGGATACTACCAGCCAATCACAATCTTTGCAGCGGGTCAGTCGGTCTTTTCTGGAAGGAGCACATCCTCTTGTCTGCCATCCAGCTACACTGGGCCAGACTGTGTGCTAGGCACCCTCAGGCTGTAGACAGAAAACCTTTAGAATGGAAGATGGCTGGTGGTGGGGGTGGGGTAGAAATTGGGTATGGCATCTGAGACATTGTCCCCATAGTGTACCATGGGTTACTCAGCCTTGTGGGATGACTGAATGAACAAGTGCATGAACGCATTCTAAAAGAATAATGCTGTAGTGTCTTGATTACTTAGTACTGTCTTGATAAAAAATTATCCCAAGTGGGTGACTTCATTTTATTTCTAACTTTTTGTTGTGATTTGGGTTAAGGTTTGCAGGTTAAGGTTTCCATTTTCCATTCAACAATTCATATACATTTTGTTTCATGCCATTGATTGCAATCCTCAAACATTACTCATCCCACTTCTCCCCTATATTTCCTGTTTATATTTCTCATTCTGTCCTACCCTTTCTTGTCTTCTGAACTTTGTCTTTGGGTAAATGCTGCCATTTGATTGCAAGTGGTTGATTATTCTATGGAGTGTGTTCCTCCCTAATGTTATTGTCCATTTCGTAGACATATTGTTTGGCTGAAAATTGAACCATTGGGGTGAGTTCATTTCCAAGTCTGAGGGTGATTAAGGGCTGTAGTCTCAGGTTCTGCCAGTCTCTGTCCAATCAATGAGTCTGGTATTGTTTATGATTTTGAGGTTTTTTCAAATGTTTTATTGTGATTATGTGATAGTTTACATAGGAGAACATTAGTTTTACATTCATCCTATCATATGTCGTTTCATTGCCATGGTTACAATCCCCTCCATGCATTATCAACCAACCAAAGGGTATACACTACAAGCCTGCCCTCCAGTCATCAGCACACAGCCCCTCTCCCTCTCTGGGTCTAAAGCCCCCAGCTGTTCCATCTCTCCTAACATCATCGTCTCTGCCTTTATCTCAGGCATCACTGCTTCTCTGGGTAGGGTCCCACTCTCTGTTCTTATCCTTTGATGGTCCCAGGGACCTCCACT
>NW_006408760.1:1393022-1396253 GCF_000296735.1 Chrysochloris asiatica
GGGAATGATCCTTGCCGTAAAGATTTGTTCCCTCTTTTGAGCTACTGCATCCATAGGTGTAGGTCAAGTTCATCAAATTGTATCAGATTACTCTTTTTTCCCTCTTCTTTCTTCTTCTAGTTGAGCTCTGATCATCTAGTCATTGAAGCCAGGTCAAGTGGGTATTATCTGCAGGTGTGGGTGTTATTGTGTATATGCCCTCTCTTCTTGTCAGCTGAACACTTCACTCTCCACTCTAGTCCTCTGTGGCTATGTCACTGACTCTGGACCCAAGATCCCCAGGTCTTGCCATACTGCTGGCCAACCAGGTCTCCACTCAGGTTCACAGGAGTCTATTGAACGTTGTAGGGCTTACCTCACAATTTCATTGCTGTTTTTCCCTCACTTCCCCTTATTGGTGACGAACGTGGTCACCAATCAGAGAGTGTATTCCCATTGAGTCTTAGTCTTGGAAGGGGGTTTGTTTTGAAGGGACCCAACCACTTGCCTTGATGTCTCCTGGGTGAGCAACTTGCTTGTTCTTGTAGTAATCAGTCAGTCTGCCTCTATTGTTTTGTATTTTTCCTATCGGTCTTTCTTTCAAGAAGTACCTTCTGTTCTTCTAGCTGCTCCAGGCTGGTGACTTTGAGTTTTGTTTCACATTTTTCTCCCACTCTTTCCAGCACCTTCCAATGTGATCCCTTTTAGAGTGATGGGTAGTGGTAGCCAGGCATCATCTACTTCTGACCACAGGGACGTGGAAGCCCAGGTGTTCATGATCCACTAGTCATTTGGACTAATTGTTTCCATACTTCTTTAATATTCTTCACTCTTCTTTGTTAAGTGGGTGACTTTAAAGAAGAAAACTTTATTTTTGCACAGTTTTGGAAGCTAGAAGTCAACATCATGGACTCGGCCTTGTTGAGTCCTCTTGTTCCTCCTGATGGCTCTTTCCTAGTTTCTGGCGATTGTTGTCAACAACAGAAATACCATATGTGGATGCCTTTAACAAACAGAAATTTATTCTCTTACAGTTTGTTGTTGTTGTTAAGTGCTGTTGAGTCTTTCTGACTCATAGCATCCTTGTACAGGGTTTCCTAGGAGCAGCTTACTGGACTGCCAACCTTGTGTTTAACAGTTCAGTGCTTATCTTAAAAAAGCCACCCGAGAACTCCAGATTATGAGTCTCACAGGCTCTGAGTTCAAATTTAGAGCACTGACTCTGGGGAAAAAAGTTCTTTCAGCATCTGTAGGCCCAGCATTCCTTGTAGATTTCCATGTGTTTTGGTATCAATTTTTCCCTGGCTCTAGGAGCTTCACAGTGCAGGGATCCCAGGCTCAAAGGATACATTCCATTCCTGGCTCTTCTTTCTTGGTGGTAGTAGGTCGATTTGCCTGTTTAATCTCTTTTATATCTTAAAGGATAATCATATCATATCAGGACTAATCAAATCATGGGGTGATTATATTAGCTCTCATAATGGGGGATGACTACATCTTAACTGCTAAACCATTAAGAATCCTAGCCAGTTAGTTGACACAAAACCTTAACTATCACAATGGTATATTCAATATTCTTTACCAGCACCATAATTCAAAGGCATTAGTTCTTCTTTGGTGTTCCTTCTTATTCATTGTGTAGCTTTCTCATGTATATGAAGTGATTGAAAATACCATGACTTGAGTCAGGTGCTTCAAAGTGACATCTTTGCTTTTTAACATTTTAAAGTCATCATTTGATTTATTAACTGCTACTTCCATGGGGGTTGATTGTGGATTCAAGGAAAATGAAATCATTAACAACTTCAATCTTTTCTCTGTTTATCATCATGCTGCTTATTAGCCCAGTTGTGAGGATTTTTGTTTTCTTTATATTGAGGCGTAATCCATACTGAAGACTGTAGTTTTTTATCTTCATCAGTAAGTGTTTAAAGTATTCTTCACTTTCAGGAATCAAAGTCATGTGATCTGCATATTACAGGTCATTAATAAATCATCCTCTAATCCTGATATGGAATCCTGGTGTGGAGCAGTAGGATAAGCACTGGACCAAAAAGGTCAGTTTGAGTCGCGAGACTGGTGGTTCAAACTTACTAGCTACTCCTCAGAAACTCTCTATACAGGGTCACTATGAGTTGGAATTGACTTGATGGCACTTAACAACAACAAACAATCTTGATTTGGAGTTCTTATTCAGTACCAGCTTTTCTAATTAGTTGCTCAGCATACAGATTGAATATGGTGAAAGAATACAACCCTGACACACACTTTTCCTGATTTTAAACTATGCAGTATCCTCTTGTTCTGTTCAAACAACTTGATCTATGTATAGGTTCCACATGGGCACAATTAAGTGTTTTGGAATTCCCATTCTATGCAACATTATTCATAATTTGTTATGATGCACACAGTTGAATGCTTTTGCATAGACCATAAAGCACAGATAAACATCTTTTTGGTGTCCTCTGCTTTTAGCCAAGATCCATCTTACATTAGTAGCGCTATCTCTCATTCCATATCCTCTTCAGAATCCAGCATGAATTTCTGACAGTTCCTGTTGACATAGTGCTGCAACTGATTTTGAATGATAGCATAATTTGATTTGCATGTGATGTTACAGATATTTTTGGATAATTTCCATAACCTGTTGGATCATCTTTCTTTGGAATAGGCACGTATACGGATCGCTTTCAGTCAGTTGGCCAGGTCTTCCAAATTTTTTGGCATAGATGAGTGAGCACTTCTAGAGTTGCATCTGTTTGTTGAAACATTTCAATGGATATTCCGTCAATTCCTGGAATTTTTCTTTTTTACTTGCCAGTGAGTTCTGTGCAATTTGGACTTCTTCCTTCAGTTTCATTGTTCTTGATCATATGTTGCCTCCTGAAATGGTAAACATTCACTAAACTACAGATTTAAATTTTTTTGATCAGTTTTTCCACTTATGTACATTTTCTGGATCAGGATCTTACCCAGAATCTCACTTTGCATTTAGTTTTCATGTCTCCCTAAAACCCAGTTGCCATCAAGTCTCCAACGCAGGAGGAACCCCTGTGTAGCAGTGTTTTTATTGTCTCCAATCCTTTATCTATTTTGTTTGATTGTTTTTGTAGCAGTGTTCTGAATTCTACCTTGTTTTCCTCAACCTTCCTGTTAATAGTTTGGAGGTACCTAAATATCATTCTCCTGAACTCTTTTTTAGGCAGTCCCAGAGCCTTTTTCCTGAAAAATATTTTCTAGCTCTGTCTCTTG
>NW_006408760.1:1416088-1442219 GCF_000296735.1 Chrysochloris asiatica
CAGCAGATTTGCCTAATGCAACAGGTCATTTGATTTCTTGACTGCTGCTTCCATGAGTGTTGATTGTGGATCCAAACAAAATGAAATCTTTGACAACTTCAATCTTCTCTCCATTTATCATGATGTTTTTTATTGGTCCAGTGATGAGAGTTTTTATTTTCTTTGCATTGAGGTATAACCCAAACCAAAAGCAGCAGTCTTTGATCTTCATCAGTAAGTATTTTAAGTCCTCTTCACTTTCAGCAAGCAAGGTTGTATCGTCTGCATATTGCAGGTTGTTAATGAGCCTTATTAACCTTATATGACAAAGTAGAAATGTCCCCTAGGGCTTTCAAGACTGTAATGTTTATGGAAGCAAACTACCCTATCTTTCCCCGGCAGAGTAGCTGATGGGTTTGAATCACCAACATTTTGGTTAGCTGCAGAGGGCTTTAAGCAATGTGTCATTGTTAAGTGTCATCAAATCGGTTCTGATTCATAGTGGCCCTACATAAGCGGCACGTCAGGACACCCATTGTTGTTACTGTTAGTGCCGTATAGTCACTTCCAACCCCCGTTAGAACTCCACATTTAGTAACACATGATATGAAATAATATGATAGATGCAGTCTTGGTGTGGCGCTGCAGTATAATGCACTAAACCACAGGGTCGGCAGTTCAAACTTGCCAGATGCCATCTCTTAGTCCCTCTCTTCCATAAATCTAGATTCCTCAGCTGCTCCCTTTCTCCATGTCCCCATCTCTGCCTCCATCTCTGGTGTTGCTGCTTCTCTGGATAAGGTTTCACATTCCACTTGTGCTCTTCTCCCTTAATGGTGTTAGGGTCCTTTGTTTCTGTATTGTAAGATTAACTACTCCCCCGTTTTTGTTATAAAACTTCTACTCTTACAATTGTGACAGTCGCAATTAGTCATGATAACAGTTACTCACCACTGAATCATAAGAATCTTATCCCCATCTCTTTTAACCAGACCCGTCTAGACAGATGAAAACTATTCAGTGGGGACTCTTTCTTTACCCACTCACTATTAAACTAAACTCCCCTTGAAACCTTGTAAGCCAGTCACTTCATGCCTTTATCACCCCTTCATTTTAGGTAGCCAATGTTTAAGTTGCCCATCCCTATCTACCCTGTGTACAGAGGGGATAGCATTGATACTTGATGTGAAGACTCCTTCCCTCTCTGTTGGTATTTACAGTTACTACCTCCATAAGTATAGGTCAAGTTCATCAAATTGTAGCAATTTATTCTTGTTTCCTTTATCAAAAATTGTTTCATTCTTTTTTTTAAATCTTCCTCTAGTCAAGTTCTGATTATCAAGCCATCGAAGCTATGTCGACAGGGTACTAGCTGCAAGTGTGGGTGTTCTTGTGTTGAATATCCTTTAATGTCTGTTTTCTGGTGGCATGTTCTCTATTTTTGATTGTCTAAAATTGTCATTATTTTAGCTTTTCTTTGTAAAAGATATTTTCTCCAATTGTAGAATCTAGGTTGGCAGTTATTTTCTTTTAGTACATTGAGGTCATCATTCATCTGTGTGCCGTTTTCCATTTTTGCTGTTGAAAAGTCAGATGCAGTCTAATTCTGTGGATCAGCCAGTTTTCACTAGATGATGCTGCAGAAACAGATAGCTTTTAAATATCATTGGCTTTCGACAACACAAGGTTTTTTCTAGCTCATAGTCCTATCTGCATTTCTCGAGTCACCTGCAGCCCCTATTTGAGATGTGCCATCTCCTTCCCAGTAGAGAAAAACCATCAGTGGCACAATCATGTGATGGATCCTGAAGCTTTTGCTGAGAAGTAGCATATATGTCACTTACCCTGTCATTGGGTGAAGCATGATGGCGGCAGAGTGGGGAAGGACCGTGATGCTCTCTCACAGGGCAAGGCAGCAAAGAGTTGGGACCGATAATATAATCTGTCATACTGTGGCTCTTTTGAAGAGCACTGTATCAGTTAGGGTCTATTCAGGAAAATATAAACCGTGCTAGATTTTTTTAAACAAAGCAGATATAGTACACAAGATGGATTGTTTACAGATTTGGGAGGGATGAAAGAATAAGAGAGGATGCTGAGGTTACCCAGGTATTCATAATGACAATAATTAGCTACCACCTTGTCTTGTTGTTGTTATTGTTAAGTGCGGTTGAGTCAGTTCTGACTCACAGGGACTTTTATAGGGTTTCTGAGAGTGGCTGGTGGGTTTGAACTGCTGACCTTGTGATTCAAATTGACCTTACAGGTCCAGTGCATTATGATTCAGTGGCACATCAGGACTCCACTCTGTTGTTAGGATTCTCTAAAGAAACAGGCCAGTGATAGATATTTTAAACCACATCGTTTCAAGTGTTGTCTCTATTCTAATCTCTCTTCCGCCTCTTCTTCTGGGATTGCAGTTAGACATATGTGAAGTTGTTTTTTTGTTTTTTTTTTAAATAAGCAGTTCTCTTATTCTAACTTCCATATCTCTAGCCTTTTTATCTGTATTTTCCATTCTTTTATCTCTATACTTTTTTTCTGGATACTTTCTTTTGACCTGTCTTCCTGTTTTCTAAACTTTCTTTGATCTTATCTAATTTTCTGTTAAACTTGTTGAGTTTGTTATTTTATTCTTGAATTTTTTTCAGTTATAGGCATTCTATTTCTTCCTTTTCCACATATGTTGTACAGTTTTATAGTTTCCAGTTTTCTAGTGAAATTTTCAAGTTTGGCATTGAACTTCTTGAACAAGGAAGTGTAACTGTTTTACATTCTGAAGTCTCTCTGGCTCTATTTCTGACAACTGTCACTTCTGACAACATTCGTTCAATGTTGTCTTGCTTCCTGAAGTATTTGGTTATTTTTGTACATTGGATATTGTGTTTGTGAAATTATTTGTAGAAATAATTTGAAACAGGATGATTTCGTCATTCACCAAAGAGACTTTTCTATTGTTTTTGCCAGGTGCCTGGGGGGATTGGCAAAATGAGATCATCTGAGTTCATATTTGGAGCATGATGTTTTCTGAGGCACCTGGATGACTCAAAGCTGGGCTACTATTCAGGTATGGACTAGTTTACTTTCAGTTCACCCTTACTTATGGGGTACAGTCTCTTGGTGCCTGAGACCAATGTGGGAGATAGTTGATCAATCAATCCCCCACCCTTGGCAGGCCCTAGACTTTGAGTTTTCTCTGTAGCTGTGCAAGGCCACCAGAAGAGCAGCTTGACCTCTCAACTACTGCTTTCCAAGTGGTAAATGCTTCCAGGGTAACTACAGCCTCAGGTATCTGGATCACCTCCTTGGAAGCCTGTGCTCTCCTAGAACTTAGTACAGCTAATCCACATTGTCTTGTCAGCTCTTTGATGTTTTTAAAGATGTGTGTGTATGAGGCATGCATGTGCAAGCTCTTAGAACATTTAACTAGTGTTGTTAGCAATCTTCAGCAGGAAGTTTTGTTGCTTACTAAAAGGGGAGGTCCCGGTATGTTTTCTCAAATAAACAGTGTGGAAGATGGATTAGAGATTGCAAGAGTGGTTGTGGGGAGAGCAGTTGTAGGAGAACAGATGCGTTAATACATGTGGAAGATGCTGAGAACTTTGTGGCTGTTGATGAGCCCTGGTGATGCAGTGTGTTAAACAATGGACTGCTAATCAAAAGATTGGTGGTTCAAATCTACCATCTGCTTCATGGGAGAAAATGAGGCTGTCTACTTCTGTAAAGATTTTCCTGCCTTGGGAACCCTATGAAGCAGTTCTACTCAGTCTTATGAGGTTGCTATGAGCTGGAATTGACTTGACTAGTGTTGCTTGGCTGAAAACTGGGCCACAAGGATGAGTCTTTGGGATGTTCAAGTGATGATATTCTATAGGAAGTTGCATGTTTGAGTCTGGAGTTCAGACACAGCTATATAAAAGTGGGTATCATCAACAGGTAAGGAGCTCTAGTAGCATAATGATTATGAATCAGGCTGTGAACCGCAAGGTCAGCAGTTTGAAATTACCAGCTGTCCCGTGGGAGAAAGATGAGACTTTCTGCTCCTGTAAAGATTTACAGCCTCAGAAACCCTGTAGAGGGTCGCTATGAGTTAGAACCGACTCCATGGCACATAACCATCACTGCCATCCTCAACAGGTAGGAAACATTTGACCCTGTGGTTGCCCTGAATAGAAATAGTTTAATTAGAATTTTTGTCAACACTTCTGATTTTGGGGGATCAAGAACACATTTTTATTTTTAACTTTTTATTGTGAATTGAGTGATGGTTTACAGTTAAGATCATCAGTTTTACATTCAGCAAATCATATACTTTGCTTCATCTCAATGATTGCAGTCCCTTCATGCAACAACAGGTATCTCACTTCTTCCCCGTGGCTCCTATTTCCCTCCCATCCACTTTCTCAACTCTGTCCTTAGGCAAATGTTGCCCTTTGGTCTTGAATGATTGATAATTCCATGGTGAGCACACCTTACGAGTGTTGTTGTCCTCCTTATCCACTGCTTGACTGAAAATTGGGCCATGTGGGTGAGTTCCTTTCCAGACCTGAAGGTTGGTCAATGGTCATCCATTCTCTTTCTGACCCGTCAGTCCAGACTTTATTTATACAATTTTGAGCTTTGTTCTATATTTTTTTGCCTCTCTATCAGGGACCTTCTAATGTGATCCCTTTCAGAGCAGTTGGTAGTGGTTGCTGGGTACCATTTATTTCTTCTGGTCTCAGAGCCATGGAGACTGATGAAGAAAATATTTTTGGAATAAGTTACATTAAAGCAAATGAACTTAGAGAGGCAGGGCTTGATGGTGGCTAGGGTGGAGGTGCAGTGAGGTTTGCCATCAGCAATACCACAGAATACCAGGTAAAGCAGATTCAGGGCAGAGCGCCAAAACTCAGAACCACATAGATAGTAATATTTAAAAGGTTTGAAGGCTTATAGCTAGTGGAACTTGTAGCAAAAGTAAGAAATCGCATACTTTTGAATCTGCCAGGCTCAGCGGCCGGAAGCCAACAACTTGGGTGAGAACAAATGGTAAGACCAAGTGGGGGAGCAGACACACCATGGAAAAATGCCACGGGAACCTCGGAGCAAAGGTGGACAATACACTTTGTCGGTTTTGCTTTGTTCTGATTTTCTTTTTTTATGGTGTCTGTTCATTTTTTGGTGTCTGTTTGCGCACCTCCATTCTGGTGACTAGAGGGGGTGCCTGAGTGAGTGGACACCCCCCACCCACACCACTGGTGGTTTCTTCTGCCACACATGTGCACAGATACTCTCAGCCCAAGAGTTGGCACTGAACTTTTTTTTTGTTTTTGTTTTTGTTTTTTTAATGTGGAAAAGCCAGAACAAGGGGCGTGGAGAGGGAAAGAGAGTTTAAACACAAAACAGGCCGAAAATTAAATTAAATCCTGAGATACACCATAACAACCAACAGTGGCATCTTGAAATCTCTCAGGCAGCTTTGAAGGCAAGAAGCTGAAAGAGGACATTAAAGTCATCCTCATATTAGGCTATGGATTTTTTTTTTCTCTCCCTCCTCTCCCTTTTCTGCGATTATAGACTACAGTATCTAGTCTAATTTTTTTTTTTTTTTCTTTTTTGCTTTTGCTGTTTTGCTGTTTTACGCTCCCCCTTCTACTCTGGGGGACTCTTTCTCTCCCTATATTACCCAAGATGAGACAGCAACTGCTGCCATATAGTTAAGCTACAATCACACTCTATAAAACACCAAAATCCAGGCAAGAACCAATACTAACTGCCATATACCAGGGAGGCAGACAATACCTGTGAAAGTTACTCTGAGTTAAGCAATAAGAAGAGTGAAAAGGGAAGCCCACATCTTGATCACATCTTCCTGGAAGCAATCAGAAAGCATAAAAAATACCAAAACACATACTCAATTAAGCACTAAGGCCACAGATAAACACTCAACATGTCCAAGAAGCAAAAGCAGATGACCATATCAGCACATGTCCATAAACAAGATAAAATGTCTGTGATAAATGACCTAGAGGTAGACCTGGACTCCATTCTGGAAGGCGGGCAGGCCTTAGAAATGCCTAAGAAGGAATTCAGAAAAATGATTATAAAATGTTTCAAAACAATTTACAATGGAGTTGAGAAAAATAAGGAAGAAGTCAGGAAAGCACTACAGGAACAATCAAATAAAGAAAATGGACTTTTTGATACAAGTTCAAATACAGTATTGTCAAACCATTTCTCCTTTTTTTCAGCATTCAAAAAAAAATTTTTTTTTTGAATTGTTTTCATGGATCTTATTTCTTTTCCATGTAATTTTATTCAATCTAAGCTTTAAAACAAGATTGATTTCTCCATTAGTCAGTTTGAGCTTTCCCTTGTGACCATGACTCCTATAAAGTTCAGTCTCCTGGGTCAGACTATGCAAATTTGTTTTTTGAAGATTTGGGTTCTCTGGCATTTTAAAGTCAATCATAAATTTTTACCATGTGCACATTCAGCTGTTAGTTTTATTTTGTGTTGTTGGATGGAAGAGTGATGGTTTATATAATTTTATAGGGAATTCAGGGGGAAAATGGTGAGCAGTCTTGTGAATAAGACAGAAAGAAATAGTTGGGAGAGTACCAGGAGATTGGGAGAGGGAATACTGGAAGAGGGAGAAAGGAAGGGAGGTGTGGAGAGAATGTCAGAATGAATGAATGAGAATGAGCAAACTTGGGTATGAAAAAACAAAAATTGAATCAATTCTGACTCACAGTCCCCTCAAGTGTTATAGAGTAGAGCTGAGTTCCATAGGGTTTTTCTTGGGCGTACTCGTGTGTCTCTGTAGAAAAGCATTCGACCGAAATGTCAGTTTGAACCACAAGACTGGCGGTTCAAACTCACCAGCCATTCCTTGGAAACCCTTTACAGGGGCGCTATGATTGGAACTCTGGTAGCGTAGTGGTTACAAATCGGGCTGTGAACCGTAAGGTCAGCAGTTCGAAACTACCAGCTCTTCCAAGGAAGAAAGATGAGGCTTTCTGCTCCCGTAAAGATTTACATCCTCGGAAACCCTGTACAGGGTTGCTATGAGTTGGAACCGACTCCACGGCACACATCAACAACATGATTGGTACCGAGTGTTACGGCGGGGTGGGTGCCTGCCGCGGGTGGAGGACAGTACGACATGGAGCCACGAAAGCTGGTTCTATCTGAGACGGGAGGGCTCAAACAGAATGGAACCCACTATTCCTTCTTACCTCCAGGGGACCAAGGTCTCCTCTCCGGGCTCCCCTAGCCCAGCCTGGAGAAGACGGACGTGGGGAGAGCGCAGGAAGTAGATGCTGATAGTATCCCACCGGCCCTCTGTCCAGGTTGCAGCCTCGGTCAGGGTTTATGGGACCTGGAGCGGCCTGCCTTGCTACCCTGCCCTGCCCGTGCCACACCCAAAACCCTTAGGACCTGTCCCCACTCAGTTACCTATCCTGTACTCTCAGTTTCATAGCTGTATGACTCCTCTGTAAGGTTGCGGGACACCCAGTTAAATTCCATAAACAATGAATTATTATGATGATGAAACACATTTTGTGGTGGTGAAATATGTAAAATAAGACAATTGCCATTTTAACCATTTTAAAGTGTACAATTCAGTGGCATAGATTACATTCACCTTGTTGTACAATCATTTCCAAAAGTTTTTCATCACCTGGGACAGAAACTCAGCTGTAAAACCCGGCAACAGATTGTTTTTCAATAAAAATCATTGGTTGTTTATCTGAAATGCATATTTAACTGGAAGTTCTATAATACTCTTCTGCCATCTTTTCTCCCTTCTATTTCCAGCCTTGACTCAGGCCACCTGAACCAAGGCAGCCCCCGCCCAGCAGGTCTGTCTGTCTCCCGCCCACTCTCTTTTCTGGGCCATGTCCCACACCCATCACCAGTTATGGGGTCAATGCATATCTCTGATCATGCCACCTAACACCCCTCAAATGTCTACTTCCATAAGTGGCAAACTAAAAATCTCAGAACCCACTGCTGCTGATTCATTTCCGACACAGTGACCCAGAAGACAGAGTGGAAGTGTCCCATAGGGTTTCCAAGGATGCAGATCTTTACAGAAGCAGACTGCCTCATGTTTGAACCACTGATTTATGATTAGCAGCTGAGCTCTTTAACCACTGTGCCAGCAGGAGTCCTGGATTGCAAACTAAAGACCCTGAAAGGTATTGTTTGGTCCACACAATGCTGAATCCTTTTTGACCCCAGTCAGGAAATTTACCTTAAAGACTGGATTTCTAGCTTCTCTTTTTTTAAAAATGTGAAGTTCTGGACTAAACGGTTGCTGACGCAGCAGGCTGTTTGTGATCCTTCAGGTCTCCAGCCAAAGTTATGGAGGTAAGGCTTCAAACCAGCAAGACTTCTGTACTTTCCACCCACCTGTATTTGTATATTTGAGGCTCCATTACCATGTTCAAGGTATGCTTGGTCCAGGGCTCCATTCTGAAGAAAGTGCTAGAGGCACTCTAGGACCTCATCATGAGGCCTGCTTGGACATCAGCTTGGGCAGCGTGAATCTTCAGAGTGTGGATTAGTCCCACGTCTCCCTTGTGCAGCTCACTCTGAGCCCTGAGGGCTTCCACATCTCCCGCTGCAACTGCAACCTGGTCATGGGCGTGAACCTCACCAGCATGTCCCACATAGTAAAATGTGCTGGCAACAAAGACATTATTCCATTAAGGGCTGAAGATTATGCGGACTCCTTGGCACTAGGATTTGAAGCACCAAACCAAGCAAAAGTTGCAGACTATAAAATGAAGTTAATGGATCTAGATGTTGAAAAACTTGGAATTCCAGAGCAAGAGTACAGCTGTGTAGTAAAGATGCCTTCTGGTGAATTTGCACATATATGCCAAGATCTCAGTCATATTGGAGATGCTGCTGTCATTTCCTGTGCAAAAGATGGAGGGAATTTGTCTGCAAGTGGAGAACTTGGAAATGGAAACATTAAATCATCACAAACAAGTATGTTGATAAAGAGGCAGTTACCATAGAGATGAATGAACCAGTTCAGCTAACTTTTGCATTCACTTAGACACCTGAACTTCTTTACAAAAACCACTCCATTGTCTCCTACAGTTACACTCAGTATGCCTGATGATGCACACTTTGTTGTAGAGTATAAAATTACTGATATGGGACACTTAAAGTGCTATTTGGCTCCCAAGATCAAGAATGAGGAAGGATCCTAGACACGTTTAAAATCCAAAAAAACAAAGCTCTTTGGAATGGCTTCTGAGATGCCACCATATACTTAAGTCTTTCTGTCATCAAACTTGTACCTCTGAATAAATATGTACATATTTTCTGTAAATAACTTAATTTTTTCTGTACTCTCTAAAATTTGTCTGAAGAATAGAAGTCCAAAGTCAAATCTGCTCTCGTTAACCTGGAAATATTTCTGCTTAATTTAGAAGTGCTCTTAAGCTTTTTATAATAAAAGAGTCTTGACTAAATATAGTTTTAATTAAGGGTATTTTCAATTTAAATAAAGTTATCTGAATTAAAAAAAAAAGTGAAGCTCTGGCAGCCCTAACCCAGTTTTCACCTGGTGCTAGGAGTCCTCTGTTTTTAGAAAGGCAGAGCTTTCCACTTCTCCCTGGGGTTCAGGTCTTATTCATCTGTATAACCTGTCCTTACTCCCTCAGGCCTACTGGGGTCAGATCCTCAGCTGGACATTCAAGGCCTTTCCCACTCTGGCAACAAATCCTTTTTCCCACATTCTTTCCCTGTTCTTTCTCTTTTCTCATTTCTTTCCTCCCCATGGGACATTGGTTTCTAAGCATGTTTTACGTAGTCATATCCTACTCAGCCATCCAGGACCAGATCAAATGTCCTCTAGGAGTCCTCCCTATGGGCTAGTGCTCCCTGCTTCCCTCCTCTGGGCATCTACCAAAGCATTGATACTCCTTAATCACAAAGCCCTGGTGATACTGTAAGTTTTGGACTGCTAACCAAAAGGTCAACAGTTCAAAACCACCAGCTGTTCTGTGGGGGAAAAGATGAGGCTGTCTACGCCTATAAAGATTTATAATCTGTAGTCACTATGCATTAGAATTGACTTGATGGCAATAAATTTGGCTTTGAGTTTTGTATCATCTACTTGGAGACCCTGTGGTTGTTGTTAGGTGTTGTTGAGTTGGTTCTGACTCATAGTGACCCTACGTACAACAGAATGAAATACCACCTGGTTCTGCATCATCCTTACAATTGTGGCTACGCTTGAGCCCATTGCTGCTACCACTGTGCCAATCATCTTGTTGGACGCTCTATCTTTTTCACTGACCCTCCATTTTACCAAGCATGATGTTCATCTCCAGGGACTGGTCCCTTCTAATATGTCTGAAGTACGAGAGACAAAGCCTGGCCATCTTGGCTTCTAAAGAGCATTCTAGCTGTACTTCTTCCCACACAGATTTGTTTGCGTTTTTGGCAGTCCATAATACTTGTAATATTCTCCTTCACCACCATATCTCAAATGCATCAAGTCTTCATTTACCAACTTTCATATACATATGAGGTTATTGAAAACACCATGGCTTGGGCCAGGCACACCTTAGTTCTCAAATTGACAACTTGTGCGGAAGATTTGCCGAATGATTTCTTCGTTTGATTTCTTGACTGCTGCTTCCATGAATATTAATAGTGGATCCAAGTAAAATGAAGTCTTTTTGACAACTTCTTTTCTCCATTTATATGGGTGCTATTTATTGGTCCAGTGGTGAGGAATTTTGTTTTTTTTACATTGAGGTGCAACCCATAGTGAAGGCTGTGGTCTTTGATCTTCATCAGTAAGTATTTTAACTCCTCTTTACTTTCAGCAAGCAAGTTTGCATCATCTATATATTTCAGATCACTAATGAGTCTTCCTCCAATCATGATGCCACATTCTTCTTCATATAATCTAGCTTCTCGGATTATTTGCTAAGTATACCCACTGAATAAGTATGGTGAAATAATACAACCCTGATTTTAAACCATTCAGTTTAAAATCTGTTCGGTTCAAACAACTACCTCTTTGATCTATGTACAAGTTCCCCATGAGCACAATTCAGTGTTCTATAATATTCATTCTCCACAATGTGATCCACAGCTTGTCCACACAGTAAAAAGTCGTTGCATAGTCAATAAAACACAGATAAACATTTTCTGGTATTCTCTGCTTTCAGCTAAGATCTGTCTGATGTCAGCAGTGATATCTCTCATTCTACACCCTCATCTGAAGCCTCCGTGAAACTGGCAGTTCCCTCTCAATGTACAGTTGCAGCCATTATTTAATTGTCTTCAGCAAAATTTTACTTGCATGTGATATTAGTTATCTTATCTGATGATTTCTGCATTCAGCTGGGTCCCTTCTCTTTGGAGGGGGCCTAGGTGGTGCAAACGGTTAACACATTCAACTGCTAACTGAAAGATCGGAGAGGCCTCAGAAAAAAGGCATGGTGATCTGCTTCTGGAAATTTCAGCCATTAAAACCCCTGTGGAGCACAATTCTACTCTGACATAGTGATGTTGCCATGAGTTGGAACTGATTAGACAGTAACTAGTATCAGCTACTTTCCAAACACACACACAGTGGCTGAGCATTCTCTATGGAGATGCTGTGGGAAACAACAAGGAAAATGACTTTTTCAAGCTCCCAAATAAGTGTTCAGTGCCTGTGGGCAGCGTTCACGAGCAAGAGACGCCCTTGGCCCAGGTTTGGGTAGGGTTAAGGACATCTCTTCCCTTGAGGGAAGAGAAGGGGCAGTGGTGGTCCGGGGGTAGATTTCTCTCACCATTCGTGCAGGAGACCCTAGTGCAATTCCTAGCTAGTGCACCTCATGTCTCGTGTTTCGCTGTGATGCAAAGCCAATTTCAGCAGAGTTTTCAAACTGACAGACTAGGAAGAAAGTTCTGGAGATCTACTTTAGGAAGTCAGCCAATGAAAACCATATGAGTCACAAGGATCCAAATCCTGGGATTGCAATGAATTGGGGTCAATTCAATGGCAACTTAATACAGCTTGGGAGAAAAGAAGTTTTCAATAGAGAAAACAACTTATGCAAGGGCACCTTGTCTGTGGGGGTATGGTCCACCTGGAGCCCAGTGGAGTCTCCTTTGTGGGGAGAAAAGAGGAGAAGGGCTACAAGAGGGTGGACTGGGCTATGAACAGTCTTAAAGGTAAAGCTCAGGACTTGACTATCATAAGTAATGAGAAGCCAGTGGAATTGTCAGAGAAGTTACGTGATGAGGTCCGTGAAGTTGTTTAAGTAGAGACGTTACATAATGAGGTGTGTAAAGCTCAGGGAGGCAGGGATTTGGGTTGTCTGTTTTGTTTCTAGAGCAGTGCTAATGCTTGCTCGTTTGTGAATGAGCTATTGTGTAATGAGTGAATGAATGAATGTCTGCAGAAAGGTCATTCAGGCAACAGTGAGAGACTGACTAGAGTGGGCAGAGTTAAGAAAGGAAAGCCAGGAGTCATGGAGGCTATGGGTTGACTGAGCTCCACAACATACGTGTTGGAATCCTAACCCCTGTACCTGTGGACATGAAATAGGATTTACTTTGTTATGTTTATTAGCTCTTACCTAAGTAGGGTGGGTTCAAATCTAATTACTTCTGGGCAGATTAGACACAGACACACAGGGATGGGGTGGGGTGGGTGGAGATGCCACGTGAGGATCATCTACAGGAAAGGCCCAGGACTACCTACAAGGAAGACATTGACACGGATGAGCCTCTGATTTTGATATTTAGCCTCCAGAACTGTGAGAAAGTATATTTCTGTTCGCTAAGGCTGTATTTCTCTCACAGCAGCACTAAGAAATGAAGAAAAGGGCACTATCAGGTGAGGGCAAAAAGACTCTGCCTGACTTGCACCAAGAATAGCTGAGCATTGGAGCTGAGGGAGCCAATGGAAAGAGATTTAGAAATGGTTCTACAACGTATTTGGTTCCAGAGATATCTTTCCTCTTTATAGTAACTAACTGCATGGCATCTGGAATACACTAGCTGCCCAAGAATTTGTTGGGTAAGTGAGCAAGGTCTGATTGAAGATTAAACCACCTTCCCTCCACCCCAGCAATCGGTGGTCTGGAATTTTCTCCTCCAGAAACTGTTATTAAGCATTGTTGTCCCTTCCCAGTTTACACAGACCTTTCAGACATTGTATCATCTTCTCACAACCCTGAGACGTAGAAATCCTCAGCTCCATTTTACAGACTCAGAAACAAAGGCCAAGAGAGGTTATGTGACTTCACCAGGCTTAAATAAAGAGATTGAATACATACTGAAGTTTTCTTACCACCGCTGGATAGGTCCTTTCTGCCTCATGATTTAACTGGAGAGATAGGACTAGCAAATGTGAAAGGAAGTACAAGACTGCATGTGGGGTAGTAATAGTAAG
The DNA here is from genome assembly GCF_000296735.1 of Chrysochloris asiatica. NCBI lineage: Eukaryota > Metazoa > Chordata > Mammalia > Afrosoricida > Chrysochloridae > Chrysochloris > Chrysochloris asiatica. Next base: position 1,429,476 of record NW_006408760.1, read on the forward strand.
AACTGATGTTTATTCAGAGGGATCAGTGGTGGCTCAGTGGTAGAATTCTTAACTTCCTTACAGGAGATCTAGGTTCGATTCCAAGGAGCCACCTCTTGTTTGCAAATGGAGGTGTGGGTGCTGCTGTGATGCCAAGGTTGCAGTGGAGCTTCCAGACTAAGACAGTCCAAGAAGAAAGGCCTGGTAATCTACTTTAAAAAACGAGACAGTGAAAACAATGGTCTGGTTCCTAACCTCCCACGGGCATGGCACTGGAGCGGGTAGTGTTTTGTTCCAGTGTGCATGGGATCACCATGAGTCAAGGGTGACTTGACTTTACAACTAGCAATACCAGCATCTACTCCCTATGTGCCAGGTATTGCTCTGAGGACTTGACACGAATCACAACATCTGACGGCTGTGGTGCTGTACAAATTATAAAAGGAAGAAACCATGGAAGGCTGACAGCATCAGGGAAGGTCTCAGAAAGCAGTTAAGCCCAAGCCTGGGTAAGAAGAGGGCAAGAGAGGGTGAAGACATTCTGAGTGGGAGCGTTGCTTGCACAAAGGTCTAGAGGAATGGACAAGAGAGGAAAGGGAAGAAGCCGAGGGGTGCATAGCCTCAGGCCTGGGCCTGGCTGAATGACATTTGGCTATGGTTGGTCCTAGGACAGAGGTTTATGTGAGACTTTATTCAAGAGGATGCACTTGGCAGCTGAGAGGAAGAGAGGCTAAGGGACAGATCATTAGTTAGTTGGTCAGGAACCTGCAGAACAGTCCTGGTGGGAGAGAGCACAGACCTGAAAGAGTGGGCATTGAGAGGGAGGACTGGCCACCACCTCTGGTGACAGAGCCTGCAAGTTGGTGACAGGTCAGCCACCACCTCTATTTGAAGGGAACACATTTAAAGATGCTTGTAGAGCAGGGCTTGCATATTGGTGCCTGTAGGTTTTTTTGTTGACTCATATAGTGGTTTTATTGTTTCATTGTTTTTAAGGTAAGTTCCAATTTAAAAAATCAGGACATTTCAAATAAAAATCCAGATTTCCTGCTTCTATTGAGAAATAGGAAAATCTGGCAGGCTAGGCCTGGCTTCTGTGTGGCGACAACTGACTAAAACTAGACAGAGTGCATCCTCTTTTCTCCACAGTCCCTACCACTCTCTACTGTGTTCCACCCACTTCACTCACTGATGCTACTTGCTTGACTCCCATGGGCACTGAGTTTGCAACAGCATGTCCAGAGATGGACTAGGCTGGTTAGTGACTTGGCACTATGCCATAGGGAGATAGCTGGAGGAAGACGGGCTATTTAAGGTGTGGAAGGCATGATCATAGCCTCTCATTCCCAAAGGGCTAAGATGAGAAAAGGGAGTAAGGTGATGTAGGATAAGCACTGGACTGAGAGCTAGCTACAAGGTTTGCAATTCGATGCCACCAGCTGCTCCGAGGGAGACAGATGAGGTTTTCTGCTAGGAAACTCTTACAGGGTAACTATGAGTTAGAAGTAACAATAATGAGATGGGAAAGAGAACAGGTCTGTGAAACCCCAGGGACAAAAAGAAAAGGTAGGGCAACAAGGAGGCAGATTTCAGCTTAACTTAGCATAGATTTTTGAACATTTTAACTGTTTCAAGGTGTAACAGGTACTGTCAGGAAGTGCTGTCATTTCTGGCATGGAGGTAGGAAGCAGTGTTTAGACTGAGCTTGGGCCAGAGGTGTATCTAAGGTATAACAGGTCTGGCACATGCCCTGGGTGCCACTTGAAGTGGGTGGGGCACCACTAAGCACTTTCCATCACCAGCTGTGAGAGATCATTCAGCAAGTTAATACTTTTCATATTTGAGAGCCTCCACGGGGCAAGGCAGAGTCTGGTGTGACGCTGTGGGTTAATGTGCTAGACTGCAAGGTTGGTTTGAGTCACAAGGTTGGTGGTTCAAACTCACCAGGCACTCCTTGGAAACCCTATACAGGGTCGCTATGAGTTGGAATTGACTTGACAGCACTTAACAACAACATAGCAAGATGGGCCAAGGCGGTGTCTTGGTGTGGCACTATGGAATAATGCACTGGACTGCAAGGTCAGTTTGAACAGCAAGGTCATGGGTTAAAATTCACCAGCCATTCCTCAGAAATCCTACACAGGGTTGCTATGAATCACAATCGACTTGATGGCACTTAACAACAATAACAACAATGAGTCGAGGTAGACTATGCCATTTTGCTCTGCTGAGTGTTTAGAAAAAGCAGAAACTGAAAAACAAAACCAAAAAATGACTCTGAGCGCATCATGGGCCGAGTTTCAAAAGTAAAGCAAGAATTGTGCAGTTGTAATTTTCATGTAGCGCCCTAGTGTGTTAAGTAAAAGATTGATGAGCGTGACTTGTACTTTTGGCACTTAACAACAAATATGGTGGTGGTGGTTGTGTATTGTCAAGTCAGTTCCAACTCACAGCAACCCTGTATAGGGTTTCCAAGGCTATAAATCTTCTACCAGAGCAGAAAGCTTCATCTTTCTCCCATGAGCAGCTGGTAGCTTCCAACTGCTGACCATGGTTAGCAGCCCAACTCATAATCCACTATGTTGCCAGGGGTCCTGATATTATGATTGTTGTTGTTGTTAAGTGCCGTTGAGTTGGTTCCAACCCATAGTGATCCTGTATAGGGTTCCAAGGAGCAACTGGTGAGCTGAATCACTGACCTTGTGGTTCAAACTGACTTTTCAGTCCAGTGCATTAACCCACAGCGCCACACTGATAGGCCTCTGGTAATAACTTCACCACGACCATTCAGAAGCAATCCAGGCATAGCACGTGTGAGCAACTGAACACGCTGCCATTTGCAGTTCTTCTAGTCCTTCAGGGCTGGGTTCTGTGCCCACAGACTAGATGCTGGGGGTGAAAGAAAAGGAAGATCTAAAAGCCGCTCCTATGTGCTGGCCTGACGCCAGCAGCAGCAGCAGCTGGTAGTACAAAAACTGATTGACCATAGGCCAGGATAGTATTTTTCTTGAGGGGCAAAGTAAAAAGCAAGGGCTTTGAGCTAGACCTGGAGTCTCTGTGTGTTGCAAATGGTTAATCGACTTGGCTGTAAATCGAAAAGTTGAAGGTTTGAGTCTATCCATCAGTGTATTAGAAGAAATGATTGGCAATCACTTCTGTGGGGGCGGGGAATCAGTCATTGTAAAACCCTATGGAGCAGTTCTGTAATATACAAGGGGTTGCAGTGGGTCAGAATGCATGCAAGGAGAGTGGGTTTTAGGTCAGACCAGGTGGGTCTTTTAACCTTTCCAAGCCTTTGTGTAGTTCTCAGTAAGGTATCTTTCTGACAGTGTTGTTAAGAGGACACAGATGAATGCATCCAAGGGACACCCTGCCCAGTAGTTGGTTGGTAGGTGAAAGCCCTTGTCCCATACTCTAGCCTGAAAGGTCCTACAATTCAGAAGGCCTGGGTTCTAGTCCGGCCCCATTTCCCACCCATGAGATGGAGAGGCCACGTCAGATGAGCTCAAAGGACTCTGCTGCCATGTGATGTCCTAACAAGAATCTGGGATTCAGAATGCAGGGTGGCACCAGGAGGCAGCTGGCAGTGCAGGCCTGGGCTGGGAGGAGGTCAACACTGCTCCCGGATCTTGGGGACAGATAGAGGTGGAAGAACAAGTCTGAGAGTGACAGGGTGGAGGCGCAGTGTCAGTGGGAGGGCTCATGAAGGCAGCTGCTGTAAGTGCACTTTGAGGATGTGGAAGGGGGTGGGTCTTTTGACTTCTGAATCAAGAAAATGCTTTACCTTCAAGAAGTAAAGTTATTAGGTCATGGGAAAGGCAATATACAACAAGAGGAGGGTTGGCAGTGGAAGATGCAGGGAAGAGTACAGGAGTTAAAAAGTGAATAGAGGTAAATGCTGTTAACTGGTACATGGAGGGGATTGCAAACATTGTACAGAAACAAAGTATATGATTTGTTGAATGTAAAACGGATGATCTCTGTAATCCTTCACTCAGTTCACAATGGTGGTGGTGGTTGTGTGCCATCGAGTCAGCTCTGACTCATAGCAACCCCGTATAGGGTTTCCAAGGCTGTAATTCTTTGTTAGATGTCATTGAGTCGGTACCAACTCATAGCGTCCTTATGCACACCAGAACAAAATGCTACCGGGTCCGCGTCAACCTCGTAATCGTTTTGATTGATGCCTGAGCCCATTGCTGCTGTCACTGTGCCACTCCATCTTGTTGGGGTCTTCCTCTTTTTCTTTGACTCTCCATTTTACCAAACATGCTGTCTTTCTTCTGGACTGGTCCCTCCTGATAAAATATCTGAATTATGAGAGATGGAGTCTGGCCATCCTGGCTTCTGAGGAGCATTCTGGCTGTACTTCTCCCAACACAGATTTATTTGTTCTTTTGGTGATCCATGGTACTTTTACCATTTTCCTCTAACACCACAACTCAAATGTATCAACTCTTCTATGGTCTTCTTTATTCATTGTCCAACTATCACATGATATGAAATTATTGAAAATACCATGGCTTGGGTCTTGCACACCTTAGTCCTCAAACTGATATCTTTGCTCTTGAACACTTTCAAAAGGTCTTGTGCAGCAGATTTGCCTAATGCAATACGTCGTTTGATTTCTTGATGCTACCTCCATGAATGTTGATGGTTGATCTGAGCAAAATGAATTTTTTGACAACTTCAATCTTTTCTCCATTTATATGGATGTTATTTATTGGTCAGGTGGGAGGAGTTTTTTTTCTTTACATTGAAGTGTAAATCTTTATGGGAGTAAAAAATCTCATCTTTCTCCTGAGGAGCAGTTGGTGGATTTGAACTGCTGACCTAGCAGTTAGTAGCCCAATGTATAACCCCACTATGCCACACTAAAAAAATTCAAAAAAGAAAAAGTAAAAAGTAAAGTTAAACCAAGTAAAAGCAAAGAAGCAAACTCACAAGTACAAAATCTAGGTCAATTGGCATAATACAGTTCACAAAGTCAATGTTCTACCTCCTTCATTAGTGAGTAGTGATTGGGATCTTAAAAGCTTGTGAGTGGCCATCTAAGGTGCAACTACTGGTCTCTCCATCTAGAGCAAAGAATAGTGAAGAAAAACAAAGATCCCAGTAAGCAATTAGTCTAAAGGGCTAATAGACTAGGAGACCCTCAGCTTCCATGACCCTGAGACCTGAAGAACTAGGCGGTGATGGGGATCACAATGGAAGTCCTGGACAGAGTGGGAGAAAAATATGAAACAACATTAAAAATCATGTAAAAGATCAGACTTACTGGTCTGCTAGAGACTGATGGAACCCTGGAGACGATGGCCCTTTACCACCTTTCAAGCCTCAAACTGAACTCACCTTCGTGGCTCAACTTCCAGCTAAACAACACACAGACCTATAAGATGAACAACAGCGCCAGGAGGGGTGCATTCCTCAGAAAAATCAGCCACATGAGACCAAAAGGTCAGCATTTTCTCAAAAACAAAGCTCAGAAGGCAGGAAGGAGTAAGAAAGAAGTATGAATCTAAACAAGGAACCCAGGGAGGAAGTAGGAAGAGTGCTGTTACTTTGAGAAAATTGTTACTAATGTCATGAAACAAAATATGTAGGAATTGTTGAATGGAAAACTAATTTGCTCTGTAAATTTTCACCCAAACCACAATTTAAAAAGAAAAAACAAATAGAAAACGTATCTAATTATATGTCATATTAATAACATGCCCACACACGTAATACATAAATGACTTTGAATCCAGTACTCTGACACTACACCCTTAATTGTCTAAGGAAAAAAGAATTGCCCAGAAACAACTTTTGCTTAATAGGTTTGTTGTGGATTGGTGGTATATTTCTGAAGCCAGTGGGCTTATATTGTATCTTGTAACTTTAAAGAAAAGAGTCATTTATGCAAGCTTTTTGGGTTTGCTTATAACAAGCAAACGTTTTAATAAGATTTTTGTTATTATTATAGTTGCCATCAAGTCAGTACTAACTCATGATAATCTCATGTGTTACAGAGTAGAACTGTTCCATCAGGTTTTCTTGGCTGTAATCTTAACAAGGAGTCCTGATGTGGTGTGCAAGATCTGTTTGAATTGCAAGGCTGGCAGTTTAAACTCACCAATTGCTCCTCAGAAATCCTTTACAGGTTCACTATGAGTCGGAACCCACTCGACAGCACGTAGCAAGAACAACAATCTTAACAAAGCAGTACTGCTCAGTGGGCTTGAACTCGCCAATCTTTAGATTAGTTGTTGTTGTTAAGTGCCGTCGAGTCGGTTCCGACCCATAGCGACCCTGAGGAGGGTTTCCAAGGAGCGAGTGGAGAGCTTGAACCACCAATCTTGCAGTTCAAACCGACTTTGCAGTCTAGAGTATTAACTAGATTAGTAGGCAATTGCAAACCATTTATACTGCCTGTTGTTGTTGGATGCTGTGGAGTTAATTTCAGTGCACAGGGGTGACCCTAAAGGACAGAGCCAAATTGCCGTAGGTTATCAACTTTACTGGAGCAGATCACTAGTTCTTGTCTCTTGAGGAGTGGGTGCTGGGTTGGAATTTGTGTTCAGTGAGTGGACAGCGCCCCCTGCTGGAAGTCTTGGTCGCGGGCCTGCCCCAATAACAGATTTTTTTCTAACAAACATCCTTCCCTCCAGGTTTTTCCGGAGGACATAACAGTACTCAGACTATGTATCTTTCCCATGTTTCAGAGTTACGGTGCAGTGGAAACGGCCCAGAGTTTGCATAATTAAAACAGATGAGAGGTTTGAGTCCTGCTGTTGTCCCTACATATTTCACAGATGTCTGAACTGCGTCATGTGGAGACAAGTTGGTGGTGAGGATGAAATCAGATATGGGAAGAGGCTGTCCCAACATGAGTTGGATTATAAGGTCAAGGGAATGGTCACAGAACGTGAGGTGGGTGGTCACGGAGCTTGGGGGTGTGGAATGCCTGCCAGCGGCAGTCAGGAAGAACAGGCAGGGGTTCTCCATATTCTTCTGCTCTGTCCTTTAGGGTACCTATGCACTGAAATTAACTAACTCCACAGCATCCAACAACAGCAGGTAGGATACATTGTTTTCACAGTTAATCATGCAAAAAGAAAGAAAAACAACTCGAACGATCAAGTTGATTCTAACTCATGGTCAGAATAGAAATGTGCTCCGTACACAGTTTCCAATGGCTGATTTTTCACTAGCAGGTTGCCAGGTCTTTCTTCTGAGGCACCACTGGGTGAACTCAAACTGTCAATGTTTGGGTTAGTAAGTGCTTAACAGTCTGTACCACTTAGGGACTCTCGGCATAATCATATAAAGAACGTCTCATCCCTTGGTGTGGAGCCCTAGTAGTATAGTGGGTTACAAGATGGGCTGCTAACCCAAAGGTCAGCAGTTCAAATCCACCAGAGAAAGATGAGGCTTTCTGCTCCTGTAAAGATTTATAGCCTCAGAAACCCTCTACAGGCTCAGTGAGTCAGAATAGGGCTGCATGGGTGCCCCTGAATCAGCATAACTCCAAGTCTTATTTTCTCTCCCCTGCTGGATTTTAGTGTGTTAGCATACAGAGGCCTTTTGCTCCAGGGCTGCTTGGAGAGGCAGAAGGTCACTATAAGTCAATGGTAACGGGGTTGCTTTTTGGTTGGTTCATCCGACATAAGAGTGGAATTGAGAGGTCACCTGGGATGAAAGGCAGCCTCCCAGGCTCACCCACCATCGACTCTCCAGCCCCATCTCACAGCCTGGAAGCCTGCAATGGCATTCTTGGGCAGCTAGATGACATAGCAGGCACTGGGCAGTCCAGGGTAGCATGCAGTGTGTGCATGGTTTGCAAGTGGTTGGCAGAAGGCTTCATTTCAGAGCCTTATCATGTTAGCTCAACATTAGCAACTCTGCACCTGGATGTGGACACACAGTGTGTCAGTCTTCTAGTCACGGTAGCAAATTCCCATGGTGGTGTCTGAACCTCATTCATATGAGATATATCTTTACAAGACTCAGTTTTTTACTGCTTAGCTAGATTATACGAATGGGCTTCAAAATGTTAGTGGAAAGATTACATTATCTTTTAATTCCATTTTTCCAATAACTTTTTGAAGCGCCACCCCCCTCTCCCCCTCCCCCAATATGTCTGCTGTCAAGTCGGCTCTGCCTCCTGGAGACCTTCAGGATGAAGGTCGTTTTACAGAATGAAATGTTGCCCAGTAAATCCTACATTATCTGCACAATCACTTGTGTGTTGGAGTGTGTCATTGTTTTTATAATGTCAATCCGTCTCACTGAGGGTCTCCCTTACCCTCATGGCCCCTCCACTTCCCCAAGCATGATGTCCTTCTCTAGCAATTGGTCCCTGATGATGACATACATGTCCAAAGCGAGCAAGTTGGACAATGTTTTATAAAAACTTTTACTTAAATGCCCAAACATTAATTATTCCAATACAAGATTAAATATCTTTGTTGCTGTTGTTGTTGTTTTAAAAAGCTTTTTATTATGAATTTGGTGAAGGCTTACAGACCAGATCAGCTTTCTATTCAACAATTCAAACATGTTTTGTTGTCTCCTGTTATTGATTGTAATCCCCAAATGTAACACCACTTATCCCTCACATTTTTTGTTTCCATTCCTCCTTCTTTTCTAGCCCTTCTGAACTTGGTCCTTGGGTAAAAGCTGCCCTTTTGATCTCAAATATTGATTATTCGAAGGAGTGTGAACCTCCCTAGTGTTATTGTTCCCTTTAACAACATGTCTACTGTTTGGCTGAAAATTGAACCATGAAGATGAGTTCAACTCCAGACCTGAAGGATGGTCAGGGCCATAGTCTGGGGGATTCCACCAATCTCTAACCAACCAATAAGCTTCCTCTTTTTTATGATTTTGAGTTTTTTTCCAAAATTTTCTCCCACTCTATCCAGGACCTTCTAATTTAAACCTTTTCAGAGCAATTGGTGGTGTTAGCCAGGCACCATCTAGGTCTTCTGGTCTCAGGGTCATGGAGGTTGATGTGCATTGGACTAATTGTCTCCATGCATCTTTGATTTTCTTCAGTCTTCTTTCCTCCAGACAGGGAGAGATTGATAGTTGTGCCTTAAATGACTGTTCACAAGTTTTTAAAACTTCAGTTACTATTCACCAAAGTAGGATATAGAACATAGTCTTTGTGGACTATGTTATGCTAACAGACTCTCACCCCGGTAGCCATCAAAGAATGTTTCTATCTTTCAAACTTTTTATTGTGAATTGAGTAAAGGTTTACAAAACAGATAATCAATTTTGCATTCAACAAATACCTTGCTTCATTACAATGATTGCAATCCCCTTCATGTACCAATAGTAAACAGTATTTACCTCTATTCATTTTTATGCTTGTGTTCCTCCCTGTGTCTTCCACTTACCCTTATCTTTCCTCTGCTAACCTCCCTCTTGTATATTGCCTGCCATGCTACCCACGTTAACATGTGTCTACCCTCTAGCCTGTGAATAGTTTTCCTTCATACCCCCTTGCTCCATAACCATCATAGAGTCTTTCTCTCTCTTTCCAGCTTTTTACCGTAAATTGAGGTGAAGGTTTACAGAACACAGCATCATTCCCACATTCAAAAACTTATACACTTCATTACATTACAATGATTGCAATCCACTCCATGGACCACCAGTTAACAGTATTTACCTCTATTCACTTAATTTTGTTCCCTCCTCCCCAGTACCCATCTACCCTGTAACCAACATAGAATGTTTTATTTAGCAAGAAAATATTTTCTTAACTTTTCACAACAGTGGTCTCATACAATACTTGTCCCCTTGTGACTGACTAATTTCACTCAGCATAATGTCATCCAGGTTCAACCATGTTGTGAGGTATTTAACAGAACCATCATTATTCTTCAATGTTTTGTAGTATTTTACTGTGTGTATGCACAAAAGTTTGTTTAACCATTCTTCTGTTGATGGACATTTAGGCTCTTTTCTATCTTTTTGATGTGTCTCTTATAGACAATATATTGAAGAATGCTGTTTTCTTATCTATTCTACTCTCTCTGGTATATTCCTGCATTTCTGCAGATCTCTTTTTGGTTTCTTGTAGTATAGTCTTGTAGTTTTCTTTGTGTAAGTCTTTTGTTTCTCTGGTTAGATTTATTACCACACATTTAATTTTTTGGTGTGCCTGTTATAAATGGTGGCCTCTTGTTGTGGCACTGTGGGATCAGCACTGTACTGCGAATCACAAGGGCCCTATACAAGGTTTTGGTAGGTTGTCTTTTTGTTCTCATTTGATTCAAGGATATTTTAAATTTTCATTTTTAATTTATTCTATTACCCAGTAGTTTTTAAGCAGGTGTTATTAAATTTCCACGAATTTGATTTTATTCCTTGATTTTCTTCTTCTTCTTCTTTTTTAATGTTTTATTGTGAATTATGTGATAGTTTACATGGGAGAACATTAGTTTTACATTCATCCTATCGTATATTGTTTCATTGCCATGGTTACAATCCCCTCCATTCATCATCAACTAACCAAATGGGATTTTCTTCTTTTTGATTTCTAATTTTATAGCGTTGTGATCTGAGAATATGCTTTCTGTTATTTTGATAGTTTTAAATTTGTTGATGTTTGCTTTGTGGCCTAACATATGGTCTATTCTGGAGAATGTTCCATGTGCTCTGGAAAAGAATATGTATTGTGCTGTTGTTGGGTTGAGTGCTATGTCTATGTCTGTGAAGTCAGGTTGCTTGATTGTCTTAGATTGGGTTTTTAGAGAAGTAAAACCAGTAAAATGTGTATATGTGTCTATCTCTGTCTTTATCTATCTATCAGAAGTTTCCCAGGTCCCAAGCAGAAGACAGAGAGTCTTTCCTGCTTGTTGTCTGTCCATTGTCATTATATTGGGAACAGACCACAGCCCCAAGAAAGCATCCCTATAATTGATTGGCTGTTCATAGCCACTCATCATAGAGTTAACTACACCTGTATTAGGTTTCACCACCATGGGAATAAGCACATATCAACTGCTAAACCTCTGGAAATCCTGTCTAGTCAAGTTGACACAGAACCCTAGCCATTATAGTCTACCCTAGACAACTTGAAATCTATAAACTATATGCACAATCTCTAAATGAAGAAAATTATAAAGTCATACTTGCACCAAACATGATATAACTAAAACACGTACAACTGAAAATGCACTGGTCCCATTTATACCTTGTATGTCATAAATGAACAAAATAAAAATATTTGATGCACACATAACAAAACAAAACAATATATATTAATTTAAATGTCCAAAAGACACATTCTGCAAGCCATGCTCCTGCCTGTAGGCACACAGCCTTACTCAGTCCATAGACCTAGAGTCCATAGCTGCTCTGTCTCTCCATGTCACCACCTCTGCCACTGTCTCTGCTGTCATCACTTTTCCAGACAGGGAGCCCATGCTCCACTCATGCTTTTCTTTCTTTATGGTCCTGGGATTGTCTGTTCCTGAAGTGAAAGATTAAGTACTCTCCCCTTTTAGTTATACACTTTTTATAAATACAGTTTTTACAATCACATTTAATCTTACTAACGATTATTCACAATTGAAATGATAAAATCCTCTCAACATCCTCCTCTACCCCCCTTTCACCAGACCCACCTGGAAAAGAGGAAACTAGTCAGTGGGGATACTCCCTTGTCCCCTCATTCTAAAACTAAGCACACCCATAACAATGTCTCAATTGCCCATCCCTACCAGCCCTCATTCTAAAACTAAGTTCACCCATGAAAACTTGTAAGCCAGACACGTCATGCTTTTATAGCCCCTCCCCCCATTTTTGATAACCAGTGTCTAAATTGCCCATCCCTATCTACCCAGTACTCTGAGGAAACAAGCACGTTCCTTGGTCTGAAAAATATTCCATCCTAGTTGGAATTTTGAGGAACTGCATCCATAAGCATAATTACAGTTCAACAAATTGTAGCAATTGACACTTATCACAGTATCAAATCCTTATTGTCATCTGGTCAGGTCCTGGTCAGCTCAGCCTTAGCCATCAAGCTAGGTCAAATGGGTACCAACTGCAAGTTTGGGAGTTCACATACACCTCTCTGCACTTCAGACTAGCTGACCCTTTCACTCTCAGTCCTAGCCCCCAGGGGCACAGTCAGTGTTCATAGGATCAGGAGTCCACATAACTCCCTAAACCTCAGACCAGCCAGCCTTCCCTCTCCTCTAATCTCAATATCAGTGGGTGCCAATAGAACAAGTCCAAACTCTTCATTGCTGCATTTCCCTCAATTTTCACTCACATATAGACCCAGGTGGTCACCAGCAAGCATACTAGGCAGCTCACAGGTTCCTTTTAATGTTCAGTCCTTGTTGTTTTTGTTAGGTGCCATCGAATTGGTACCGACCCATAGCAACCTTATACACAGCAGAATGAAACACTGCCTGGTCCTGGGCCAACCTCACTACTGTTGCCGCCCTTGAGTCCATCGCTGCTGCCACTGGCCAATCCATCTCGTTGGGAGGCTTCCTTTTTTTCTCTGACCCTCCACCTTACCAAACATGATATCCTTCTCCAGCGACTGGTCCCTATATGTCCAAAGTATGAGAGATGAAGTTTGGCCATCTTGGCCTCCAAGGAACACTCTAACTACACTTCTTCCAAAATGGATCTATTGGTTCTTTTGGCAGCCTATGGCACTTTCAATATTCTCCTCCAACACCATAACTCAAAGGCATCAATTCTTCTGCAGTCTTCTTTATTCACTGACCAGCTTTCACATGCGTATGA
>NW_006408760.1:1442429-1443580 GCF_000296735.1 Chrysochloris asiatica
TAAGAATGTTGTTTATTGGTCCAGTGGTGAGGATTTTTGTTTTCTTTACATTGAGATGTAATCCATACCAAAGGCTCAGCCCTAGAAGGGGGTTTTGTCTGATGGGCCAACTTCCCTTGTCTTGATGCCTCCAAAACTCAAAAACACCAAAATGTTCATTTTGTTTCTCTGCTTTCTTTCAATCATGAATCTCCTGTTCTTCCAGTAGTTCAGGGCTGGTATGCATATCCTTTCAAATACAAATGTCCCAACTCTGAAGGTTCTGGGTGGGGCCCAGAATTCCACATAAGGGCCCATACTCTACAAAGTAAACCTAGAAGTCTGTTTTTTCTGGGCAACTTATAATACTGTTTTTAGCAAATCCAATCAAGTATAGGCTAAAGATGGACTTACAAACTCTCTGTAATCATAATTCCCAATATCCCTATCACACATGCATGCCTATTTTACAATAATAGGCAGGAGACACCAATATCCATAAGGCAATCAAACACATAAACCTTTTAAAAGGCTCAACTTCAATCTTTTCTTCTCCCTTGAACTAACCCCTTTCATACACATATGGTCTTTGGTCTCTGACTGGGTGAATTTCTGTAGGCCCTGGCTACAAAATAGCTATCTTTTTTTATCCAGTGTGATATCAGCAACAGGCAACTCCAGAAACTGCTCCCCCCTCAATTGAAACATTTTATCCCATGCCCCTTTGTTCTTTCTCTTATAAAACCTCATGCTTCAATGAGTCTGGAGCAAAAGTCATTTGGGGGACTATGTCTGACTTCTTCTGACTCCATCAGGGGTAAAGAAGACCAAACTAAAAATCAGCCTAAGGCTGATTCCTATGAAATGGAGGTCAGACATACCTCCAACCTATATCAGTGCCTTTAAAATTAGTCAGACTTGAGTAGCAATTTAGAAAAGAAAATTCTTGTGATTTTGTTTCTGTAGAAGCCCACTCTCACAGTACCACATGTGTTAGGCTGGATTTTCTAGAGAAGCAAAACCAGTGAAACATATATACATATGTATATATAGCTGTTCCAACTATGCAACTATATATGTATGTATAGCAGTTCTAACTCATAGTGACCCTGTATAGGATTTCCGAGCAGCAACTGGGGAGCTTGAACCGCTGACCTTGTGGTTCAAACCAA
>NW_006408760.1:1445950-1446736 GCF_000296735.1 Chrysochloris asiatica
TATGTATGCAAAGTAGAAAGAGTCAAGGCACTGATCTATTAGTTTGTTGTGCTGTGATAACTTGCACATTACTTTGATGCTGGAAGCTATGCAACCAGTATTTGAATGCCAGCAATATTGCCATGGTGAACAGATTTCAGTGGAGCTTCCTTCCAGACTAAGACAGACTAACTAGGAAGAGAGGCCTGGTGATTTGCTTCCAAAGGCTAGTCAGTGGAAACCTTATGAATCACAACAGAACACTGTCCCACTTGCTTGATTTGGACCATCATCAGTAGGAATACTTCACTGGAGGATCTGGACAGTATTATGTTATGATCAGTTTCTATGAAGGGTGATGCCAAGCATGCTAACTACTTTTACCACCTAGGGACTCCATATAGACATATATAAAACTAAAAATGTCAATTAGTAATTAAATTATTGTGGTAGAATATATATAGCAAAACATTTGCCATTTCACCATTGACATTAATGACTGTTTCAAAAAAATTTTTATCACCCTTAATAGAAATGGATAATATTTTTATGAGAGATATCTCAGATTCTGTGTGTTATTTGAGAATGTAGTCAAACCCATTTAATTAAATCTTACCGTGGAATTTTTAGTCTTAATTATAATCATCACCTTATTTCATTTTATGAAATGTTTAATATTGTCTGTCTTGTATTATAAAAATAATGTGATAGCACCAAATGAATTAGTTTTTTGCATTATGTATCTCAATAAAGGATGAATTTCCAATATAATTTTGCTTTTGTTAGGGTCCGAGACCACCACCCAAT
>NW_006408760.1:1447044-1447551 GCF_000296735.1 Chrysochloris asiatica
CGGCCTGAAGCAGGTCTCAGAGCAAGCTCTTATACCTGAAGTGGGGATTCTTGCTCTGAGCCCTACTTTCAGCCGCCCACTTTTATTCTCACACTTTCTGTTTAAGAATTATTTATCACAATTTATAATATATTTATGTTGTTTACATCAAGTGTTGTTAAGTGCCGTCGAGTCAATTCTGACCCATAGCGACCCTGTATAGGATTTCCGAGGACCAGCTGGTGAGCTTGAACTACTGATATTGCAGTTCAAATGGCTTTGCAGTCTGGTGCATTAACCTACAGCACCACACCAATAATGCTTATATTAGCTCAATCCAGAAGAAATACATAACTCTTAAGAACTTTACAGTGCAAAGGAAATAAAGTAAAATTTAAATTTAAAATGTTTGTTGTTATTAGGGCTAACTATGATAAACCAGTGAGTTATGTGTTGGCCTGCTAACCACAAAGTCAGCAGTTTGAATTCACTTAAGGTCAGTGGTTCGAAACTACCAGCCGCTCCGCA
>NW_006408760.1:1447651-1450222 GCF_000296735.1 Chrysochloris asiatica
CCGCAGGAGAAAGATGAGGCTTTCTACTCCCGTAAAGATTTACACCCTCGGAAACCCTGTACAGGGTCGCTATGGGTCGGACCCGACTCGACAGCCTTAACAACAACAACAACAGCCACTCCCAGAGTGAAAGATGAGGCTTTCTGCTCCCGTAAAGATTGAACAGCTAGTCCATAAAAGACTTAAAAGCCTAAAAAATGATTACCTTTGCCTTTGCAAAGTGGATGAAAACATGGGTTTAAGGAGAAAAGGACAAAATGTAAAATTTCTAAATGCTGAAGAAGAGTTTCTTCATGAATTCTTAAAACAATTGATGATAGTAGATAAAAAATGATTTCAGCATTTAGATTCCATCGGATACATTTATGGCTGATCTAACAGTTTTAATTTTAAATGTCAATTTTTTACAATGTATGGGAAATTATATCCCCTGCAACAATTTAGGTATACAGTGAGCATTTTAGATGTCATTTTTAAAGCCTACATGTACAGAGGGTACACATAGTTTTTAAAACTTTTAGTGGCTACATAAATACACCAATCAGAGTCATCTATGCTTTGTGCAGTAACAACCAATCCAAAGTTAGAGTGGCCTATAACATTAGAGGTTTAGTTTTCACTCACATTTCTTGTCTGTTGTGGGTTGGGGCTTTTAGTTGGAAGAGGGAGTGACACGTTTTGCTCTTATTTCTACCAGAGCAATTACAAGCATCATTTTCCCCTTACAACTCATTGGTCAGAATAGATCACATGGCCAACCCCATCACAAAGGGGCAGGGAGCAAAATCCCATCATGTGTCTGGGTCAGTGGGCTGGAAATACCATTGCTTACCACAGTGAGCACAGTGTTTATAGAACAGTGGGTCAGGTCGTAAACTTCCTTCCTTAGTATAAAGAGACCCCAGGAAGGTTTCCTGTGTGGGACAAATCAACTGATTTAGCCTTTTGTCTCTGGTTCCTAAAAATACCCTTGGAATTTGCTAACAACCTAAGTGTGCATTTAAAAAAAAAAACAAAAAACAGTTGGGCAACGTGTAAATATGTACAAACGAATTGAGAGTCCTTTATACCACACTTGACCCCAGACTTCTGGAAGGGTTAGGGTTAGGGTTAGTCCTGACACAGTCATGAGACAGTCAATCATGCATGTTCATTCATTGGATGGATCATGCATATGCAGTGAGGCACTGTTATGGACTGATTTGTGTCCCCAGAAATATCTGTTGTAAATACATATAATTTTAATGTGATGACATTCCCATTTTGGAATGTACTTTCTTTGTTATGTTAATAAAACAGGGTTGTTGTTGTTAGGTACCATCTACTCATGGTACACTCACGGTATACCATTGACTATGAGCCAGTACCGACTCATAGTGACCCTATGCACAACAGAATGAAACACTGCCTAGTTCTTGGTCAACCTCACAATAATTGCTATGCTTGAGCCCATTTATGCTGCCACTTTACCAATCTGTCTTGCTGGAGGTCTTCCTCTTTCTCTCTGACCCTCCACCTTACCAAACATGATATCCTTCTCCAGTGACTGGTCCCTCCTGACACTATGTCCAAAGTATGAGAGACAAAGTCTGGCCATCCTGGCCTCCAAGGAGCACTCTGGCTGTATCTCTTCCAACACAGATCTGTTTATTCTTTTGGCAGTCCATGGCACTTTCAGTATTCTCCTCCAAAACCATAACTTAAGTGCATCAATTCTTCTATGGTCTTCCTTATTCACTGTCCAGCTTTCACATACATATGAGGTTATTGAAAATACCACTGCTTGGGTCAGGCGCACCTTAGTTCTCAAGCTCTTCAACACTTGAAAAAGGTCTTGTGCAGCAGATTTGCCTAATGCAATACGTCGTTTGATTTCTTGACTGCTGCTTCCGTGAGTGTTGATGTTCAATCTAGGCAAACAGGATTAGTGTAGGATATGTCTCAAATCAACCTCTTTTGAGATATAAAAGATATTAAACAAATGTCATGGATTGAATTGTGACTCCTAAAAAATGTGTCAACTGGGCTAGACCATGATTCTCAGTGGTTTAGCAGTTATGTAATGATCCTTAATGATCTTATCTGATGTGATAAGCCAATCAGTTGTAAAGGGATTAAGGATGGGATACAACAGGCTTAATCCTGTCACAGCCATGATCTTATTGTAAGGGGAATTTCCCTGGGGTGTAGTCTGTGATATCATTTATCTTACAAGAGATAAAAGGAAAGAGAAGTAGCAGCGCCAGAGATGGAGGCAGAGATGGGGGCATGGAGAGGGGGAGTGGCTAGGACTCTAGATTCATCAACCAACAAGAGAAGGACTAAGAACTGGTGGCCAGGAGCAGACTTGCAGAATGTGCCCTTTGGAGATGTTTTATTGTAAATACCTGAGTGGTTTTTTTTTTGTTTGTGTGTTTTTTAAAAAGCTAAAGTGGATAGAGAGAAATACTTTTAACTCATGGTTGTTATTGTTGTTAGGTGCCATCGAGTCAGAACCGACTCATAGCGACCCCATGCACAGCAGAACGAAACAATGCTCGATCCTGGGCCAACCTCACCACCGCTGCCACC
>NW_006408760.1:1451118-1464831 GCF_000296735.1 Chrysochloris asiatica
TCCACCCTACCCAGCATGACATCCCTCTCCAGCTCCTTAATAAGAACCTTAAATTGAAAAAAAAAAAAAAAAAAAGGAAAGAGAAGTGAGCAGAGAGGTAGGGACCTCCTATCACCGAGAAAGAAAAGTCAGGAGAGGAACACATCCTTTGCACTCAAGGTCTCTATGATGAAAAGCTCCTAGACCTAAGGAAAGATTAATGCAAAGGCACATGGAGATCTCCAAGGCATGCTTGGCCCACAGATGCTGAAAGGAAACAGCAACCCTCCTCCTAAATTGTTAACCAACAGAGAGAAAAAGTCTCCCCCTTAAGCTGGTGCCCTGAACTTGGACTTTGAGCCTCCTAACTGTGAAAGAATACATTTCTGTTTGTTAAAGCCATCCATTTACAATATTGTTATAGCTGTACTGGATAACTAGCACAACAAACAAGTCAGAAAAGCAGAGATGGGAAAGAGATATGCCAAGCCATATGAAGATGACCCAAGACCTTCCTCCAGAGTTGATAGCTAAAGTCTCTTCCTAGACCAATGGTAAGGAAGGTCTGGCCCATGGGCCATATAAGCCTGAGAAATCATGTAGTCTGGTCCTGCCAAGGCACCACAGGTAAAACTCAAAATTCAATAAGTCTAGGAGCTTTTTCATAGCAACATAAATTTTTGAGGATGAGTCAAAATTTACCTGTACTCCGGTTATATTAAAACATCCATCTATGTCCACAGCTGATGACAACATTGAGCATGCTTGTGAAATGATTCTGTGGGAAACCATTTGCAAATCGGCCTAAGAAATAATCCACGACAGACTTGGGTTTCAAAAAGTTTGTGTGAGATGGGTACCAAACCAAACCATGGAAGAGCATAACAGAAGTATCTGGACATCTGCTAACAAAATTTGGACCTATACTCAAAGGAAGGTAAAGTTTCCTTAAAAAATTTTTTTTAAATCTTACTCCTTTTGGCTCTCTGAGCAGCACCATGGCGGTTGGCAAGAACAATTGCCTTGCAAAAGGTGGCAAAAAGGAGCCAAGAAGAAAGTGGTTGATCTATTTTCTAAGAAAGATTGGTATGATGTGAAGGCACCAGCTATGTTCAATATAAGAAATATTGGGAAAACACTAGTCACAAGAACTCAAGGAACCAAAATCGCATCTGATGGACTTAAGGGTCGTGTTTTTGAAGTGAGTCTTGCTGATCTGCAGAACGATGAAGCTGCATTTAGAAAATTCAAGCTAATTACTGAGGATGTTCAGGGCAAAAACTGCTTGACCAACTTCCATGGCATGGATCTTACCTGTGACAAAATGTACTCCATGGTCAAAAAATGACAGACCATGATTGAAGCTCACACTGATGTCAAGACTACAGATGGTTATTTGCTTCGCCTGTTCTGTGTTGGTTTTACTAAAAAACATACCAACCAGATTTAGAAGATATCTATGTTCAGCACCAACAGGTCCATCAAATCCAGAAGAAAATGATGGAAATCATGACCTGAGAGGTGCAGACAAACGACTTGAAGGAAGTGGTCAATAAACTGATTCCAGACAGCATTGGAAAGGACATAGAGAAGGCTTGCCAGTCTATTTACCCTGCCCATGATGTGTTTGTTAGGAAAGTAAAAATGTTGAAGAAGCCCAAGTTTGAGTTGGGAAAACTCAAGGAGCTTCATGGTGAAGGCAGTAGTTCTGGAAAAGCTACTGGAGATGAGACAGGTGCCAAATTTGCACCAAGCTTATGGCTATGAATCACCAGTTCAAGAATCTGTTTACAATTTAGACTTTTAATGGTGACAAATAAAAGATCTTATTTGTGGGGAAAAAAAATCTTTACTGGTGACGAGATATGGATTACTCCACAAGTCTGAGAGTAATGGTTATAATGGATATAAAAACTAAGTATAGGTGGAACCATGGTGGAACCATAGGATAACCACAAGGTTGACAGTTCAAACCCACTAACTGCTTCATGGAAGAAATATGAGATTTTCTGTTCCTTTAAACATTTGTTGTTGTTGTTAGGTGCCATTGAGTCGGTACCTATGAACAACAGAACGAAACACTGCCCGATCCTGGGCCAACCTCACAATTGTTGCCACTCCTGAGCCCATTGATGCTGCCACTTTGCCATTCCATCTTGCTGGGGGTCTTCTTTTTCTCTGACCCTTCACCTTATCAAATATGATATCCTTCTTCAGCAACTGGTCCCTCCTGACAATATGTCTGAAGTACGAGAGATGAAGTTTGGCCATCCTGGCCTTCATTTACAGCCTCAGAAACTCTATACAGAGTTGCTATGAGACAGAATTGAATAGAATGCTGAGAGTTTGGTTTGCTTTAAGCATAGGCAATAGTTTCTGTGAAGCTTGTGAGTCGCTCTAAAGAACTAATGAACTCACAAGTGGAAAGGAGACTCTGACCTAGCTTGGGACGGCTAATTCAGAAAGATTCTGCTCAGGCAGTTGATTTGTGAAGACTCAGTCTGGGTGGCAGAGAAAGGTTGCATACGTAGTTGAGGAAGAAGGTTAGAGTGACCTAACCCCAGGTGGCTAGAGAGAAATGGGGTACAGCTGGCCTGAAGATCAGGGAATTGTTCAGAATCCTGACCCTACAACTGGTACCTAGTGATCTGGTCCCTGGTGGTCAGAGATGTTAAATGAATAATTAATTTTAAAAGGATCAACACAAAGTTACTTCCTATGAGGCGGAGATTAAAAATGTCCCAAATGTGCAGCTTTTCCAAATCGCTGTATCACTCCATCATCCCTAACACCAACTCCTCCTCCTTCTGTTAGCATCCTCTCTCTCATCATTGCATTCTATAATTCACTGCAACATCTCATAGAACTCACAAACTGTCAAGGAAATGGTTTACAGGCAAGACCCAAATCTATGGGCCAGGCAGCAGGCTAGAGACCTTCTGACTCACATGGTTGCAAGAACTGTCAGATTCCAATTGGTAGGTCTGACGACAGGCCATTGGTTCACAAGGTTGCAGAAGCTGGTGAATCTAGTCAGATGACAGATTGCTGACTCAAGGACCAGAAGTCAAATGATGACATGGCAGATATGGCAAAGGGAGGATCTAGATCAAGAGAGAGCTTTTGCCAGGCCATTCATCTATCTATCTATTATCTATTTATCTATCCACACACATACATACATGCATGCATGCATACATACAGACAGACAGTTAGATAGATATGTTGCATACCATACACTCGAGGAAACTCCCCTTATATTGCGCACACAAGAGTGTGACTTACCAAAGTGATAACTAGGATAGCGTGGTGACTTGAGCCGCATCATCTAGTAAAGTGATGACCCAAGAACATCCCACCCTGATCCTGCTTTATTAACATAACAAGCAACTTACTCCTAAATGGGGCCAGAATCGTAGGCATAGAAGCTAGGATTTACAACACACCACAAAATGGAGGATGAATACATCAGATTACAAAATGGAGGATAATGACATTACATCATGGAGAAAGACTACATCGTTACATAACTGCCAAACCACTGATTATCATGGCCCAACGAAGTTGACATGTAACCTTAACCATTACAGGTTCCTGAAGCTGTCCAGTCTTCTTGGTGGGCCACAAGAACACCATTTGCAGAGTACCCCACAAGAATCATTGTGTGGGAGTTACAAAGACTATGACTAGAAGGGCCATATTAAGTAATGGACTCCTCCACTGATGTTCTGATTGGCCCTGGGTAGTTGGGAATGAAGTCTGATGTAACTCTGGGTGATTAGAGTCAAAAGAGAGATGCCACATGAACTGGTTGGCAATGAGGATCATGGTGATGTGGGAAGGTGAAGCCTGGACCCATTTCCACTTGGGAATTGGATTCATGATGGCCTTTGCCAAGAAGTTAGCAATAAAGGTAGGGTTTGCCCACCTTGCCCCTTGCATAGAGCAACTGGGTGGGAAGAAGGGAAATTGACATTGAGGGCAGAGGGAAGCACTCAGAGACCCAGAAATTCTCTCATGCCCCATGAAATTGTTGAGGGGGCCAGTGGGTCAGTGGAGACCAGGGGGTGGTTCAGGGAGCTGCGCTGCAAGATGTATGGCTTTTGTGGTCACAGAAAATGACTAGAACCATAAGCCCCAATTGGCCCAGTGGCCAGATGGGACAAGGTACCCCATAGTGAACACTTGTCCAAGGCCAGAAGAAACCAGACCCTTCCCTGCAGAGATCAGTATATTCTTGAGCTCCCATAGTGGACACCTGCTCTTTCTTCATCCACACAGGGTCACTACACACACACCACACCCACATGCCATTTTAGAGAGAAGCACAGAGTGGAATATAAGAGAATGGTAGAGTATTTATCTGAAGCCATCCCTGATTCAAAGTTGAACTTTGGAAGGAACTCAGTTTAAGCCAGAAGAACTGAGAAGCCAAGCTAAAGAATCGATACCCCACCACCACACACACACACACACACACACACACACAGAGAGCCTCTGTGACTTGTGAAAAACATTCACTTGATTCCATTTTCTTTGCATCTCCCAGCAGTGGTGTGAGCAAATTTCAGCTATTCCCCATGCATGTGTCAATTTATTTAAAACTCCTCACTCTAGGTGGTGAGTGTTAATGTGTTATAAGTTGCTCCTTTTTGTGTTGTGAGTTGCTCCAACTCATGACCACACAACATACAACAGAATGAAAATGTTCTGACCCTACGCATCTTCACAATCGTTGGTCTGCTGGAACCCACTGATGTCGTCACTGTGTATTTTGAGTGCCTTTCAATATAGGAACTCATCTTCCAGCACTATGTTGGAAAATAACATCCTGTTACCAGATGGTTTTCAATGGATGGTTTTTGACAGCAGATCAACATGTCTTTCTTCCTAATATTTCTTAGTTTGCAAGCTCTGCTAAAACCTGTTCATCATGGGTGACCCTGCTAGTATTTGAAATACCGGTGACATAGATTCCAGCATCACAGCAGCACACAAGCCTTCACAGGACAACAAATTGACAGAGGAGTGGTGCCTCCCTCTTTTGTTGTTGTTGTTCTTAAGTGCCGTCGAGTCAATTCCGATCCATAGCAACCCTATATAGGGTTTCCGAGGAGCAGCTGGTGAGCTTGAACCGCCGACCATGCAGTTCAAACGGCTTTGCAGTCTGGTGCATTAGCCCACAGCGCCACACCAAAGCTGAGGAAAATAGGTTTTCGAGGGGTAAGTGAGTTTCTTAAGAACATACGGTTATTTTCAGAGCTGGGGTATGAACCTAGGACTCTCCATCTCCCCAGCTCGAGCATCTGTCCTCTAGTTTACCCAGGATGACTGCACAGATTGTTGAGTGGCAGGTCACACTACTGATCAGCATGATCCAGAGAAGCAAAGCTTCCTCCAGTCTGCTGGGGAAACACTGCTAACAGATGCCCTGTGGCTGTTATGAATATCAGAAGCTTAGAGAGAAGTCAGATTTGGGCAAAGACATGAAGAAGAAGACATTTCCAGCCAGGGGCTTCTGAGAGTAAGAGTGAAGGGAGTCACAATGTCCTGGTGCTATCTGCTTAGGAGGAGATGGCTAGGACAGCCAGGACAGACCTACTCTTTGGTGGTCTGGGACAGAAATCACTCTTCAAGTCATTTGCTTGTGTCCTCCCTTGCCCTGGAGTCTAGATACCTCTGAAGTGGATACAGTTGTTATTTACTCTCACATTAAAGCAGATAGGTTAAGTGACTTGCCCAAGATTGGGGTGCCTTCTTGTCCATGCCTGTCTGTCACCAGATGCTGTCTGTTGTGAAAACCAGTTGCTGTGGAGTTGACTCTGTCTCATGGTGACACCGTGTGTGTCAGTGTACAAGTGTACTACATAAGTTGTCAGGGGCTGATGTCTTGGAAGGAAATCACCAGGCCTTTCTTTCTGGGTAGCTTTGAGACAGCAACCTTGTGGTTATCAGCAGAGGATGCTAATGGGACTAATGTCTGCTGTGATTGGGGACTAGTTCGCTGAGAGGGACCAGGGTTTAAAAAAGGACAACTGTGAGTTTGTTCCAGCTATGGCTCTGTTGGGGAAAAAGCAGTGTCTGCAGGGGTCCTCATTTTTTTTTTTTTTGCAGAATTTCTTCACATGTATAAAGACAGAGGACATTTTTCTGATTTCTTTCCTTCCAACTTTTTTAGTTTGAAATATTTCAACCAGTAGGGTTTTTAAATAGAAAAGAAATTGGCTGGAAGATACTTATGCACTGACATTTTCTGGAGGAAATTTTCTCATGACGAAGCCAAGTATCTGTCCCTCAAGAAAGACTGACCTTGTGCCAGGTTTGGTGACTACCAACATTTGTCATATTGTCGGGGTGGGTGGCAAATCTCTATGGCAGTAACTTTGTAGGGAAGTGAATAAGCAGGATCCCTGTGACCACAAAGGGGTGGTAAAAGCTGATGGGTGACTAAGGAATTCTTGATCAAGGGGTTAAGAATGGAAGGCTCTTGTTTAGCTCTTGGCATCTTGCTGTTTCTTCATCTGTATATATATATATTGGGGGCGGTGTATGGGGTAGAAGGAATTATCAGGAGAGGGGCCCTTACATTATTAAACATATTGTGGACTGCCAAAAGAGCAAACAAATCCACATTAGAAGAAATACAACCAGAATGCTCCTTAGAAACAAGAATGGCAAGACTTCGACTTGTTTACTTTGGACAAGTCATGAGGCAAGACCAACTGTTAAAAAAAGACAATGGATACTGGGGAAACCCTCAGTGAGATGGACTGACAAAATAACCATAACAAGGGACTCAAACAGACTACCAAAGGAAGATGGCGACAGCAGTACTTCTGGTCTTTTATGAATGGGATCTCTAGGAGCCAGTGTTGACTCAATAGCACCTAACAACAACCCAGCCCACACCTTCTCTTTCCACATCCCAGGAGAAAGGAGAGGCCTTGTGCTCAGTGTGGGCCCCCTGAGACCTGGAAGCCTGACTAGGTCTTTTGTTCTCTAACCTGAGCTCCTTCTGAAGGACTGTTAGGCGGCCAGAGGAGGTAGAATGAAGCATCTAGTACATGTGTGACTCTATGGGATAATGCATCAGACTGCAAAGTCGTTTGAACTGCAAGGTCAGTGGTTCAAGCTCACCAGCTGCTCCTTGGAAACATTCTATGGGTCAGAATTGACTCGATGGCACTTAACAACAACAACAACAACATATTTCAAGAGGAATTACTCAGGTACATATTTGTGGAGGTTGAAAAGGAAAGTGGCTGGATTTCCTGGGACTGAGAAGCACAGTCTATAAGGAACAGATGCTTGTACCTCTGTTCCTGATTCAGCACAACCTATAGGCATATTTGTCCCCAAAATGGCAGGTAGAATTGGCAGAGTATGGAACTGCCCTTGTCGTGCTGCCTACGGTATTGTGAACTGCAGGGTGAAAGCTTCCACAGCCGAGCTAGAAAGCCTAGGTCTGAGTCACTAGAGTTCTAACCTATGTGAGAGGAAATATCAGACGACCTCCTTCCCTGAAAAAATGATGCAAAAGTATTTGTTGTTGTTATGTGCCGTGGAGTCGGTTCCGACTCAAAGCAACCCTGTACAGGGTTTCCAAGGCTGTAAAACTTTATGGCAGCAGAAAACCTCATCTTTTTCCCACGGAACAGCTGCTAGTTTTGAACTGCTGGCCATGAGATTAGCAGCCCAATTCGCAACCACTGAGCCATGGTTAAATGCTCAACTACTGGTCGACTTAGAAGCTAGGGCTGGTGATCTGCTTCTGAAAGGTCCCTCTGAACAGAGAGTGTCACCATGAGTCAGAACTGCAACTAACATCAACAATACCTGCTACAGACATGGGTAGTCTTCTGATTTTTTTTTAAATTAAATTATTATGAGATTATATATATTTCATAAAAAGAAATATGTATCTGTATAACTGCAAATGTAAGGTACAAAAGAATAATAAAATGAATTTAATATAAGCTTCAGCTTAAAAAAAGAACACCAAGAATATCTTTGCAGTCCCATCAGCCCCTCTTCCAATAGTCCTATTCCTCTACCCCCCAAGGTAACCCTGTCCTGAATTTTCATCATCTCTGCTTTCTACATATACAAGGGTAAGTCAAAAAGTCCTTCTGCAAAATAAAAGAAATCATTACTAAAAATGTTAAAAATTTAAAGCTATTGTTTCTCAATATATTCTCCATCGAGGCCTATACACTTCTCTTTAACCCTTCCCTAAAGAATTTTTTTTCTTAACATTTTCATTGTGAATTGAGTGAAAGTTTTTTTTATCAGTTTTACATTCAAGAAATCATATTTTCTTTCATTCCAATGCTTACAATCCCTTCCATGTGGCATCAGTCAAAAGTATTTCCTTTTACTCCCTTTTATGATTATTTTTTATGTCCACATACAATACAGATAATACATATTCATGTAAATGTCCAAAGGGCACACTTTGCAAGCCAGACTTCTGCCCACAGTCTTTCTCAGTTCACGGGCCTGAAGTCCTCAGCTGCTCTCTCTCTCTATGCCATCGCCTCTGCCACTGTCTCCGCTGTCACCACTTTTCTGGTTAGGCTTTTCCACTCATGCTTTTCCCTCTTGCTGGTCCTAGGATCCTCTGTTCCTAAAAGATCTGGTAGCGTAGTGGTTACGAATCAGGCTGCTATCCTCAGAGTCAGCAGTTCGAAACTACTAGCTGTTCCGCAGAAGAGGAGGGTTTCTGCTTCTGTAAAGATTTACAGCCTCGGAAACCTCATACAGGGTTGCTATGAGTCGGAACCGACTCCACTCCAACAACAACTTTTAGTTACAGAGTCCTGGTGTGGTGCTGTGGGCTAATGCATCAGACTGCAAAGTTGTTTGAACTGCAAGGTTCAAACTCAACAGCTGCTCCTTCAAAACCCTATACAGGGTTGTTATGAGACAGAATCGACTCAACAGCACTTAACAACAACAACTTTTAGTTACACCTCTTCTACATTTACAGTTATGACAATTGCCATTAGTGCTGATAATAATTACACACAATTAAATCATAAAATCCTATCCCAATCCTCCTCCTTCCCTTTTCACCAGACCCATCTGGACAAGAGGAAAACTATTCAGTGGGGATTCTACCTTACCAACCTCTTTCTGAAACTAAACTAACTCATAAAAGCTTGTAAGCCAGTCACTTCATCCTTCCCAGTGCACTGAGGAGACAGGCTTGATCCTTGATTCAAATAATCCTTCCCTTTTGGTAGGAATTTTGAACAACTTCATCCACAAGCAAAGGTCCAATTCATCAGGTTGCAGCAATTTACCTTGCTCCCTGTATCAAACTTATTTATCTTCATCTGGTCAAGTTCTGGTCAGTTAGCCTTCCGTGCTAGGTCACATGGGTACTATCTGCAAGTTTGGGAGTTCTCACACTCCTTCCCCCACTTCAGACCAGCTGGCCACTTCACTCTCAGCTCTATCCCCAAGTGGCTTGGTCAGTCCCCAAAGAATTCTGCATTTTTTTATTTGCAGCACATTAAAACAGCAGCTTTGGCATCCTTGAGGGACTCAAATCATATATATTTTTAAATGTCCTTTGAGTTGTAGAAACAAGAAGTCTGAAGAGGCAAGATCAGGGCTGTAGGGTAAATGGGATAAGGTTTCCCAACAAAGTTCTAGTAGGACAGCCCTTGCTACTATTGAAGAATGAACAAGTACATTGTAGTGATGAAAGAAAAAAAACCCTCACTGCAAATTTCCTGGCTTTTTTTCTCACCAATGAAATTCTAAGTTTGCTTAAAACTTCTTCATAGTAAGTCCCCATGATCATCCTTGAAGAAAATCTATCAAGATGACCTGTTTGGGATCCTAAAAAACAATCTTCTTAACCTTCTGAACCTGACCTCTCTGCCTTAAATTGAGTTGGCCTAGTAGGTCCCCTCAGAAACTTCAATTGGATCATTTTATAAAGGCACCCTAATGAAACTGTTGTTGTTGTTGTTAGGTGCAATCGAGTCTAAGAAAGTGTTACTACTGAGAAAACTTGTCTGAAGTTTTCCATGGATAGCAGATTCATGCTTAAATACATTTAAAAAAAAAATAAACCCATGTATGTATGCATTGGACTCCTGGTGTGGTGCTGTAGGATAAGCACCGGATGCGAACCATGAAGTCAACGCTTCAAACCCATCAGTCGCTCCTCAGAAACCCTGTATAAGTGGCATCCACTTGACAATACTTAACAACAACATGTATGAACTGGAACCCTAGTGAAGGTGGGGGTTGTGTGTCATTAACTTGGTTCTGACTCATAGAGATCTTGTACAGAGTTTCTGAGGTTATAGATCTTGACGGGAGCAGAAAGCCTCATCTTTCTCATGTAGAATGACTGATAGATTTGAGCTACTAACCTTGTGGTTAGCAACCCAGTTTATAATCCCCTGGGGACCCTAGTAGCAATATGTTTTGACTTAATGTCATGTCTGCATGCATGCATGTATTTAAGTGGAACTCAACAAAATCAATATGCAAGGCATTGGTTGGTGGTGGTTATGTGCCTTGGAGTTGGTTCCAACTCATAGTGACTGTGTACAGGGTTTCCAAGGCTGGAAATCTTTACAGGCGCAGAAAGCCTCATCTTTCTCCCACAGAGCAGCTGGTAGTTTCGAACTGCTGACCTTAAGGTTCGCAGCCCGATTTGTAGCCATTACGCTATCAGAGCTCCTTTATCCAAGACATTAGTGAGCTAGAAAGGACAATTACTGGTCATTTTGAATTGGGCAACCATATGGTTTACTATGCTACAAATGACAAATTCAAGAGGAATGGCATCACAGTCATTGTCAAAAAGATCATTTTAAGATCCATCTTGAAGTACAATGCTATCAGTGATATCCATACACCTACAAGGAAGACCAGTTAATACTACTGCATGAATAATTTCTTTTAGAAAGATCAATATAAGTCTGGTCCCTATGAGTTGGAGGTGAAAGATATTCCAACTGTTTGACTTTTCTGGACTTATACCACTCTATAGTCTTTGATATCAATCACCCATCCTGCCAGGGTTATGCAGCATCTCATGAAATTCAGAATTATCAAGGGAAATGGCTCACACAATTGTGAAGGCTGGCAAGCCCTAAATCTATAGTTACGAGATAAATCTGGTGGAATCTTCTCACCCACATAGTTTCAAGAGCTGAAGACCCCAAATCTGCAGGTCACATGATAGGCTGTTGATGTGCGAGGCTGTGGGGGCTGATAACTTAGGTTAGGTGATGGTCCGAAAGTCCCACAAACTGGAGGTCAGATGTAATGAGCCAGATGCAAGATCCAGGGCAACAGAGCAAGCTTGTTCAAAGCACTCTTATAAACTGGAGTCAGACCATGTCCCAAAGGGAAATTAAGGGTGGTAACTTGAGTCACACCCTCTATTAAGGTGCTGTTGTTCATTGATAACTGATCATTGTTAAGTGTTTGTTGCTATGTATCATCAAGTTGGTTCTGACTTACAGTGACAAGGAGCGACTAGTGGATTTGAAGTGCTTCAGCCTGAAACTGATCAAACATGCAATTGAGATGTATTGACAATCACTAGTGACTGCAATGTGAAATTTTGAAACAAAGAGGAGGGATTGGTAGATAGAAAATATAGCCTTGGTGACAGAAACCATGAAACATGATAGAATTTTGCAAGACCAAAGACTTATTCATTGCAAATAGCTTTTTTCCACAACAAATAAACAGTGACTATACACGTGAACCTCACCAGATGGAATACACAGGATTCAAATCAATTACTCCTGTAGGAAGAGATGATGGAGGAACGCAATATCATCAGCTAAAACAAGAGCAATGGCAGACAGACCAGGCTCATATGCAAGTTCAGGTTGAAGCTGATGACAAAACAAGTCCACCAGAGCCAAAACACGACCTTGAATATATCTCATCTGAATTTAGAGACTATGTCAAGAATAGATTTGATGCAGTTAACACTGATTACCAAAGATGAGAATTGTGAAATGACATCAAGAACATCATACATGAATAAAGCAAAAGATCATTACAAAGACAGGAAAGAAGGAGAAGCCTAAAGTGGATGTCAGAAGAGACTCTGAAACTTGCTATTGAATGTAGTTGAGTAGCTAAAGTAAATGGAAGAAATGATGGAGTAAAAGATCTAAACAGAAAATGTCAAAGAGCAGCTCAAAAAGACAAAGTCAAGTATTAATGATGAGATGTACAAAGACCTGGAGTTAGAAAATGAAAAGTAAAGGACAAGCTTAGAATCTCTCAAACTGAAGGAACTGAAGAAACCATCAATGTTCAACTTGTAATATTGAAGGATTCTATGGGCAAAATATTGAACAATGCAGGAAGCATGAAAAGAAGATGGAAGGAATATACGGTCACTGTACCAAAAAAAAAATGGGTCTATGTTCAACCATTTCAAGACATAGCATATGTTCAAGAACTGATGGTATTGAAGGAAGAAGTCCAAGGTGTAGTGAAGGCATTGGAAAAAAACAAGGCTCCAGAAATTGATGAAATACCAATGGAAAGGTTTCAACAAACTGATGAAGCATGGGAAGCACTAAGATATTTGGAAGACAGCTACCAGGCCAACCAACTGGAAGAGATCCAAATTTGTGCCTATTGCAAAGAAAAGTGACCCATTAAAATGCAGAAATTATAAAACAATATTATTAATATCACATTCAAGTAAAATTTTGATGAAGATAATTCAAAAATAATTGCAGCAGTACACTGTCAGAGAGCTGCCAGAAATTCAAGTCAGATTCTGAAGAGTTCTTGGAATGAAGGCTATGTCAGATGTATCTTGACTGAAAGCAGAGAAACCAGATAGATGTTAACTTGTGCCTTATCAAAGGCGTCTGACTATGTAACACATAACAAACTATGGATAACACTGCGAAGAATGAATATTCCAGAACACTTCATTGTGCTCATGCGAAACTTGTATATAGACCAAGAGTCAGTTGTTTGAAGAGAACAAGGGGAATATGGTGTAGTTTAAAATCAGAAAAAACATGTGTCAGAGCTGTATCTTTTAACTGTATTATTCAATATGTATCTGAACAAATAATCAGAGAAGTTGGATTGCTATGAGTCAGAACTGACTAGATAATACCTAACAACAATGACAACATTTATGTGGAATCCCTGGGAGGTGCAACTGCTACAAACCAACAAGTTTAAGATTTGGTCTACTCAGAGGTCCCTTGCAAGAAAGGACAGGTGATCTACTTCAGAAAAATGAGCCACTGAAAACCCTATGAAGCAGAGTTCTACTCTGACACACATTGGAATGGACTCAATGGTAACTGGTTATGTATTTATGTATGGTTAAAGAATGTATTCTTCCTCTGAGGGAGAAAGATGAGGCTTTCTGCTCCTGCAGAGATGTACAGTTTTGGAGACCATACACAGGGTCACTATGAGTTGGAACCAATTAGACAAAACTTCATAACAACCACCATGAATAATAATTGATTGGATAGATGCATATAATACATTTATGCCTGCTTTTTTAAGATTAAGTTTTTATTGTGAATTGGGTGAAGGTTTACAAAGCTGATCATCATCATTTTTACATTCAACAAATCTTATATTGTGTTTCATTTCAATGACTACAATCCCCTCCATGTAGCAACAGTTATTCCACTTCCTCCCTGTGGTTCTTGTTTCCATCCCTCCTCCTTCCAAACCCTTCTGAATTTTGTCCTTAGGTAA
>NW_006408760.1:1468621-1470076 GCF_000296735.1 Chrysochloris asiatica
GCACTTAACAACAACAACAACAAAGTAGATAGAGAGAAATACTTTTAACTCACGGTAAATGGAGGGGATTATAATCAATGTAATAAAACAAGTTATATGAAAATAATAATAATAATTCTGAGTTTTGTTCCACATTTTCTTCCACTCTATCAGCATCTTTTAATGTGATCTCTTTCAGAGCAGTTGGTAGTGGTAGCCAGGCACCATCTGATTCTCTGGTCTCAGAGTCAAAGAGACTGACATTCACGTGTTCAATCAGTCAACTGAACTGATTCCAAGCATCTTCAGTTTTCATTACTCTTTTTTCCTCTGCACATGGACAGACCAATAGTTGCACTTTAGATGGCTGCTGATGAGCTTTTAAGATCCCAGTTGCTACTAACCAAAGTAGTATGTAGAACATTGTCTTTGGGAACTATGCTATGCCAACTGCATTTATGTCTATCTTTATTTCTATTTATTCTGTTTCTCTGGAGAATCCTGACTGATACACCTTGGTTGAAAACATTTCCTCTAAACTTTGTTTGAAAACTAAGCTGTTCCTTCTTTAGCTTGTCTCTCTCTTTCCCCTCTTTATCATAGGCAGTTAAAAGAAGTCAAGTAGCACTTTCTTTAGGAAATCTCCTTAGTTTGTTAGATGCATTTTCTAGGTTTGGAATTACTGCAGGTGATACCACTCCAGTATCAA
This sequence comes from Chrysochloris asiatica, assembly GCF_000296735.1. Classification (NCBI taxonomy): domain Eukaryota; kingdom Metazoa; phylum Chordata; class Mammalia; order Afrosoricida; family Chrysochloridae; genus Chrysochloris; species Chrysochloris asiatica. The sequence goes on from NW_006408760.1 coordinate 1,469,310, forward strand.
TAAATGTACCAGTCTGGGTGCACTCAGAGAAGCAGAAGTACCAAGAGCTGAGAGATTTATTGTTGGAATTTAACTTTACACAGTTGTGGGAGTAACTTGGGAAGTAAAGATCTGAAAGGAGTTTGAGGATCAAGGAGTCACCAACTAGTCAATGTGGAAGACCGAAGTGGGACCATGAAGAGGGAGCTGATGGAGAAGTCTACCAGAAGTTGTTGCCTCTGTGGGTCCACAGCCAACCAAGTATCTGGTGATGGGCCTGAGAATTCTGTCAGCAATAAGGAAGTTGGATATGGAGCAGAGGAGGATGAGGACAAACTAAAACTCAGAACTCACTGGTTCTTATACATCTATCTGTTACCAGAGTAACCATGAAAATGACCTTTAGAGTGAATGGTTCCTTTCCATTTCTCCTATCTCATGCAAGTTCCCATTTGACCAACTGGAGAAGAGGATCCTGGGAAGTGTAGTTTCCAGATTAACTAAATTGCCAATACAATGATTCTGCATAAAGAGAAATTTCCCCTTACAATTTATATAATAACGCTGAGGCTGAGCTCATTTTTTTCATTTAGAACTCTGGTATATGGAGTGAAGTGTAAATCTGATATTATCTTTTCCCAAATTGCTATCCATTTGTCAAAACTTTTTACTTCCCCCACTAATTTTCGTAGAAGAATTGATGCCTTTGAGTTGTGGTGTTGGAGGAGAATACTGAAAGTGCCATGGACTGCCAAAAGAACCAATAGATCTGTTTTGGAAGAAGTGCA
>NW_006408760.1:1471658-1477307 GCF_000296735.1 Chrysochloris asiatica
ACTGCCAGAAGAACAAACAAATCTTTGCTGAAGAAATACAGCCAGGATGCTCCTTAGAAGCCAGAATGGTGAGACTTAGTCTCTCAAACTTTGGACATATTATCGTGTCCCTGGAGAAGGCCATCATGCTTGGTAAACTGGAGGGTCAGTGAAAAAGAGGAAGACCCTCAACAAGATGGATTGGCACAGTGGCAGCAGCGATGGGCGCAAGCATAGCAATGATTGTGAGGATGGCACAGGCAGTGTTTTGCTCTGTTGTGCACAGAGTCTCTGAGTTGGAATTTACTTGAAGGCACCTAACAATGACAACTACTTTGAGGATACAGCTTTTCCTCAGTGGTATTTTGAGTGCCTCTCAACCTGAAGGGCTCATCTTTCCGCATATATCAAACAATGTTTAGCTGCTATTCAGAAAGTTTTCAGGGGATAATCCCCAGAAGTGAACCACCTATTCCTTTTTCCTAATCCATTCTTAATCTGGAAGCTCCACTGGCACCTGTCCACCATGGGTAACCCTGCTAGTATCTGAAACACCAGTGGCATTGCTTCCAGCATCACAACAACACAAAAGCCACTACAGCATGGCAAATTTACAGATGTATGGGTCATATTAAGATCCCTACAATTTTTAGTTTGCTAAGAATTTGACTTTGTTGTCTAAATCATTCGTGGTTCTGGGGCAACAGCCTGATTCTACACCTCTCATCTAGGCTGCCTAAATAAGGCCTTGGGCCAGAACATTCAGTGAGAAGGACTGAAAATTGGGTCACTCTCTCTCTTCTTGTCCCTTCTCATTATCGGAGACACTTCCCTGTATTCTGGGCACACAACAATTTTCTCTGTCTCTTGCATATGTGTGGATGCCACATGATACCTGGTCAACCTTTCTTGTTTACCCGTTCTCAGCAGTGAGAGAACAGAGTCTCGTACTATGTCACAAGTGCAATGAACTTATAGCATCTTCTCTGTACTGGCCATATATTGGCTGAGAGGGCTGGCCGTGGGAGACTAGTGACCACTAGTGAAACTGATCTCACGCTGTTTCTTCTCTATGTGAGTAGTGTTTCCTATGTTGATAGAGCGTTTGTGTGACCTTTTGCTGGCGATTGTGGACCCTGCCTCAACAAGTGAGTTTTAAATTTTGTCAAATGCTTCTCTTCTTCATCTAATGAAATAATTGTATTCCTCTTCTCCTTTTTTCTGTTAATGTGGTGGTTGATCAATTTTTCTAATGTTAAACTAACCTTGCATTCCTGGGTAAATCCCATTTGGTCATATATAGGAGAGCGCTTCAAAAAGTTCATGGAAAAAAATCTATTATCTTTTCATTCCATTTTTCCATGAACTTTTTGAAGTCCTATTTTAGTATCCTTTTCTGTGTATTGCTGGGTTTGATTTGCTAATATTTTGTTGAGAAATTTTACATATGTATTTGTCCAATATCATTGCCCAGTTCATACTACTGAAGAATGGGATTTAGGATTTGTAGCTCAGGGTGTGTCTTCTAACGTTAGAAAGTGTCCTCTTAGATTTTTAGCCACAACATCTCTCTGCATTGTGACTTATCTCTTTATTCATTGCCTTTTAACTTCCTTGGGGTTCCTAGGTGGTACAAATGATTAAGTACTCAGCTACCAACTAAAAGGTTGATCGTTTGAGCCCACCTAGAGGCAACTCAGAAGAAAGGCCTGGTGACCTACTGAAAAATCAGCCACTGGAACTTCATGGAGCTCAGTTCTACTCTAACACATATAGGGTCATCATTGTTGTTGTTGTTGTTAAGTGCATTGAGTCGGTTCCAACTCACAGTGATCCTGTAGAGGGTTTCCGAAGAGCAGCTGATGGGTTTGAACTGCCGACCGTGTGGTTCGAAGTCCAGTGCTGACCCTACAGCTCCACACCAGGAGTCCCTGGGTCACCATATATGAGTCAAATTGACTGATGGCAACTGTTTTTTTTAAAGCTTTCTGTTTCAGTATTTGTTTGGTTTCTTTTTATAGTGTCTAGTGGCTCCATGGAGAGTACAGTGGTGCCATCTGATAAGCGCTGGATTGCAAGTCTAGGGTTGGTAGTTCAAGGCCACAAGCTGCTCCATGGGAGAAAGATAAAGCTTTCTGTTCTTGTAAAGATTTAAAAAATCTCAGAAAAACTACAGGATCACTATGAGTCGGAACTTTATACAGGGTTGCTATGAGTTGGAACTGACTAGAATACACTTAACAACAACATCTCTTTCTTTCCCTTATTTCACTGACCACATTTTTACACAAATAGCATTTGTATTATACATTTTTTGCCAATTACACCTTTCCCACAAAGTATTTTTGTAAGTATGCTGTGCTATTTTTTTAACGTGCTGCTGTTAAAAAAAAATATGGGTAGAACAGTATTGTTGTTGTTGTCAAGTGCCATTGAGTCAATTCCAACTCATAGCAACCCTGTCTAGAGCTTCCAAGGAGTGGCTGGTGGGTTTGAACTGCCGACTTTGTAGTTCAAAACAATCTTACATTCCAATTCATTATCCTGCAACACCACAGCAAGAATAGTATAATGTCTGCTATTTACTTCAAAATAATAGAGGTGGAGGGATATGGATAGGGGTATGGTTGAAAGGACTTTAAAAGAAATATGGTAACACCAAAAATACTATTATTCTATATACAATACAATTATAACACCTAAAAAGTTACAATTTGTTAATATCAAGTATCCAGCAAGTGTCTAAACTTCTGTTTTATAAATGTCATACTTTTCTTTAGTTGTCTTGTGTCTTTTATTAATTTTCATTATGGTGACATATATATAAGAAGACATTTGCCATTTCACATGTACAACTCCGTGACATTAATCACGTTATGCAACCATCACCGATGTCTGTTTCAAAGTTGTTTCATTGCTTAACAGTGTTTCAATTTATGGTGATGGAAAACAGATATTAGTGATGGCTGCAGAACATGCTTAATGAATTTAATTGATGCATTAAATGGTACATGTGAAAAATGATAAACTAGCAAATACATTATATATATATTTATAACAACAATAACAAAAAGGGAACAATGTTTTCTAAAAAGAAAGGGCAGAAACGGGGACCTAGTGAATGATACCATATTGGTGTCCTCTGTGGGTTTGTTCCCTGTAGGTATCAAGTATCTGAGCCTGGGGCCCTTATCACTGAAGGCTTGATCATCCCTTGTCACAAATTCAGCACAGGCAACCTTCTGATAATTATCGACTATCCCCAGGGACTCTTGTATAAGGAATTTGATAACCTGTTCTGCATGAATTACTGTTTTGGTGCCTGGTTTATTAAATTAAGACCATTCCTAAGCACTGACTATATTTCATTTCTGGACTCAAAGTTGTGACCCAGACCACGGACCACAGTGAACATAATCCGCTTTCTCTTCTGTAAAGGCCACACCAGTAGTTACTTACCTCTCTAGAAAAACAGTATCTCTACCTTTTTCACTTTTGTTACAACTCAGATAGCAAAAACTGTCGTCTAAATGTTAAAGAGAGACACACAGTAAACCATGTATTCAGACAGAGAAATTGTTAAAAACTGGAGTAGTCAGGGATGCCTTCATTTGAGGTAGGATTTCAGCCAGGCCTTGAGGGATAGGTATAATCTGAATGGCTTAGGGAGAAAAGCAGACGTTCCAGGTAAGAGAAATTGAAGAGCAAAGTTAAGATGGCAAAAACAAGTTGGCTTCCTTAGTGAACCAATCTTGCTAAAACCGAAGGATTAGGCAATGAACAGAGGCACTTTTAGGCTTGGTAAGGTAGGTTCAGGTCTAATCATGGAGAACCCTGAATACCTGGTTAAGGAGATTGAAATTTATCCTTTAGATGACTGAAGCAATTGATGGTTGTTATATAAAGGGGAATCATATCTCAAATGGCATTTTAGAGATCTGGCTGTGGTACACACCAAAGGTCAGCAAACGATGGCCCTCTGCCTGTTTTTATATGGAGAGTTTTATTGGAGCACAGCCACATCATCCTTTTATATATTGTTGATGTCTTTCTTTCTTTGTCAATGTAGTTTTTGTGCTACAACAGCAGAATTGAGTTATTGCTACAGAGACAGTATGACCCACAGAGCCTAAAATATTTACCATGTGGCTCTTTACAGAATAAGTTTGTCGACCCCTAATGTACACAGTAGAATGGGTTACATTAGTCAGAAAAGAGTTCCGTTAAAGGATATTAAAGGGTGCAGTCACAAAGTGATGAGGATCAAGGAGCACCTTTGCAAGGAGGCCTCAGAGAGTTTATATCAGACATTTCAAAGGGAGAGGCTATGGCTTGACCAGAATAGGAACCTGTGGAGCATGGTATTGATTGTTCTGGGGTTTGGAGTTGAACTGACTGAAAGAATAGGAAAACCATAAGGTAGAATCTAGTCTGAGATAACGGAGCTCATCCAACATCAAATATCCAGAAACATCCAGGGATTTGCAACTTCAGAAACTTCCTGGGATATGTTCATGCATTACTAGTGTAACTTTAACAAAGTGAATAAAACACAGAATTTGAATTCTAGTTTCATACTTACTGTGCAACTTTGAATACATGGCAGTCTTAGTTGTATCCCAAACTCACTGTATTTATTTATCAGTGATGCAAGCTCCTATGATTAGCACATGATTCCCAAATCTCTCCATTTAGTAAGATTTTTCCATGAGAAAATCATTATCCATTCTATTTGGATACCAAGAAGGTGAGTGTAAACCTACCTCTGAGGAACAATGAGTATCTCAAAAGAAAGGAAATGAATATGAAGCATTGCATCCCAATTTAAAATAATTCTATTTCCCCAATCTTTCTTTCCTTTCTGAAGTCGCTGGAAAAATTAATAAATTTTATTTCACTTTCTATTGTATATATTATGGATTCAGTCATACCAAGCATCATGAAGATGGCAGAGAACTGAGCAACAATTCATTCTGTTATTCAAAAGGTCTTCATGAGTCAGAGCCAACTCCATGGCAATTAACAACCACAGCATATAGCAAAATTATGCTCTTTTTTTTTTTTTTCTTATTACCCTTTTTTTTTAAAAAAAGCTTTTGTTGTGAATTAAGTGATAGTTTACCAGGGGAGAACATCAGTTTTGTACTCCTCCTATTGTATTTTATTTCATTGCAATGATTACAATCCCCACCATGCATCATTATTTAACAGTATTTCTTTCTATTACTATTTTGCTTTTTTAAAATGGTTATTGTGAATTATGTGATAGTTTACATGAGAGAACATTAGCTTTACATTCATTCTATCCTATATTGTTTCATTGCCATGATTACAATCCCCTCCATGTATCATCAACCAACCAAAGGGTATACCTTGCAAGCCTTCCCCCAGTCCTCAGCACACAGCCCCTCTCTCTCTCTGGGTCTAGTATCCCCAGCCGCTCCATCTCTCCACGTCATCATCTCTGCCTCCATTTCTGGCATCACTGCTTCTTTAGGTAGGGTCCTGCTCTCTGCTCTTCTCCCTTGATGGTCCCAAGGACCTCCGCTCCTAGACTGCAAAGTCAATCATTCCCCTCCTTTTGCTACAAAACATCCACCTTTACATTTCCAACCCTCACAGTCAATCCTGATAACAATTATTCACCATTGTACCACAAGGGACCTATCC
>NW_006408760.1:1483293-1484609 GCF_000296735.1 Chrysochloris asiatica
ACGTGGTCTCACCCAAGATGGCGGCTCCTGGAGCAGCTGAGCGTCCTGGACTAGAAAGCAATAGATTTCTTGCTTCTGCCACAAATTCCCCCAGCTATGAGCCTTCCAACCTTCTAAATATTCCTTTATATGTAGTTCAAAGTTCTGGGACCGTCCCCTGAGCCTGCTTGGTCAGGTATTCTGTGTTGTTGTTGGCGGAACTCCTTTACTGCACATCCACCCGATCCGCCATCTTGTTTGTTCTCCCCTCATTGTTGTTTTGATATGCATCTCTCTAATGGCTAGTGATCATAAACATTTCTTCATATGTTTGTTGGATGCCCAAATCTCCTCCTTGATGAAGTGCCTGTTCATGTCCTGTGCCCATTTTTTAATTGGGTTATTTGTCTTGTTCTTGTAGAGGTGTTGTAGTTTCCTTTATATTTTTAGAAATGAGTCCCTTTTCTGATGTGTCGTTGCAAAAGATTTTTTCCCATTCTACGAGTTCCCTTTTTACTCTTCTGGTGAAGTCTTTTAATGCATGTAAGTTTTAAATTTTTACTATGTCCCAATCATCTACTTTGTCTACTTTTGTTTGTGTAGTTTTCAAATTGTTTGGTAGTCTGCGTATTCCCTGAATTAGTGCCCTCACATTTGTCCTTATTTTTTCATTGATGGTCTTTATAATTTGGGGATTCACAGTTAGGTCTTTAATCCATGCTGAGTTGGTTTTTGTATAAGGTGTGAGGTGAAGGTCTTGTTTCAATCTTTTGCATATTGCTTTCCAGTTCTGCCAGCATGATCTGTTAAAGAGACTATCCCCTCCCCATATGATATGTTTAGGTACTTGGTCAAAAATCAGTTGGCTGTATGTGGATGGGTTAATTTCTGGATTCTCAATTCTGTTCCATGGATCAATGTATCTTTCATTGTACCAGTACCAAGCTGTTTTGACCACTATAGCCATGTAATAAAATTTTACAAGTCAAAACATGTAAAAAAATTGTTTTGTTTTTTGATGTACACAAAAACACTCAGAAATATATAATCATTTAAACAACCAAAGGGCACATTCTGCAAGCCTGTCTCCTGGTTGCCAGCACACAGCCTTTCTCTTTCCATGAGTCTAGAGTACTCAACTGTTCTATCTCTCCATTCCATGCTATCACCTCTGCCTCCATCTCTAGTGTTGATCCTTCTCTGGTTATGGTCCCACGTTCTGCTCATGCTCTTCTCTCTTGATGGTCCTAGGGTCCTCAGTTCCTGAAATGTTAGATTGACTACTCCTCCCTTTATGCTACAAAACTTTTACCTTTACAGTTGTGACAACTGCAATT
>NW_006408760.1:1485804-1487909 GCF_000296735.1 Chrysochloris asiatica
TCTCATCTTGAGGTCAACAGGAGTCTATGGAATGTAGTCAAACTCAGCCCACATCTTCATTACTGCCTTTTCCCCACTTCCACTCACATGTAGACCAACGCAGTCTCCAATGAGCTTGCATGCCTGCTTGTGTGCTCCCTTTGATGTTCCATCTTTTTTGTGGAATAGAATGTGAACCTCTGGATTCATTACCATGAAGAAAATTAAGTAGACTTTCCATTTGTGTTGGACTGCTAAGCTAAGGGTACTAGCTGCCCTGCAGGAATAAACAATGAGGCAGTCTGCTTCTGTAAAGATTTACAGCCTCAGATAATCTATGGAGCAGTTCTACGCTGTCCTTTAGAGTTGCTATGAGTTAGAATTGACTTGGTGGCAGTGGGTTTTACAGATGTTGCTGAATTCTCAAAACTCTGAGAGGTACTGTTATCTCTAACTTAAGAAGAAAGAACCTTATGGCTCAGAGGTTCAGTAGTCTAGCTGTATGAAAACCCAAGTCTCTGAAACTCAAAAGCTCATTCCCTTTTGCAGTCCAGGGTGATTATTTAACCAAAAAAAAAAAAAAAGAGGCAGGAGCCATTCAAGGCAAGGAATGCAATTAAAATGCAAAATTCTCTATGGATTATAAGAAAAACAGTCATGGGGGGCGTCATTAGGTTGAGAGTCGGTAGCACATCACCATGCAAAATGTTGGCTGCATCATTTTAAGACAGAAGAATAATTTAGATATTTTTATGAACAAAAACATTGCAATTTGTCATGAGTGGGATATGCATAAAGAGAGAGCAGAACCTCTGTTCTCCATCTCGGATTCCAAGGGAACACGAATTGTAATTAACATAGAAAGTAAATGAATAATTTCTTTTATAAGGCTCAGAACAAATATGGTTCCTTGAGGCAGAGGTTGAAATGTCTCAAGTGTCCAAATTTCCAAATTGCTATACCACTCCATCATCTCTAATATCTCTAACTGCTCTCTCCCACGGTCCTCTCCCTCCCAGCTTTGCACTCTGTAATCCCCTCAATGTATCACAGAACTCATGAACTGTACTCACAGTTCAATGGCTTATTAGGGAAATAACAAGTACATTGGGAATCAGGATCAACTTGGAAGTAACAGGGACAACTCAGGATGCAGTTCTTTGACCAGGACAGCTTCTTCTTGCCTTCTGACACCAGGACCTGCTGGGGTCTTGCTGAGGCTGGGCCCTACTGGAGGCCTTCTCACAACTCTTAGCTCTGTGGGCTGGCAAGCCCCACTGGAGCCATCTTGTGCAGATCTCCTGGTTTCTACCATCCCATGCTGCTATCACTCTGGCTCCTGCTATCCCACTGTCTCTTGCTATTTCTGTGGTACAGCTCTCTGACTCCTGGTTCTAGGAGGTTCTCAGTCAGGAACCCAAGTCCAAAGGACACGCTCCTTTCCAGGCTCTTCTTGCTTGATGGTAGGTAGTGAGATCCCTCCTTTCTGCCTCTGAGATGGCTATTTTAAGCCTAGCAGGATGGCAAAAATGACTAATCTTCTTGCTAGGGTTCCATACATGTTATTTGCATGGTCCCATTCCCACAAAGGAGTCCTGGTGTGGCACTGTGGGATAAAGCACTGGACTGCAAGGTTGGTTTAAACCACAAGGTCAGCTATTCAAACTCACCCGCCACTCCTTGGAACTCCTATACAGGGTTGCTATGAGTCGGGACCAATTTGACAGTACTTAACAACGACAGCAACAGCCCCACAAAGGTGCTATGCGCCTTATTTGTATTATTAGCAAGAAGCAAGCCTTCCAATCCCTTTGGTGGACCCCAAGCACTTTATATCTGGCAGTGTTTCATGCTGCTGTACATAAGGTCGCTATGAGTCGGCACCGACTCGATGGCAACTAATGACAACAACAACCCCCTATACGGAGTCCTGGTGTGGCGCTGTGGATTAATGCGCCAGACTGCAAAGCCGTTTGAACTGCAAGGTTGGCAGTTCAAGCTCACCAGTCGCTCCTTGGAAACCCTGTATAGGGTCGCTATGGGTTGGAACCAACTCAATGGCACTTAACAATGACAACAACAACCCAGTTCTGTGTAGTGCTGTAGGATAAGCACTGGACTACTAA
>NW_006408760.1:1488204-1490745 GCF_000296735.1 Chrysochloris asiatica
AAAGATTTACAGCCTCAGAAACCCTATATGGGGTCGCTATGAGTCGGAACTGACTCCAGGGTACATAACCACCACCACCATCATTCGAGGGTACCTCAAAAAGTCTGTGGAAAAATGGATTTAAAAGAGAATGAACTTCAATAGTGAATAATTGCTATCAGGACTGACTATGAGAGTTGCAAATGTAAAAGTAAATGTTTTGTTACAAAAGGAGGGGAGTGGTTAATTTTACAGTCCATGAGGGGAGGTCCCTGGGACCCATCAAGGGAGAAGAGCTGAGGGTGGGTGCGGGACCCTATCCAAAGAAGCAATGACGCCAGAGATGGAGGCAGAGAGGATGATGATGATGATGATGATGTGTGTGTGTGTGTGGGGGGGGGGGGAGTCTAGACTCAGGGAGGGAGAGGGGCTGTGTGCTGACAACCAAGGGGCAGGCTTGCAGGGTATACTGTTTGGTTGTTTGATGATGCATGGAGTGGACTGTAATCATTGCAATAAAATCAAATACCATAGGGTGAATGTAAAGCGGATGTTCTCCCATGTAAACGGTCACTCAATTCACAATAAAAACTTAAAAATAAAAAAATGGAACTTTTCCACAAACTTAAAAAAAAACAAACAAACTTTTTATTATAAATTGAATGAAGGTGTATAGACAAGATCATCAGTTTTACATTCAACTTTGTTTCATCTCAATAATTGGAATCCTCTCCTTGCAACAGTAGTTATCCCACTTCCTCCCTGTGGTTCCTATTTCCATTCCACCCATCTTCCCACCGCTTTTCAACTTTGCTAAGCTTTTGAAAGCCCTCTCAGAGGACTGATACTTAATTAAAGCAAGATGTCCTCTTGATACTTACTAAAAAGCAACTTCTGCTGACTTCTCCCAGGAGGCAGAGAAGAGCAAGACCTGTGACATTTTTAGAATGTGTTCTGTGTACCTTAGCAGGAAAGGTGAGTCAAGATGGATGACTCAGACACACCGGAGCAGGCCGCCTGTCAAGACGGCCCCCCTCCCCCCAGCTCCACATTCATTAACATTTTGCACCCACACCTTCCTTTACACCAATCTGGGGCTGCAGCTGGGGTGAGAATTCTACCACCCACCCCCTCTTCCCCAGCATTAGCTCCTGCTCCCCACTTCCCCCTCACTTGGGAGTTTAACTCTGTGCCTAGAAAATTTAAATGATTGTGTTTCAAAGCCTCATGGGAATGGTATCTGAAAAAGCAGCCCTCAACTCCTGCCTGGTTCAAGAGAGAATCTGCCCAAAGATATTTCCCCTACACAACAGCACCCCATCCCTACTTCATCAGCCTGGTTTGTAAAACCTCTTACCACTCCCTAAAATAATTTCTTCGTTTCCTATCTCTTCCCTCATGAGAATGCATTTATCTGAGAGTAGAGATTTTGTCTGTCTTAATTATAGCTGTACTCCCAAGGTGTTGAATAGAACCTGGCACAGAAGTTTTTTAAATGTGTTGAATGTAATCATGGATATCTGGTATCTTATTTTTAAGTTTGGAGTCCTGGAGCGGCACTGTAGGATAGGCACTGGACCTCAAACTCTGTTTGAACCTCAGGTTCAGTCTCAAGGTTGGTGGTTCAAACTCACCAGTTGCTCCTTGGAAACCCTATACAGGTGGCAATGAATTGGAACCAACTCGAAGACACTTAGCAACAAAGATAATTTTTAAGTTTGTGCTTTCTGTACCCAAATTCCTTTCTGTTATGCTGAAATCTTCTTTAAATTTTGATTTTATATTATATCTTGTTCTTAACTTAGATTTGGGGACTTAGAAGGGGTTCTTATGTCCACACTCAGGCAAAGGGGGTGGGGACAGTAGTGATAAAGTGATCTCCAGGGAGTGAGTGTTACCAGCGAGGCTGAGACTTCATGGGGCCTGGACTGTGTCTACTTGAGTTTTAAAATATATTTACACACAACACTCATCAGTTTCTACATATATGAGCACACTTCTGTGGCATTGATTACGTTTTTCAAGTTGTGCATTCATTTCCCCTCTCTTTTTCCAGACTATCCCACTGGTTCTAAACAATGCACTTCATGCAAAAGCCTCCTCTTTTCCCCTTCCTTTCACTCCTGGCAACCACTAATTACTTTTGGCTTACATATTTATTTATTTCATATAAGTGATGTCATATAGTGTTTGTCCTTTTGTAATTGACTTATTTAGCATGTTTTCAAAGTTCATCCATGTTATAGCATGCCTCAGCACATCATTCCTCTATAGCTAAATAATATTCCATTGTGTATATGTACCTTTAGTCTATCCACTCATCAGCTGATGGACATTTTAGTGGTTTCTATCTTTTAGCTATTGGAAATAGTGCTGCAATGGACATTGGCGTACACAGGCCTGTTTGACTGCAATAGTCTTTCAGAACTCTTGGATATATATCTGGAAGTGGAATTGCTGCGTCATATGGTAGTTCCATTGTGGTGCTATGGGATATGCACTAGATTGCTAACTGCAAGGTTGGTAGTTCAAACCCACCAGCCACTCCTTGGAAACCTTATA
>NW_006408760.1:1492535-1508419 GCF_000296735.1 Chrysochloris asiatica
AAAGAACAAACAGATCTGTGTTGGAAGAAGTGCAGTCAGAGTGCTCCTTTGAGGCCAGGATGGCCAAACTTTGTCTCTCATACTTTGGACATATTGTCAAGAGGGACCAGTCACTGGAGAAGGATATCATTTTGGTAAGGTGGAGGGTTAGAGAAAAAGAGGAAAACCCTCAACCAGATGGATAGGCAAAGTGGCAGCATCAATGAGCTCAAGTGTGGCAACAATTGTGAGATTGGCCCAGGACTGGGCAGTGTTTCATTCTGTTGTGCATAGGGTCGCTATGAGTCGATACCTACTTGATGGCACCTAACAAAAACAACAGTGGCTGAGTATTTTTCATGTGCTTACTAACTATTGGAATGTCTTCTTTGGTGAAATGTCTGTTTATGTCCTTTGTCTACTTTTCTTATTGGGTTGTTTGTCTTTTGTTGTTGTTAATTTGGAGAAGTATTTTATAAGTTTTGGACTTTGGACTTTTATTGGATATGTGGTTATTGTTGTGCCGTTGAATCAATTCAACTCATAGCAACCCTGTATTGGGTTTCCAAGAAGTGGCTTGTGGGTTTGAGCCATTGACTTTGCGGTTAGCAGTGTTTATCCTATAGCACCACAGTAAGACTCCTTTATTGGATATGTGGGTCCCACATTTTTTCTTTAACTTTGTAGGTAAAATTTTCACTTTCTAAATAAAGTCTTCTGATGAACAGAAATGTTACGTTGTGATGAAATCCCATGTCTCTATTTTGTGTTTTGCTACTCATTGTATCTGGTAGTCCATCACAGAAACCTAGGTCCCACAATTTTGCCCCTGCATTTTATTCTATGAATTTTATGATTTTAGTTGTCAAATTAGGGACTTGATTCATTTTGAATTGATTTTTGTATATGGTATAGGCTATTTGGGTTTAAAGAAAAGGATGATTCCTCAACTCATGGTATTTATATTACACGAAGTTATATAAAACACCTTCTTTGCACTTGAAGAACCAACCAGTGTAGAGGACAAACAGACATATAAATAGATAATTACAAAGAACTATGGAAAGTGTCAGGGTCCTAGAAGCATAAGGTGTAATGGGAATACAAGCTCTAGCTCAGTTGGGAGAAGAAATGTGGGAATGCTTTAAGAGGAGGTCACTCCTGAGCTGAATCTTGAAGCAAGAGTTAGTCAGGTAAAGGGGTGGAGGTGTACCAGGAAAAATAGCATGTGTGAAGTCAAAGATGCATAAACAAACATGAATAGTATCACTGTCTTCAACTGGTCTTGCCTCATTTTAAAGTCAGGAAGCCTATAGGTCCTCTTGGAAATAGTTTGTAGCAAAGCAAAGACTTTGTCTCAAGGACAGGAGGTCTGCTGTTCTCTATTACATCCCCAACAGCTGGCCCAGTGTCTGGAATATACAGTAGGTTCGAAACTACCAGCCGCTCCGCGGGAGAAAGATGAGGCTTTCTACTCCCGTAAAGATTTACACCTCGGAAACCCTATACAGGGTCGCTATGGGTCAGAACCGACTTGATGGCACATAACAACAACAACAACAACAGTCAGTAAATGTTCATTGAGTGGATTCAGCAGTGGATGATTTCTAGGAGCTCTAACTCCAATGGCCCCGAGAGAAGCCTCTTGAGTAGTTGTGATGGGCCCAGCTGAGACATTTATGTGACTCAACCCCCAACACCTGCTACTTCTCCAAGTCTTCCTGAGACAGGGAGCCTAAGAGGACTCTTGGAAGATGAAAAACATTAATCCTATTTTACAGTCTGTTTACTGTATACAGACCACTATCAAATTTCTGTGTTTTATTTCCTTGTACAGTCTAACTCTGGTAGTGTAGTGGTTAGTGGTTATGAGTCGGACTGCTAACCTCAAGGTCAGTAGTTCGAAAACTACTAGCTGTTCCACAAGAGAAAGATGGAGCTTTCTGCTCCTGTTAAGATTTACAGCCGCGGAAACTCTATATAGGGTCGCTATGAGTCAGAACTGACTTCACGGCACACTTCTACTACTACTAAAATCTAACTGGTTTTACCCACCTTTAAGGATGACTTGGAGGTGGAGAGAACCAATCCCTGAAATGGGCTGGAACCAGAGTACTGAAGAACCAAACATGCATGGCACTCCATAATCAGTTTTGTCTGCCCCTAGAAGAGGCCTTTGTGGTGGAATTCATCTTGAAAAAATGCTATGCAGGCACCCAATTATCAAGGCCTCTCCTAAACAGGTCATTTCCCAGAAAACCCCACCTCTCCCTATGATTAAACATGATGCCTTGTCCTTACTCCAGTGTTTTAAACCCCAGCAAAGCCTTTGTTTGGGGAGATGGGGGTTAAGTATTGCATTAAGCCCGCCCCATCTCTGCTTGCAAACCTCTGTCCTATAATAAACCTTTGCTTGTATGGAAACTCTGCCTTACTTGACTATTTAATCTGTAGAAGGCAAGAGCCCTCTCTTATAGGACAGAAGAATGATTAGTACTCCTGGTAACATTACCTCACCACCTAGCCTAGATCAGCTCCACCTGGTCTGTTTCCATATATCCTAGACTTCCTTTTTATAACTATCATCACCTTGTAATATCTGTGACCCTCATCAGGTTGATTGTGCCATTGGGTCACAATAACTTTTCAGGGACACTGGTAGAATTATTAAGAAATAAGAGCCGACAGTAAGAGGCAAACCAAGATCAGAACTGGAACAAGGAGGAAAACAGCAGGTCTGTGACACCTGCTGCCAACATTTCAGAGAATCCGTAAAGTGCCATCATTGGTTGCTGCAGACACAATACATTAGGTATGTGGGCTGGTTGAAAGGTGTCAAACTTAGGAACACCTGGAGAGCTGTTCTTTTTATTTTAAAAGAATAAAAATGCTGCCTTTTTTGTTGTCCTACCAATTTAAAACTACCAGCTCTTATGCTAGTCTCAAATTAAGAGCCTGTCCCAAACAGCACATTATCCTTTCCTCATCTAAAACCCTTTCACTCTTTTTTTCCTTTGTGTTTTTAAGGTTAAAACTGAGTTCTGTTGATTTATTTAATTTATTTATTCATTTATGTTGACATCTTGACAATTTTCTTTAGTTTTTTAGCTCTGGGTAATCTTCACTGCATACAAACAAGTCTCAATTAAACCACAAACCTGAATACACAAAGCTTGAAGGGCACTCATCTATCATTAGTTAGGAAGGCCTTTAGAAAGAAGCCTGTGTTCTTCCTGGAAGAGGTTTGGGGTCCTAATGACTGCAAACTTTCTCCTTGGAGACACTCAGTTCAGAGTGTGGTCATATAGAACTAGTCTACAAAAATAAGCTATCTTAGCATCCTATGCACAATGTTGTTGTTGTTGAGAAGTACAGTCCACTTGGCAACATACAGCTAGAAATATCCATCAATATTCCCCAGAGTCTCACACTCACTTAAAATCAACCAAAGTTCACCACTGCAAGAAACTGCTGAAACGAAAAGATTTTTACTCTAATCTCTTCTAAAATGAGGAAAGCCTCTTATCAGAGGTTCTCTTCAGAAAATGGGTCGATCAGGAGTCAAAAGCACTAATACTTCTAGAAAAGGTGAAGCAGTTGAATGTTGTACAATAGGGAATGGAAGGGCCTTATATAAAGGCCTTCAAAATCAATTAAAACAAAGTGAAAAACCCATGGGTCCAAATAATGTTATCTGTGGGAGGCTAATTTTTCTCTGGTATAGGCTATCCTTCAACTACCTTGCAGGCACTATGGTTTAGTTAAGATTTGAGTAGGAGGACATGAAGAAATGAAGGACTGCAATCTAAACTATAGGGTTTTGTATGTAGAATTAATTTTGAACAAGGTACCTAGAATGTGATTTTCATTTGTTACAGAAAAATAAACTCTTCGCTGAGTTTCACTTTGTTGGGAACTATTATGGATAGAATTGTGTCCCCCAAAATATGTGTTATTAATCCTAACCCCTACCTGTGATTAGAGAAGAACACATTTAGCAGTTCTCAAGCTGATAGAACTGAAGAAAAAAATCAAATCTCAACTTGCAATATTGAAGGATTCTATGGAGTGGTGGTGTGGCACTGTAGGATAAGCACTGGATCTCAAGGTCAGCAGTTCAAACTCACCAGCTGCTCCTTGGAAACGCTATACAGGGCCACCATGAGTAGGAACCGACTCAACAGAATTTAACAAGTTAACAATGTGGGCAAAATACTGATTGATGCAAGAAGCATCAAAATAAGATAGAAGGAATACAAAGTCACTGTATCAAAAAGAATTGGTCAAAAGTCAACCATTTCAAGAAGTAGCATATGATCAAGAACCGATGGTATTGAAGGAAGACATTCAAGCTGCACTAACAGCTCTAGTAATAAATAAATAAATAAATAAATAAATAAAAGACTTTAGGAATTGACAGAATACAAATAGAAATGTTACAACAAACTGATAGAGTGCTGGAAGTGTTCATTCAACTATGCCAAGACATTTGGGGTCAACCAACTGGAAGAGAGTCATATTTGTGCCCATTCTAGAGAAAGGTGATCCAACAGAATGTGGAAATTGTTGAGCAGTATCATTAATATCACATGCAAGTAAAATTTTGCTGAAGATAATCCAAAAACAGTTGCAACAGCACTTTGATCAGGAGCTGCCAAGAATTCAAGCCAGATTCAGAAGAGGACATGGGATGAGGGATATCATTGTTGATGTCAGATGGATCTTAGCTGAAAGCAGAGAATACCAGAAAGATGCTTACTTGTTGTGGCACAGCAAATGACTTGATATGGCTCTTCTTTGTAAAACCCACCAATGACTAAGTGGAACCATGTAGATAGGGTATATGGAACTCTGGCAGTTTGGGGTCAGTCTTGTCACTCTGCTGAGTATAAAATGAGACACCTCAGAAGCAAGAATTGGGGCTCTCACTACCAGTATGACAAATCTCAATCCAGAAGGCAGAGAGCTGTAACAGCAGAGGAGCAGTGGCAGCAGAAGTAAGAACATGAGACACATCAGTGGGCTCCCGGGCCCACAGAGTGAGTAAAGTTGAGTGCTTTCAGGCAGGAGACTTATTTGCACAGTGGGGTGCTTCCATGCACTTAATTGGGGGAACTAAGTTTGCTGATCCACAGAGCTAGAGTTGAGAGTCTTTGGGCTGATGCTTACTAATGGTGTAGTGCAGTACTTTTTGGCCACTTATCAGCAGCACTAAAAGAGGTTTGTTAACATTCCCTGAGCAGAGCAGAGGCCAAGGAGCCACATGCTGAGAGGCTGAGTAGCTGAGAACTTCTGGTACTCCTGACCAAAGAACTATATCCTGAACATTTCTGGTCCTGGATTGTAAACTGTTAACTTCCCTAATAACCTCCCCAAAACATGAGTATTGTCTATGATGAGTTCTGTGTGACCATTGATTGCAATGAATTATCAAACCTGCTGAGTAGACAGCACTGTAGGAGAGATGGTTGGTATTAGAATTAGTAAAGAAGGTTAGAGGGTGGAGACATATCTGACCTTCACCTCATAGGAATCAGACTTGTACTGATGTTGAATTTGATTCTCCATCCCCCTTGTGAAATTAGAGGAGGTCAGATGTCATGCCTATGCCATTTTTACACTTGTGTTGTATTAACCAATCAAATGCATTTGACTGTTTGGATAATAACGAACTATGAATAATATTGTGAAGAATGAGAATTTAAAAATACTTAATTGTGCCCATGCAGAACTTGTACTTAGATCAAGAAGCAATTATTCCAAAGAACGTGGGCATGTGGAATGGCTGAAAATCAGGAAATGTGTGTGTCAGGGCTGCATCCATTCATCATACTATTCTGTATGCTGAGCAAATAATCAGAGAAACTGGATTACATGTAAAAGGATCAGGATTAGAAGGACATTCACTAACAACCTGCAATATGCAGATGACACAACATTGCTTGCTGAAAGCAAAAAAGGACTTCTTGAAGCATTTACTGATGAAGATAATGAATACAGCCTTCAGTGTGGATTACAACTCAAAAAATCCTCATAACTGGGCCAATAAACAACATCATGATAAAGAGAGGAAAGATTGAGGTTGTCAAGATTTTTAATCTACTTGGATCCACAATCAACATTCATAAAAGCAGCAGTCAATAAATCAAAAGGCCTATTGCATTGGAAAAATTTGCTACAAAAGACCTCTTTAAATTGTTTAAGAACAAAGATATCACCTTGAGTACTAAGGTGGGTCTGACCCAAGCCTTGGTGTTTTTAATTGCCTCATATGCATGTGAAAGCTGAGCCATGAATGTTGTTGCTGTTGTTAAATGCCTTCCATAGGTTCCACCACATCATGACCCCATGCACAACAGAACCAAACATTTCCCAGTCCCGCATCATCCTCACGATTGTTGTTACACTTGAGCTCATTGTTGCTGTCATTGTGTCAATCCAGCTTGTTGAAGGTTTTCCTCTTTTTCACTAACCCTCCATTTTACCAAGCATGATAGCCTTCTCCAGGAACTGGTCCCTCCTGATAACATGTCCAAAGTGTAAAAGATAAAGTCTTACCATCCTTGTTTATAAAGAGCATTCTGGCTGTACTTCCAACATAGATTTGTTTGTTCTTCTGGCAGTCTATGGTACTTTCAATATTCTTCCCCAACACCATAATTCAAATGTATCAGTTCTTCTACAGTCTTCCTTATTCATTGTCCATATTTCACATGCATATGAAGCTATTAATAATACCCCAGCTTGGGTCAGGCACACAAAGTCCTCAAACTGATATCTTTGGAGTGGTCACAGATACCTTGCAATCTCTTCCAGTCGGTTGACCAGGTAGCTGTCTTCCAAATTTCTTGGCATAGATGACTACACGCTTCCAGTGCTCCATCAGTTTGTTGAAAAATCTCAATTTGTATTCCATCAATTCCTGGAGTCTTGTTTTTAGCCAATGTCTTCAGTGTACCTTGAACTTCTTCCTTCAGTATCATTGGCTCTTGATCATATGCTACCTCTTGAAATAGTTGAACTTCGACCATTTCTTTTTGGTACAGTGATTATGAATTCCTTCCATCTTCTTTTGATGCTTTCTGCATTATTTAATATTTTTCCAATGGAAAAATATTTCCAGTCAATATTTCAAGTCAAGGCTTGAATTTTTCTTCAGGTTTTTCAGTTTGCGAGGGTCCAAAAGAGCAACCAGATCTTTGTTTGTTTTATTTTGTTTCTTGTATCTTTGTTGCAGAGGGTCCATGTAGTGCATCTGCCAATTTTTCCATCTTGCCAGAAGTCTCGCTGTTTTTGTTTGTTTGTTTGTTATAATCACTAGTAGGCTATTTATATGAATACTATCCAAAATGGATAGTATCATAAATTGTTGTTGCTGTTGTAAAGTGCCATCGGGTTTGTTCCAAACCATGGCAACCCTGCATAGGGTTTCCAAGGAGCAGCTGGTGATCTTGAACCACCAACCTTGTGGTTCAAACTGACTTTGCAGTCTAGTGCATTAGCCCACAGTGCCACATCAGCACTCCATACCATAAATTAGACATTAATAATAAATAACGTTTTCAATCCATTTTTCTTTCTTTCATAAACTAGACATTATTGGGAAAATGGAGGCTTTGGATAAGTTACTTGCTTAAGTGACCTACCAAGAGAGTACATGACAGAGCTTGAATTTGAACTTCAGTTTGATTGGAAAGACAATTTTCCTACCACTCTTATGAAAACCTTTTCTTAGTATTTCTTTTGCATTTGGAGTTTAAGAATGGCTAGGGGAGAAACTTGGTTCCGGAAAAAAGAATAGGGAAGCAGAGTCCACATGCTTTTATCAGTGGGTAACTGCCTCATCTCATCCAAAGATTTCGAGAGAAAGATGAGGCTTTCTACTCCCGTAAAGATTTACACCCTCGGAAACCCTGTACAGGGTCGCTATGGGTCGGAATCGACTCGACGGCACTTAACAACAACAACAACATTGACTCAACTAACCTCTCAATGCATATTTTAAATAGCATGCAATAATTATTTATCTTTAATAATTACTAAAGGTATCTCAGTTCCAACACACAATGAGGAATTACTGAAATAAATTATCTCCATAAGAATCTCTGATTTCAAGCAACTTTATCTTCTAGAGATCCACCAATATTGACCTTACCCAAACCAACCTACAATGCACAGGAAATGCCCCAAAGAATTATACAGCTCAAAATGTCAGTAGTCCTGAGATTACTAAATCCTGGTATAGAATGTTGGCCTTATCATTCACTAACTTTGTGACTTTGGGCAAATTATTTTCCCTTTCTGAGCATTATTGTCCTCATCTGTGAAGTTATATAGCAATGATATAGATATGAAGTATCTAGCACAGATAGTAGTGATGGTTGTGTGCTATTGAGTTGGTGCCAAGTCATAGTGACCCTGTGTAGGGTTTCTAGGGCTGTAAAGCTTTATAAGAGGTTGGTGAATTCAAACTTCTGACCTTGTAGTTAGTAACCCAACTTGTAATCCACTATACTGCACTGCTGACCTTGAGGTTACCAGTCCAGTGCTTATCCTACAGCTCCACTCCAGGGCTCTTATTGTTCATAAAAGGTGAGGAAAAAAATCTTTTCTTGTTATCTCCCACAGCTTCCACTAGTCAAGATACTATCACAGCTGTTGAGAATTAAAGTGTGCTGACACTTCTTTTTTCTCAACCAGAATAGCTCAGAACCTGCACATTTCTATATGGCTTATACAATTCAGATGAGCTAAGCACAAAGCATTTCTAAATTGGACTCAGATGACTAGATACATTCTGAGACTGGAGCATAAGATATTTCTGGTTTTTAGGTCTGAATCCAGACCTCTACTTTTTTTTCTTACATGGAGCATTCGGATGAGTGAGTATCAACAATACCTAGTAGGTACCAGGAAAACTCCTGTTTTACAGCAGATGGGGAAAGAGACAAGATTTGTCCAAGATCTCTGCCACTAACAAATGGTGATTGTGGTGGTGGTTATGTGCCATGGAGTCGGTTCTGACTCATAGCAACCCCGTATAAGGTTTCCGAGACTGTAAATCTTAACGGGAGCAGAAAACCTCATTTTTTTCCTCTGGAACCACTGGTAGTTTCAAACTGCTGACCTTAAGGTTAGCAGCCTGACTTGTAACCATTACACTACCAGAACTCCTTACTAATGAGTGGTAGGAGCTGGGATTCAAACACACTCTGTCTAAGGTTCTATGCTATGTATCTTTACCTAAGACTGAGGTCCTAACTCATTTACATTAGGAAATTCCCCATCCCACCTCCCTGTAACAAGGCCCAATGTTAACATTGTCTCTGTGATAGACATCTTCACTTTGACTTTTCTTTCACAACTGCTGCTCTTGCATCCTATCTCCCCTCCCAGAAAATATACCTGATGAAAAAGTTATGTTCTCCTCTCAGGGTTCAACAGCTGTAGATTTTGTTTTAATTTTTTTCCTTATATTGTTTCAATGTTTTTGTTTGTTTATTCTTTCTTCTCCTTTGTTTACTCTTTCCATTCCCTTGAATTTTATACTTTCTGTCTCTGATTTTGTTTTTCCTTCTTTTCTTCTGTTTCCTATTTCCCGTCTTCTTTTTTTCCTTTTTGATCTTTCTTTACTCTCTTTCTCTTTTCATCTTCCTTCTCCCTTGTTTTTCTAAATGTTGTTTTCTTCCCCTTTTAATTTTCTCTTCTATAGCTCCATTTTCCTGTTCGTCTTTTGTTTTTATAATTATTATATTCTTTTTTTCCAGTTGATTCCTGTTTTTATTTATTTATTCTCCTTTATCATTTTCTCATTTCATTGTTGGTTGCTTGTTTGTTTATTCTATTTGTGTGTGTGTGTGGTTTTCTCCTCTTTGCCACTCACCACGAGACAGAAATCATGCCCATACAACTCAGTTACAACCATACTCCCTGCAGCTCCACCCACTGGACAAGAGGCAATACCATCTCCTATACCACCTGATCAATGGTAGACAGCAAACAAAACCAGCCAAGTCCACCCTTAACTGAGAAGCACAAATGGCAACATGACAACAGTGCACATGTTTTCATTCTTTAATAAACCCACAGCAAACTGTTGGTGAAGGCCTAAGAACACATCAACATACAATCCTCAGTTAAATAGAATATGACAACACCACAGTGTCTTAGAGACAACAGACAATTTTACCTCACATGAAGAATAAGAGACAATGGCTCAAACAAATGACCAACATGCAGAGACAGAAAACATTTCTGAGGAAGAAAAGGTAATGGAACTACCTGAAAAAGAATTCAAAAGAATAATATTAAGGTACCTTCAGATTGTCAGAAAGACTGAGAAAAGCAAGGACAGCACAGAAAAAAACTTTAGAAGAATTCAGGAAAACACTACAAGAACAAACAAACAAAATAAATGCAAATTTTGAAACAATACAAAACCTACAATTAGAAATTCAGAAGATTAATACTAAGATCTCAGAAATGGACAATACATTGAAAGGACAAAGGAGCAGTTTCAAACCAATGGAAGCCCTAATTAGTGAGCTTGAAGATAAAGCTCTCAATACTAGTATGCTAGAAGAACAATCAGAAAAAAAGAATGAGAAAGTCTGAAGAAAGCCTAAGAGTTATCTAGGATACCATGAAGAGGAATTAGTTATGGGTGATGATAATTCCAGAATAGGAAGAGACAATAAAAAGACATAGAGAAAATTGTCAAAGATTTGTTGGAAGAAAACTTCCTTAACATCATGAAAGGCAAGAAGATAAGCATATAAGAAGCTGAACCCTAAATAGGATATATCCCAAAAGAACATCACCATGACATATCATAATAAAAATTTCCAAAACCAAAGATAAGGAAAGAATCCTGAGAATAACTTGGGAAAAACAGTTACCTATAAAGGAGAACCAATAAGACTAAGTTCTGATTTCTTAGCAGAAACCATGCAGGCAAGAAGGCAATGTAGAAACTCTATAAAGAAAAAAATTGCCAGCTAAGAATCATATACTTAGCAAAGCTTTCACTCAAATATAATGGTGAAATTAGGACATTTTCAGATAAACAGAAAAGAAAGGAATTTGTAATAGCCAGAGCAACTTTACAAAATATACTAAAAGATACTCTTTGAATGGAGAATAGACAACAACCTGTGCTTAACATACATGATAACCCACCCAGAACTCAATACAGATATAGAAGTATTCAGAATAAAACAAATAGGAGATAAAGGGAGGAATGAAAGAGTTAAAGTGAATAGAGGTAAATGCTGTTAACTGATGGTACACTGATCTGCCAGTTTGTTGTACTGTGGTGATTTGTGTGTTGCTGTGATATTGGAAGCTATGTCCCTAATATTTTAAATATCAGCAGGGGCACCCATGGTGACAAGGTTTCAGTGGAACTTCCAGACTAAAACAGACTAGGAAGAGGAGAGATGGATCCCTTCTGAATGGCTTGTTGTTGTTAGGTGCCATTTAGTTGTTAGTGATCCTATACGCAGCAGAAGGAAACACTGCCCAGTCCTGCTCCTTCCTCACAATTGGTGTTACATTTGAGCCATTGAAAATCTTATGAATAGCAACAGAGCATTGTCCCAGCTACTATTCTGCTATTATTATTGTTTGTACTGTTGAGTTGGATCTGACCCTTTTTGGGTTTCAGAGGCTGTAAATCTTTACAAAGGCAGAAAGCCTCATCTTTCTCCTGCTGAGTGACTGGTAGATTTGAGCTGATGACCTTTTAGTCAATAGCCGAATGCATAATCACTGCACTACTAGGAGTCCTTCCTCAGTACTGTGAATGTAGGACTACAGCAATGAGAACACAAGTGAAAGTACTGCTCTATGGAGCTTACTTATATTCTGGTAGAAAGGAAGGCAGAAAAGTAGAAAAAGAAAAGTCAAGGTAATTTCAGAGAGTTTTAACAGCTATGAAGAGACTAAAACATGGTTTATGGAGTAACTAGAAGGGAGGGATACTTTAGACAGACTGTTCAGAGAGGATCTCTGGGCAAATACTCTTTTGAGTGGAAATCTGAATGTTGAAAATGAGCCAAGTCATGAAGGACCTTACAAGTTGTGGTAACTTTATAGTTTTTAGAGATTACTATTAATCCAGTTTTTTGGGGGTTTTTTTGGTTTGGTTTGGTTTCGTTTTTTACCACAACTATCTTTTGTATATATTGAAAAAACAATACTTTCAGTTGTAGACGGGAAGAGAAGCTGAGCCATTAAGAATTGCCCAAGAGGAAGCATCAACAGGAGCAGATAAGACTACAGCACTGATCTAGTTTGACTTCCTCTTTTTACAGAACAAGAACTAGAGATCCAGAAAACTTAAGCAACTTGCCCAAAGTCACACAACTAGAGAGTGACAAAAACAAAACTAGAATACAGATCTTCTATCTGGTAGTGTACTATCAGAAGCTATTCTGGGGCTGGGTAGCAGATCTATACAAGAGTTTTGCCTTGAACTTCTGGCTTTTGTATGTTGAGGTCTTGGGTTCAGATCCTCGAAGGGAGTGACTGAAGTCCCTGACCCAAACCATTGTATTTTCAATCTCCACATGTGCATACAAAAGTTGGACAATGAATAAGGAAGACTGAAGAATTGGTGCCTTTGAATTATAGTGTGGGCAAAGAATGTTAAATATGCCATGGGCTGACAAAAGAGCAAACAAATTGGTCTTGGAAGAAGTACAGCCAGAATGCTCCTTAGAATAGAATAGAGAATGGTGAGACTGAACCTCATGTACTTGGGATGTATCATTGGGGGGGACCATATCTGGAAAAGGACAGCCTCTAGTGTTGAATCCAATCCATTTGTTGAAACATTTCAATTGGTATTCCATCAATTCCTGGGAGTCTTGTTTTTCATTCAATGACTTTCAGTGCCGCTTGGATTAGTTTTGTAATACCACAGCTTTTTTTTTTCCCCATATGCTACCTCTTAAAATGGCTGAATTTTGGCCTATCCTTTTTGGTACTATGGCTGTGTATTCCTTCCATCTTGTTCTTAAAGTTTTTGTTGTGACTTGAGTGATAGTTTACATGGGAGAACATCAGCTTTACATTCATCCTATCGTATTTCATTTCATTGCAATGATTACAATCATCTCCATGCAGAACCATTCAACAGCATTTGCTTCCATTCCCTATGTGTGTTTTTTTTTGGGGGGGGTGCACGGTTATGTACACTAAAGCACTCAGGGATATATAACCATTCAAACAACCAAAGGGTACACCCCGCAAGGCCTGCTCCCCGCCCCCTCAGCCATCCAGAGTCCCCAGCCGCTCCATCTCTTCATGTCATCATCTCTGCCTCCATCTCTTCACATCATCATCTCTGCCTCCATCTCTTCACGTCATCATCTCTGCCTCCATCTCTGGCACCACTGCTTCTCTGGATAAGGTCTCACACTCTGCTCTTCTCCTTTGATCCTTCCATCTTCTTTTGATGCTTTCTGCACCATTCAATATTTTTCCAGAGAATCCTTCAATATTGCAAGTCAAAACTTAAATTTTACTTCAGTTCTTTTAGCTTAAGAAAAGCAGAGCATGTTCTTTATTTTAGGTTTCTAATTCCAGGTCTTTGCACATTTAATTGTAATACTTTATTTTGTCTTCTCAAGCTATCTTTTGAAATTTTCTGTTCAGCTCTGCTATTTTCTTTTACTAGGAAGAAGGAGAAGCGGACTACTTCTGAATAGTTAAACCACTGAAAAATCTCATGAGTAGCACTCAAAAATCAACTGGAGAAGAACTGCAACCTCAAAGTAGAGTTGTGATGACACAAACGGAGTAAAGCCTTTGGGACCTTCATTTGCTGAAGGGACACAACTCAAAGTAAGAAAAAAACAGCTGCAGACATCCATTAATAATCCAAACAAGGAACGTGTGAAGTATAAATCTAGGAAACTTGGAAGTTGTCAAAAATGAAATGGAACACATAAAGATTGATATCCCAGGCCTTAGTGAGCTTAGGAGTTCTGATATGGCATGGTAGGATAAGCACTGGACCACAAGGTAGATTTAAACCATAAGTTCTTCTGTTCAAACTCACCAGCTGCTCCTCAGAAACCACTTAACAACAACAATAATGAGCTGAAATGGACTGACATTGGTCATTTTGAATCAGACAATTTATATGGTTTATTCTGCCAGGAACTATAGATTCAAGAGAATGGCGTTGCATTCATTGTCAAGATCTATTTTGAAGGAGCACTAGCAGCATGCAGTGGGTTACAAGCTGGGCACAAACCACAAGGTCAGAAGTTAAAATCTACCAGCTGCTCCATGGGAAAGGGATGAGGCTTTCTGTTCGAGTAAAGATTTACAGTCTCAGAACCCTTACACAGGGTCACTATGAGTGAGAATCAACTCCGTGGCATACAACCACTACTGCCACCATCTTGAAGTACAATGCCATCTGTGATATGATAGTATCCATTATTATACAATACAGTATACAAGGTAGATCAGTTAATACCACTATTATTCAAATTTACGTACCAATCACTAAAAGCCAATGATAACAAAATTGAAGAATTCTACTAACTTCTTCAAGGAACCCTGGTAGCATAGTGGGTTTCCAGTTGGGCTGCAAGGTCAGCCTCTCTGTGGGGGATAAAGATGAGGCTTTTTGCTCCTGTAAAGATTTATAGCCTCAGAAACCCTACTGTAATAGTTAGGGTTCCGTGTCAACTTAACTAGGCCAGGGTTTCCAGGGGCTTAGCAGTTGGGATGTGCTTATTCCCATGGTGATGAAACCTAAACACGGGCATAGTTAGCTGTATGATGAATGACTATGAGCAGCCAATCAACGGAAGGAATGTTTCCTTGGGGTTGTGGCCCACACAGGAGAGACTCTCTCTCTCTCTTCCACTGGGGACCTGAGACTCTGCAATTTGTAAACCATTTCCTTGATAATAAACTCATATATATGTTTCACTGGTTTTGTTTCTCTAGAAAACCCAGCCTAAGACACCTACACAGGGTCCCTGTGAGTTAGAACTGACTTGATAGCACACTAACAACAACTTCTTCAGTCTGGAATTGATGAAACATGCAATCAAGATGTATTCTTAATTACTGGTGACTGGAATAAGAATGTTGGAATCAAAGAGGAAGGATCAGTCCTGGAACTGTATGGCCAATTCCTTTTTGTTTTCAACCAAACTGAAGCTTACATAAATCATGTGATATTATGAAAAATCTTATTTGAGTCAAGGTCAGAGTGGGTGGGTTATGGATTATCAAGGGTTTGACCTTTATGCAGAGAGAACTTGAGGCCATGCATCTTAGAGATTTCAAATATGTCCCAGCATAAAATGTCTAGTGTATAGATTCATCTATGTTTATTAAGTATTGAATATGGGTCACACAGTGTGCTAGAGGCTTTCTCACATTTAACCTTAAAGCAACACTGTAACTATCAAAGGTATGTATCATTCACCTCACTTTACAGATGAGGAAACTGAAGCCCATAGTAACCTGCCTAAACCAGGATTCAAACTCAGGTCTCCTGACTTTCATTCTGCTATAATCCAGTGTCACCTTTCAAAAAAAATGTCTCATAGAACTAAAATCTTCATGAAAGTCACTTCATGGCTGTAAGACACTGCTTCTGCCCCACACTGATGGTTTTACCAAGATCAGAGATGAGAAAGCCACCACTACAGACCACATGTCAAACTTTTGGGTTGTTTTCTTTTCTTTCTTTTATTTTTATTTTTTTTTATTTTTATGTCCTTTGTTCACTTAGGTCACTGAATTACAGAAGTCATCAGAGGTGGCTGCTCCTGGTGCCTCAGGGCATATACTTTCTGAGAGAGCTAAGACCCTCATGAAGAAGAGAAGTGTACCTGGATGAAGACAATAGGGTCTGCAGTGCAGTAAATTAT
>NW_006408760.1:1508519-1511135 GCF_000296735.1 Chrysochloris asiatica
TATGGCATGGTAGGATAAGCACTGGACCACAAGGTAGATTTAAACCATAAGTTCTTCTGTTCAAACTCACCAGCTGCTCCTCAGAAACCACTTAACAACAACAATAATGAGCTGAAATGGACTGACATTGGTCATTTTGAATCAGACAATTTATATGGTTTATTCTGCCAGGAACTATAGATTCAAGAGAATGGCGTTGCATTCATTGTCAAGATCTATTTTGAAGGAGCACTAGCAGCATGCAGTGGGTTACAAGCTGGGCACAAACCACAAGGTCAGAAGTTAAAATCTACCAGCTGCTCCATGGGAAAGGGATGAGGCTTTCTGTTCGAGTAAAGATTTACAGTCTCAGAACCCTTACACAGGGTCACTATGAGTGAGAATCAACTCCGTGGCATACAACCACTACTGCCACCATCTTGAAGTACAATGCCATCTGTGATATGATAGTATCCATTATTATACAATACAGTATACAAGGTAGATCAGTTAATACCACTATTATTCAAATTTACGTACCAATCACTAAAAGCCAATGATAACAAAATTGAAGAATTCTACTAACTTCTTCAAGGAACCCTGGTAGCATAGTGGGTTTCCAGTTGGGCTGCAAGGTCAGCCTCTCTGTGGGGGATAAAGATGAGGCTTTTTGCTCCTGTAAAGATTTATAGCCTCAGAAACCCTACTGTAATAGTTAGGGTTCCGTGTCAACTTAACTAGGCCAGGGTTTCCAGGGGCTTAGCAGTTGGGATGTGCTTATTCCCATGGTGATGAAACCTAAACACGGGCATAGTTAGCTGTATGATGAATGACTATGAGCAGCCAATCAACGGAAGGAATGTTTCCTTGGGGTTGTGGCCCACACAGGAGAGACTCTCTCTCTCTCTTCCACTGGGGACCTGAGACTCTGCAATTTGTAAACCATTTCCTTGATAATAAACTCATATATATGTTTCACTGGTTTTGTTTCTCTAGAAAACCCAGCCTAAGACACCTACACAGGGTCCCTGTGAGTTAGAACTGACTTGATAGCACACTAACAACAACTTCTTCAGTCTGGAATTGATGAAACATGCAATCAAGATGTATTCTTAATTACTGGTGACTGGAATAAGAATGTTGGAATCAAAGAGGAAGGATCAGTCCTGGAACTGTATGGCCAATTCCTTTTTGTTTTCAACCAAACTGAAGCTTACATAAATCATGTGATATTATGAAAAATCTTATTTGAGTCAAGGTCAGAGTGGGTGGGTTATGGATTATCAAGGGTTTGACCTTTATGCAGAGAGAACTTGAGGCCATGCATCTTAGAGATTTCAAATATGTCCCAGCATAAAATGTCTAGTGTATAGATTCATCTATGTTTATTAAGTATTGAATATGGGTCACACAGTGTGCTAGAGGCTTTCTCACATTTAACCTTAAAGCAACACTGTAACTATCAAAGGTATGTATCATTCACCTCACTTTACAGATGAGGAAACTGAAGCCCATAGTAACCTGCCTAAACCAGGATTCAAACTCAGGTCTCCTGACTTTCATTCTGCTATAATCCAGTGTCACCTTTCAAAAAAAATGTCTCATAGAACTAAAATCTTCATGAAAGTCACTTCATGGCTGTAAGACACTGCTTCTGCCCCACACTGATGGTTTTACCAAGATCAGAGATGAGAAAGCCACCACTACAGACCACATGTCAAACTTTTGGGTTGTTTTCTTTTCTTTCTTTTATTTTTATTTTTTTTTATTTTTATGTCCTTTGTTCACTTAGGTCACTGAATTACAGAAGTCATCAGAGGTGGCTGCTCCTGGTGCCTCAGGGCATATACTTTCTGAGAGAGCTAAGACCCTCATGAAGAAGAGAAGTGTACCTGGATGAAGACAATAGGGTCTGCAGTGCAGTAAATTATCTAATAGTTCTTCTAGACATGTTGCTGTTGTTAAGTGCCATTGAGTCGGTTCTGGCCCATAGTGACCTTGTATAGGGTTTCTGAGGAGCTGATGGTGAGCTTGAACTACTGATCTTGCAATTCAAATTGACTTTGAAGTCTAGCATTAACCCACAGCGTCACACCAGGACTTCTAGACATAATCTTTGTAAACTCCCACCAAATAATTTTTCCCCTATGAGTCTAGATAAAATGAGGGAAGATGTTAATGGACGACATAATTCAGTTGAGAGTGATTATTGACAGACCTAATTGGTCATTCTTGCCATCCTGTTGGGTATAAAATGAACCATCTCAGAAACAAAGAGGGGAAATCTCACTATCAAAAAGGAAAAAGAGTCCGAATGATTACTACAAGAACAAGCAAGTTGCTCACCCAGGAGACATCAAGCCAAGTGGTCGGATCCCCTTAGGGCAAACCCCCTTCTAAGACTAAGACTCAATGGGAATACATGCTTTGATTGGTGGCCACGTTCGTCACCGATAAGGGGAAGTGAGGGAAAAACAGCAATGAAGCTGTGAGCTAGGCCCTACAACGTTCAATAGACTCCTGTGAACCCGGGTGAAGACCTGGTTGACCAACAGTGTGGCAAGACCTGGGGACTCTTGGGCCCAGAGTCAGTGACATAGCCACAGAGGACTAGAGCGGAGAGTGAACCATCCAGCT
>NW_006408760.1:1511880-1514055 GCF_000296735.1 Chrysochloris asiatica
GATAGGATGAATGTAAAACTCATGTTCTCCCATGTAAACTATCACATAATTCACAATTTAAAAAAAAAAAGGAAGAAGAGCCAGGAGTGGATCACATCCTTTGGACCTTGAGATCCCAGTGCATTGAACCTCCTTGACCCAGGGACTAAATGCTGTACCAGAGAAGCAGCAGACAAGGAGCAGAGGAGTAGCAGCAGCAGAACCAAGAGCCTGAGCATGAGACAGAGGAGTGAACGTCCCAGCCCACAGAGCAAGGAAAGCTGAGTGACTTTGAATAGGAGCCTTGTTTGCAGAATGAAGTGCTTCCAGACAGTTAATTAGAGGATCTAGGTTTCCGGATCCATGGAGTTAGAGCTAAGTCCCTTCCAGCCTATGGTAGAATGGTGTGCTCTGTGAGCATTTATTAGCAGCCCTTAAAAAATCTTGGTAACATTGCCAGAGCAGGGCAGAAGCCAGGGTAAGGGCCGAGGGCCAGAGAGAGACCTGTCTGTGGAAACAGCACAGACAAGATTATCCTGACTGGAAGAACTGTACCCTGAGCATTTCTAACCATGATTTGTAACCTGTTAACTTTCTAGTCCTGGTGTTGTGCTGTAGGATAAGCACTGGTCCCAAGATAGATTTGAATTGCAAGGTTGGCGGTTCAAACTCATCAGCCACTACTTGGAAACCCTATACAGGGTCACTGTGAATGGGAACCAACTTGACGGCACTTAACAATAACAAGTTACCTAGTAAACCCCGTAAGTGTGAGTAAGGTGTCTGAGTTTTGTGTGGCCACTGCAACAAATTATCTAATCAAACTGAGCAGAGAATGCTATGGGAGGAATAGTTAGGTGCTCATTTTGTATAGAGTGTACCATTATCTCAAAAGAGCTAGGGTGGTACTTGTTGGGCTGCTAACCACAAGGTCAGCAATTCGAATTCACCAGCCACTCTGCCAGACAAAGATGAGGCTTTCTGCTGCTGTGAAGATTTACAGCCTGGGAAACCCTATACAAGGTTGCTATGAGTTGGAACAGACTCTACGGCACTTAACAATAACAATAACAATAACATGTTTGGTCAAACATTTAATGAACTCACCCCTGCCTCGGAAACCCTATACTGGGTTGTTATGAGTCGGGACCAAGTCAATAGCATTTAACAACAACAGTGTGATGACTGAAACTTCAGTTGCCTTGGCGGGGCCAGACCTACTGATTTCCTGGCTGTATCTAGCAGTTCCCTACCCGAGAAGGACCCAGATGTGTTCCAGTTTTAGAGTGAGGACAGTCCAGGACTGAGACTTGTCTAAGCTCGTGGATGGATGAGGTCCAACAAAGCCTGTCACCCAGCAGCCTGCCTTGCCTGCTTCCTTCCCTGTGCCGTCTCCCCCCCCCCCCCCCACCCCGCCCCAGGCTCCCCAGAGGCCTCCTTCTCCAGCACAAAAACAACCAAGTGATGGCCGTGTTAGGGTAAGGAGACAGGAGGGAAACTTCTGAGGAAGCTTACTGCGGCAGTGGAAAAGTAGCATTGGGAAAAGATCAATAAAAAAACATAAAATATGACTCCAAATACAAAGAACAGAGGAACAGGATGTGGACAAGAGATACAATTTATCTCCTTGTCAGGCAGGCAGAATACAACCGAGATAAAATGAAAAAAACTATCTCCTTGTGTGTCCGGAACCCAGGACTTGTGAGCCGTCCCTCCCTATTCAACTATCCAGCAGGGGTTGTTAATCATCAGTTACACATTAACCTCCCTCTTAAGCAGTTTTCAGTGCAGGTGCAAAACCAGTTATGTCAAGTATGCCAGATGCCTCAGCGTAATCCATCTTGAAATCTTAGATTCCATCATGGATGCCAGATGCGCTTAGCTTACCGCATGGGAAAAAGAAGAGATGGAAATGACACAGGAGAGCAGAATTATGCAAACAGGAAAGCCCACCTCCTTTTAAAATTTGAAACAACCTCAATTGTAGTAAGACCTCACCCTATAAATACTGTCAGGCTGTAAACCCAGCCAGATGCTGTCATTGTTGAACGTTGCCCTTGCAGGCATTCTTTTTCCATATTCTAACAAAGCTTTTTTCTACTATGGTGGTTGGTTATGTGCTGTGGAGTCGGTTCCAACTCATAGCGACCCTGCACAGGGTTTCCGAGGCTGGAAATCTTTACAAGAGCAGAAAGC
>NW_006408760.1:1515595-1517350 GCF_000296735.1 Chrysochloris asiatica
ATTTGTAACCACTACACTACCAGAGCTCTTTACAATATGCCCTTAGGAAATTTAAATGATTATATATATTTTGTATGTGTACAATATATATTTTTGCTTTCTTCTTTTGTGAAATACCGAATGTAAAAGGGGAGCCACAGGGAAGAAGTAGGATAACTGTTGTTGTAGGGAGGGAATTGTAATCACTGATATGAAACAAAGTATATAATTTGTGGAATGTAAAAAATAAATAAAAATAACTGTCAAAATGTAAGTTCTATAACAAAACTGTTTGGTTAAAATGAATTAATTTATTCAAATAAACAAAAAAGCAAAAGAATAAAACATATATAATAAAAAAGCAAGTTTTCTGACTTTGATAGGATATAGCTTTGCCACCTTTTTATTGCTTTCTATTACTTAGAATATTTTAATGTTTTTTTTTTTTTTTTTGCATACATGGATAGTTTTAAAACAGCCACATTGCTACTTTTCATATTTTCTATTACTTTCTAGTCTAGGGTTGCTCTCATGTTAAATTGGATGATATTCCAATTTCAGAGATACTAGAAGTGCTTTGTTACATTAACTATGATCAGATTTCAAAAACTTTTGTTGTTGTTATTGCTAAGTGCCATCAAGTAAGTTCCAACCCACAGCCACCCTACATAGGGTTTCTGAGGTGCACCTAGTGAGCTTGAACCATCAACCTTATGGTTCAAACTGACTCTCCATTAACCCACAACACCACACCAAGACTTTAACAGATACTTAAATTACTTTTCCAAAATTACTGTACAAAAATTTAAAAGTTAAGCTACATTAATATGCTAGTTAAATATTTTGTATATTTGTATTCTATTGCCTGTCTGTTTTCAAAATGGAATAGAAAAAAATTAACCACCTCCTAAAAATGTGTTTCTGTTACTTTCTTATGTTTCTTGATGATTTTCCTCTGAACTATATTGTGTCATGTGGCATATAAATATATCTTTTAATTTTAATTGCAAGCTTGAATATTTTAAATTAGTTTTGCCCTGAAATTTTTAAATTATAAAATAGTTAATTCCACTTTTTTTGTTTGTTTGTTTTCAATTGCATATGCTTTTGTGTATATCTTTATTTACCTTTTCTAGGTCACATGATAAATATGTATTTTTTATACAATATATCATTAGGTTTTGTTTTTTGTTTAATGAAGTTTTTTAATTTTAATGGTTGAACTAAACCCATTTACATTTACTTCAATGATTGTGGTGCTGGTGGTGTGCCATGGAGTTGGTTCGGACTCATAGTGACCCTGCACAGGGTTTCCGAGGCTGTAAATCTTAACGGGAGCAGAAAGCCTCATATTTCTCCTGCAGAACAGCTGGTAGTTTCGAAACGTTGAACTTGAGGTCACCAGCCCGATTCATAACCACTGTGCTACCAGAGCTCCTTTACTTGTATGATGTTGTTGTTAGGTGCCATCGAGTCAGTACCGACTCATAGCAACACTATGCACAACAGAACAAAACACTGCCTGGTCCTGGGCTAACCTCACAATTGTTGTCACGCTTGAGCCCATTGATGCTGCCACTTTGCCAATCCATCTCGCTGGGGGTCTTCCTCTTTTTCTTTGATCCTCCATCTTACCAAACATGATATCCTTCTCCAGTGACTGGTGTCTCCTGACAATATGTCCGAAGTATGAGAGACAAAGTCTGGCCATCCTGGCCTCCAAGGAGTACTCTGGCTGTATCTCTTCCAAACAGATCTGTTTGTTCTTTTGGCAGC
>NW_006408760.1:1517835-1519348 GCF_000296735.1 Chrysochloris asiatica
CAGCTTTTTGGATTATTTGCTCAGTATACAGGTTGAATAAGTATGGTGAAAGAATACAACCCTGTCATACACCTTTATTTGTAATTGGTGCTTTCATTTTTTCCCTAGTGTTTCTTTTTAATCTTTCACTATATAAGTAATGCTTGTTTTAGTTTAAAAAAAAAAAAAAGTGAAGGCGCAAATAAAAACCAAAATGAGAAACCACCTTACCCCCATTTGACAAATGGTTGTGGGGAAACAGGAAACTTCATCCCATCTCTTGTTGGTGGGAATGTGTTGGTACAGTAACTGTGGAAAACAGTTTGGCATTTCCTCAAAAAGTTCAGCATAGAGCTAACATAAAAACAAAACAAAACCCTGTTGCCATAGAGTCCATTCTGACCAATAGCGATCCTAATAGGGTTTTCTAGACTGTAACTCTCTATGGGAGCAGACAGCGTCTTTTTTCTCCTGTAGAGCAGCTGATGGGTTTAAACTGCAGATCTGCTTGGTGTTTTGTGAGTTTCCTGGATCTGTGGTTTGATGTCTGCCATTAATTTTTTAACATTCTCAGGCAATATTACTTCGAACACTTCTACTCCATTCTCCCTTTCTTCTTGTGGTATTTTAATTGTGTGAAAGTTACACCTGTAGTAATTGCCCCAGTTTTTGAATATTCTGTGATTTTTTTTCCCCATTATTTTTTCTCTTCGCATTTCAGTTTGAGAACTTTCTATGGACATATCTTTAAGTTCACAAATTCTGTCCTTGACTGTGTCCAGTCTACTGTTGTTGTTGTTGTTGTTAAGTGCCGTTGAATTGAGGAGCTCATTAAAGGTGCTCTTCGTTTCTGCTACAGTGTGATTTTTAGCATTTCCTTTTGATTCTTCCTTAGATTTTGCCATTTCTTTGTTTACCTTATGTATCTGTTCTCGCATGATGTCTGCCTTTTACATTTAGTACTTTAAATTGCTGGTATGATAACTCCAAAATCTCTACCATATCTGAGTCTGGTTCTGATACTAGTTCTGTTTCTTCAGACCATTTTTTGCCTTTTAGTATTTCAACTTTTGTTGAAAGCTGAGCACTAGATACAAAGTAATAGGAACTTTTGTTGAAAGCTGAACACTACATACCAGGTAATAGGAACTCAGACAAATAGATCATTAGTGTGAGGCTTTAAAAAGTTTGTAGAAGAATGGAATGAAAAGATAATGGATTACCTAAGTGCCAATCAATGGAAGAATGGATAAACAAACTTTGGTACATACACACAATGGAATATTATGTTACCTTGAAGAATAACAAGGAAGCTGCAAGCCACCACATGACATGGATGAGCCTTGAGGACATTATGTTGAGTGAAATTATCCAGTCACAAAAGGAGAAATACTGCATAGGACCATTATTGTAAAAGCTTAAGAAAAAGTACCCACACTAAAAGGGGGGAAAAATCTTTGTGGGTTACTGGGGTGTTACAGGGTGGGGTGAGGGGGTAAGGGGAAGGTGGAGCACAGGGTATAGAATAGACACA
>NW_006408760.1:1521417-1549258 GCF_000296735.1 Chrysochloris asiatica
GAACTGTGATTAAAGCACTGGGCTGCTAACTGAAAGGTCAGCAGTTCGAATCTACCAGCTGCTCTGAGAAAGATGAAGCAGTTGGCTTCCACAAAAACGTTCCTTGGAAACGTTCTACTCTGTTATATATATAGGGTTGCTATGCAGTGGAATCGATGGCACCAGGCCTAGGTGTTTTTTTGTTGTTGTTGTTTAGTGGGTGTTTATGGTGGTTCAAAACAATGGGAAATGAGTATGGGTGGAGGTTATAACACATAATTAATGCAATTGAGAAAAGAATCCTGGTAGTGCACTGGGTTAAGCATTGGGTTGCTGATCAGTCTGCAGTTTAAATCTGTCACCTGCTCCACAAGAGAAAGATGAGGCTCTCTGCTCTCAAGATTTATGGTCTCATGAACCTTATGGAGTTCTACCCTGTCCAATAGGGTTAAGAGTTGGAATTGACACAGTGGCAGAGTTTGGTTTTTTGAGTCTTTGGTGAGACACTGGTGATTCATGGTAGACCTTTCACCTTCCACATGAGAACTGGGTTTAATTGCCAGCCAATGCACCCCCGGTGTAGCCATCACCTGTTGTCCATCAGTAGAGGTTTGTGTGCTGCTATGATGAACAGGTTTCAACAGTGTTCAGACTAAAACTAGAGCAAAAGGCCTGGCAATCTACTTCTGAAAATCAGCCCATGAAAACTCAAGCACAGTGGTCTGATCTGCAACCAATCATGGGGATGGCACAGGACTAACAGCAGTTTGCTCAGCTGGACACGGCACACGTGAAGTAATTAACATAAAAATATGTGCCCCGCTCTAAGACTGAAACTCAAAGGGAACACACAGCAGGCATGTAAGGTTGTTGATGACCACACTGGTCTACTGGTGAGTGGAAGAGGGAGAAAGGCAGCAATGAAGAAATGGGCTGAGTTCAACCATGGTCCATAGACTGCCACTGACCTGGAGATGAGAGAGAGAAGAGGAAGGGCTGGGTGGTCCAAAGTGTAGTGAGACCTGAGGACACTTGAACCCATGGACAAGGACATAGCCACAGAGGGCTAGAGCTGAGAGTGAAGCAGCCAACTGATATGAAATGAGGGGAGACACACAAGAAGACCTAAACTTGCAGACAGTACCCATTTGACCTAACCCCAATGGCTTGATAATCAGAACTCCACTAGAGGAAGATTTAAAAAACAACATAGTTTTTGATAAAGGAAACGAGGGTAAATTGCTACAATTTGATGAACTTGACCCATACTAATTGAAGTAGTAGCTCAAAATATCAACAGAGAGGGAAGGAGTCTTCACATCAAGTATCAATGCTATCCCCTCTGTACACAGGGTAGATATGGACAGGCAACTTAGACATTGGCTACCTAAAATGAGGAGGCAATAAAGGCACGAAGTGACTAGCTTACAAGCTTTCAAGAGGGAGTTTAGTTTAAGAGTGTGTGAAGGAAGATAGAGTCCCCACTGAATAGTGTTCATTGTGTCTAGATGGGTCTGGTGAAAAGAATGGGGATAAAATTCTTACGATTCAATAGTGAGTAATTGTTATGACTAATTGAAACTGTCACAGTTGTAAAGGTAGAAGTTTTGTAACAAAAACAGGGGAGTAATCTTACAGTCCAGAAACAGAGGACCCTAGGACCATCAAGGGAGAAGAGCACAAGTGGAATGTGGGACCTTATCCAGAGAAGCAGGGACACCAGAGATGGAGGCAGATATGAAAACATGGAGAGAGGGAGCAGTTGAGGACTGCAGATTCATGGAGAGGGACTGAGAGCAGAAGGCCAGGAGGCATACTTGCAGAATGTGCCCTTTGGTGGTATAAATTATTACATATGCCTGTTAAAAAAAAAAAAAAAGCTAAAATGAATAAAGAGAAATACTGTTAAATGATGGTACATGGAAGGGATTAAAATCATTGTAATGAAACAAGGTGTATGATTTGTTGATTGTAAAACTGATGATCTGCCCTGTAAACTTTCACTCAGTTCACAATAAAAACTTTAAAATAATACTCTATGCAGTGAATGTTCAGCAGGTGCTCAAGCCCCATGCCAGATGTGCCTGTTCTAGCCTCATTTCAACCGTGACCTGGCCGGCAAGGCAGGGATGTTAGCTCCTCTCATGGAGGAAGCAAATGAAATACAGAAGGGCAGAGCTGTCTGCATCCCCATGCATTCACCATTCTGCCTTCTCCCTCCCCTGGGAGGGGCTTGGTGGAGGCCCAGGGTAGGAAGTGAGGGAAGGTGTAGATTGGGGCTATAAGGAGCTCTGGTAGCATAGTGGTTACCAATCGGGCTGCGAGCCTTAAGGTCAGCAGTTCGAAACTTCCAGCCACCGCTCCATGGGAGAAAGATGAGGCTATCTACTCCCATAAAGATTTACAGCCTTGGAAACCCTGTAAGGGTTGCTATGAGTAGGAAACGACTCAACGGCACTTAACAACATACCAGGCCTAGTCCAGAGCACCCACCAGAGAAGGTAGGGGATCATGACAGTGTGGGACAGGTAGCTGTGCCTCTAGCACAGACTGAGCTGTGCTGCAAGGTAAGGGATTTTCATTTCCTTTAGGGCTCTGTCCACTCTTCTTTCCTGGTATAGATAAAAAGGAACTCCTAATTTTTTCAAGGTCTTTCAATATACTAGGTATCTAAAGAGTTGGGGACTTTGAGATCATATCCATTCCCACCAACTCCAAGGGGCTGCATGACTGTTCCCAGGGCTACCCAGGATATTGGTACACAGAAAGCATCCCATTCCCCTCTCCTGGGCCTAAAATTGGAAATCCCTCCCTCCCACCTTGCACCATAGTCTGACCTGTAAGCCTCTCACTGTAGCACACAAGGCTAATTTAGGATCACATGTGTGGCGCTGTGAGTTAACGCGCCAGACTACAAAGCCATTTAAACTGCAAGGTTGGAGGTTCAAGCTCACCAGCCACTCCTCAGAAACCCTGTATAGGGCCGCCATGGGTCAGATCCGACTCAACAGCACATAACAACAGGCCCTCGGTTATACATCTGAACAGTAACATGGAACCTGAAACATCACCTCTGCCACCTCTGCTTAAATTTCTTGGCCTGTGCACAAGTAAGGGGTTCCTGGTGTGGCACTGTGAGATAAGCACTGGCCTACTAACCAGTGGGAACTGACTCAATGACACTGCACAAAACAGCACACATCAGTCCTGGAGGATGCTCAATGGAGTCTTTTGGGACCAGTGCTGTTGACCCCACCTTCCTAAACTGTGTGACTCAGTCCCCCTCTCTGGCATTTGAGGTGTCCCAATGTTGAAGAAGCTCCAACGTCTCTTCTGACTTCTGCTCCATAATGTCTCAAACACCTGGTAGACCCCTGCAGCATCCCAAACCTCCCATTCTCTCCTTTTCCCCAAAGCCACCCCCAATCCCCTGGCCTTCCTCAGCTCCTCCTCTGAACCTCTCCTTGGCATCTGGCCATCCCTAGTGATCTCTCCAGTGCTTTGGGAACACAACAGAGATTCCAATTGTCCCTCCTCTTCAAGAATGTCACCCTCCCTGCCCAAACCCTCAGTCCCCACTGCTGCACCATCTGCCTCAAGTCCAGTTCTGCGGATCTGTTTCTTCAGTTGCCCTCCTTGCTGTCTTCACCTCCGTGAGAAGGGTTGAAGCAACGCTCCTAGGGGGATCCCTGATGGACACCAAGGAGCTGCCTGAAAGCCTGTGTGTGAGCATGTGTGCAGGCATGCGGGGGTCTGAGGGTGCGGGCAGCAGGGGCACACAGGAGCCTTGCTCTTGGGGCTTCTCCTCCCACCCAGAGCTTCCCCTGGATGTGCTGGCTCCAGCCTGGCACCAATTCTGCATCAGCTTAGAACTCAGGAAGGCGTCACTGCTCCCCCATTCCCTGCCCCTCGGCAAACTGTGCCAAACTGGTGGCCCACAACACATTCTGTTTGGCCCGCCAGACTTTTGAAAAGTTTCAATTAGTTGCTGTCATTTAAAAATCAGAAGATTTTCAGTTAAGAAGCCAGAATTCTGGTTTCATTTGGGAAAATCAGGAGTTCAGGTGGCAGTCAGCAGCAGCCGAGTCTCAGCTGTCCCTCTGGCGCTGGCGGGGCTGGCACTCTGATTTCTGGAGTCCCCGTCCTACCTGTGTCCCAGTGCACTGACATCAGCTGCCTGACTTCCAAACTGTGTCTCTACCCAAGGTGGCTCTGTGCACAAGGGACCAAAGACAGGCGGGCTAGAGACGGTCCTGTTCAACCCTGCTGGCCCAGGAGCCCTCCCACCATTCTCGGGTCTCAGCACACGAAGCAGGACAAGCAGGTCATGTGAGAGGACAGAGCTGATAGTCCCAGCAGGGCTTCGCACAGCCTCTCCCCATCACTGTTGACTGCTGGCAGGGCCCCATGTGTAGCCTAGTCAGGCTCTGCCCACTGCTGGGCTGGCTGTTGGTGACTTCAGGCCTTGGTGAACTTCACATCCCATAGGAGCTGGCCCTGCCTAAGGCCTTGTGTGTAGCATTGTGGCCTGCAGGCACGGCTTTGGGCTGTCCAGCTGCTCAGCTGAATGTACACCAGGGGGTGGCGGCCTGATCGCAGTCTAGCAGGATGTTGAGGACTGTGCAGGGGGCTCCACCCACTGACAGGGTGGTCCGGGAATCCACACGGTACCGCACAGTGCTCAGGCCTCCTTCCCGATCCACCTTAAATTGCTCCTGGGGAGGAACAGAGGAGAGAGCATGTATTCCTGGCTTCTGGGGGTCAACTGCCCTTCAATCCCTCATGGCCATGTCCCCGGAGGTTCTGTGGTCCCCACTAAAGAGGGGAACCAAAAACTCCAAGAAGGGGAGCCCCTTCCCAGGACTGCAGCCCACTGGGAAATAGAGCAGAGGTTTCTGTTGGACCAAATGCCTCCTGGAGAAGAGGTCATTTAAGTGATGAGGCCCCTAGAGTTCTAGCACCATCGGCTGAGTTGACCTTCCCCCCACCCCCGGGCCCTGAGATCTCTGTGACCTACAGTGCCAAAGGTGCCCCTAGAGGCCACCAGAGCAGGACACAGTGCCCAAGCAGAATACGCCCATCAACTGACCTGAGGGCAAGCAAGGGAGGACAGACTGCATGGACCCGAGGAGTGCTTGGTGACTTGCTCGGGCCTGCTGGTCCCCACATGACCACCTACCAGTCCCCAGTGAGGAGTCGGCCTGCACCTGTTTTTGAGCTGCAATGCGCTTCTGGTCCCTCTTCCGCCAGGCTGGGTCATGCAGATGTTGAAATGTCTTGTAGCCCGTTTTGATTCCAGAAGGGCGGAAAAGCTAAGGAGGCCATAGAAAATCAGTGTCAGGCAGATGCTCTGGCCTCAGCACCAGGTCCCTGTTTCCCACAGCCTACCAGAGGCAGAGCCAGGGCTCCCAATCACCACTTTATGGTTCAAAAGAGGAGACTGAGGTGGCAAGGACAAGTCAGGGCCAGGGTTGGGATTATCTCCAAACCCCTGGAATTGTACCTGACGAAAGAAAAGTGACCCTGAGCCACCACTGCTGTGAGGGCTGAGGGAGTGAGCCCTGGGGGCCTTACCTGAAGCCCAGCTCCTTTGATGCGGCGGTAGAACTCGTCGTCCTCGCGGCCCCAGCCCCAGAAGCGGTTGGACATGCCGTTGCACTGACAGAGACAGGCATGTCACTCAGGAGCAGCCAGGGCTCTCCTCTCCTTCTGTGCTGCTGAGTGAATGCCCAGGGACTCCCCCACCACTGTGGCCCCAGCCCCTTGCCCTGTTCTCCTGGGGGCTTGAGCTCGAGTGTGATGGGCGGCTCCTCAGAAGTGTCAGACCAGCCCGAGGGCATCCCAGTCTCCTCCTGCATATGACTGTCTCCAGGCTCAGAGACTTCTTTATATGAAGCCAGTTACAGCCTCAGTTTAAAGAGAGGAACAGGACACATGGGTCCAAGCCCCTCAGTTCTTCATGCCCCCGTACTCCATCCCTCTCCAGTGACAGTCAGGGATGGGCCCGGGGCACAAGTCAGGCCAATTCAGTTCTGGGCTCCTGGACTCCATCTCCTACCAGATTTGATCATAGAGGGATAGAGGTAGCAACTGGGACATTACTTTATACCCTGAAGTGTGGAAATGAACCCAAGAGAGGGAAGGCAGAACCAAGAGATACGGAGGGAGAATCGGTTTCGGAGGCTAGATGAGCTGTACTGAAGCCAGACCCCATCTCCAGCCTTTGCAGCATCAAGAGCCAAGCAAGAAGGGGCTCTATTGCACAGTGGAACCCACCCTAATGGTTGCACCCTCC
The DNA here is from genome assembly GCF_000296735.1 of Chrysochloris asiatica. Classification (NCBI taxonomy): domain Eukaryota; kingdom Metazoa; phylum Chordata; class Mammalia; order Afrosoricida; family Chrysochloridae; genus Chrysochloris; species Chrysochloris asiatica. The sequence continues at coordinate 1,527,692 of NW_006408760.1, forward strand.
TTGCTCTGGTGGAAGCTTTCCAGCTGCTCTAAGGCAAGGGCACTACCTCCTTTTTGGTGGGCGGCTCACCAGCTGGTAGTGCTGCTTGGAGAGCAGCAGGATGCCACCGACATAGGTCTTGTAGTGGTAGAGCGGGTGGAGCTCCGGAGAGGCCACATGGAAGGGCCCGGCCTCCGGGAAGCCGTAGTCCAGCTCTTCATTGAGGGGCAGCAGGTCCACATCGTGCATGGCGATGTAGTCTGTGGTGTTGCTGCTCTCCAGGAAGCCCACGTTGATGAGAGCTGCCCGGTTAAACCTGTGCAGGGCAACTGAGGCTAGGCACGCACTACACTCTCCTGGGGGTGCCTCTTCTGCCCCCGCCCAACACCGACTTCCCAGCATGGTGCCTGTCCACCCACACCTGTCCCTCCATCTACCCCACAGATCTCTCTTGAGTACCTACTGTGGGCTAGAAACTGTTCTGAGCACAGGGAACAGGGGAAACAGTAATGTAAACACTCTCCCTGCCCTCCAGAAGCCACGCAGGGTAAGGAGGATAAAATACTGTCAGGAAGGGCCATGGAGACAGAGTGGCATTTGAATACAGACCTGGAGGCTGTATGTTTAGGGGAGGCAGGAAAGGGAACGGAGCCCCAAGCAAAGGAACAATTGCCAAGGTCTGAGACAGGAGCAGCCCTGTGTGGCTAGGCAGAGTGTGTGTGTGTGTTGGGGGTGCGGGGAAGGGTGCTGGAGGTAACAGCAGACTGGGCAGGGCCTGGGGGGTCACTGGTGGATTCTAGCTTTTAATCCCAGAGAGGTGGGAGCCATGGGAGCCATGCCATGGGAGAGTTCTGAGCAGAGGCATGCTGTACTCTGACATACCTTTTCAAAGGCTCACTGCAGCTGGTATGTTGAGAAGACACTATAGGGATAAAGGGGGAGCCGGGAGACCCATTGGAGGCTGTTACTATTGTGGCAAGTTCACCAAGGCAGCTATGGAAGTGGTGAGAAGTGGGCAACAGATTGTTGATGGATTTTCTAGCAGATGTGCGGAGGGGCTGGGCGTGGTGTGTGAGGAGTGGAGGCTGACCCAAGGTTTTCTGGCCTGAGCAGCTTCCATTCCCTGAGCTGGGGATGAGAGCAAGAGAAGCAGGTCTGGGACGGGGAAGGGAAGGGTGAGATGCCACCAGAGGGGCTACGTGGGCAGCTGGGTGTCAGACCAGAGCTCAGAAGAGAGGAACCAGGGGCTTGATGGGGCCTCCAGAGAAAGACTGGCACTAGGAAAGGGGGGTCCTCAAGTACTGAGCCCATGAAATAGCAATGCTGAAAAACTGAGGTGATGGGGAAGCTGCAGCAAAGGAGACAAGAAAGGGTGGCTAGCAAGGAGGGAGAAGAGCAGAGCGCTGCCCCTGGGTCAGGTGGATGTCCTCTAAGAAGGCAGATGTCCACCTGGCAAGTGCTGCTGGCAGGTGGATAGGAAAAGGGGAGCGTCAGCCTCAGAACTAAGGGGGGAGGGGGGTCAGAGCCTGAGTGGTTCAAGAGCGGAAAAGGGTGAAAACAAGTAGACGCTTCTCTCTAGTTCTGTCCCAACAGGGAGCAGAGGAAGGGGTGACAGCAGTAGAGGGTCTGGCAACAAGGAAGCCATTTTTGCTTTTTTCCTTTTAGATGGGTACTATTTCACATGTGTGCATGCTGACACAAATGTTCCAAGAAAGAGGGAAAAATTGCTCATGCAGGAGAGAAAGGGGCTTGAGAAGGGAGAGGGATGGAATCCATGTGCATGTGGGAGAAGGGGTCTGGGACTGGAGCTGGTACGGTTATCCTCAAAAACAGGCAAGAAGCTGGGTACTTGTACCAACATTGGTAGATAAATGTGGGGGCAACTGTGGAAGTTCTTTTCCAATTGGTTCTAAAGGGGGCTTTAAAAAGTTGATGGGAGAGTGGAATTAGAAGATAATAGAATTTTCCATGAACTTTTTGAGAACCCCCCTGCACTTCTCCAGTGAAGTAGGAAGTAAAGCCACCAGCTGAGAGTGAGGAACAAGGAGCAATGCTGAGAGGGGAAGGGGAGGAGAAGGTGGGAAACGGTGACTATAAAGTGGGGAGTGGATGAACACATAATGTGAGGCTCCCAGTATTGTCGGGTGATGGCAGCTGGGAGTAACACAGCCCTCCCTCCCTGTCCTGAAGCCCCACATCCAAACCATCAGCAGGTCCTGTGTCACCCCACACCTCTCCTCCTGCCCATGCTTCAGCCACTCTGACCCAGCCTCCCTCATCTTGGACGACTACACTGGTAACTACACTAAGTGGTCTCCTTGCTGGCCCTCTGATCTGGTAGCATCTGCTGCACATCCGGCAGCCACAGTGAGTTTTCTAAGATGGAATGCAGATCAGGGCCCTCCCCAGCCCCAGACTCTCCCTAAGATCCCCACCTCCCACCCTCCTGCCACTGCCCATGGGTGTGCTTGCAGCTAGAGGTACACCGTGGGCTGGTCTGCTGCAGGAAGGGGAGCAGGCACCAAGGGGCCAGGCCAGCCCTAAACAGGAGGTGCTGGTCCAGAGGGAAGGTCTGGGGGTGGTCCCTACCTGAAATGGTCCACCTGGTTGAGCACGTAGATGTGATGCTGGATCTTCTTCCTGCTCAGGAAGCGGTGCATGTGGGGAACAAAGACCAGGAGCTCCTCAAAGCGCTCACGGAAGGGCACCAGCACTGCCAGGCGGTGGGGACCCCAAGACGGGTCTTCTTCCCAGTGCTCAGGAAGTGGCTCTGGGGGGCAGGCCCGAGGTGGGCCTGGAGTCTCCTGTCCTTGTCCCTTGGCCACCCGGGCCATGTCACCTGAACAGCTGAGCTGCAGCCAGAGCAGGGAGAGGAATCCCAGTAGGAGACAGGCAACAAAGAGGTGGAAAACAGAGCACTTCCGGGGCAGGCCAGCCGGGAGCAACCGGGACCTGGGACAAGAGCAGGGGATAGGTCAGAGGGCAGGGCTCGCCTCGCCGTGAGTCAGCACACACGGTTGGCAGGTCCCAAGTACCTTGGAGTTAGTGCAGATGCCACTTTAGTGCTTTGGTCTGAGCCACTCCCCATGCAGCAGAATCTTGCCCACTTCTAGCCCAGCCAGTGCCACCTACCCCTGGGAAGCCCTGCCACCACTCCCGTCACAGAACTGTCCCAGCTTCTTAACACTCTTTTATATCCATGAGTTCTGTTCAGACCATGAGCTGCTCATGGCCAGGGACAGGGGCAAGGCTCCTCTGCCCCTCTACTCACCCCTTCCCAGAACAATGACTCCATGTCCTGAGTCTACGGCAGAAGCCCCACTTTAGAGGGGACCAAGGTACTCCCTTCCAAAGCTGCTCCCTGCAGGTCTACCTCCAGCAGAAACTTAGGCCTCATCCTGCTTCTCAGACTTAGCAGAAAGTCCCCAAGACAGGTGTGGGTAGTGATATCTGTCCCAGACATAGTGACCAATGTTTACACCAGGAGGACTGGATCTGCCCCCAAACTAATACAAGGGCCAGGTGACAGTTTCAGTTCACTGAACCAGTTTTAAAGCTTCAGACCAAGAAGAAACTCATGTGACAAGATGAGGGACAAAGAGGGGAAGAAAGATGAAGGCTGGGGACAGCTCCAGCTGGCTTCAGACACTAGAAAGACAGCTGAATCTCTTGGACATTGTGGTGGTGCTGGGAGAGATTGCGTTTTAGCTTAGAAAGTACAGAGAAACAGGTGCAATTGTCCTTCTCCCTGAAAGTTCCTGAGAGTACTGAAAAAGGAACAGAGGGATGCAAGAGGAGGAAAACTTCTGCCACACTTCTCTCTGAAATAATCTGCACTTCAAAGAGTCACCAATTACCAATGACCAGGTCTTGTAGTCTACTGCCAAAATCTCTCTTGGATTTATGAAATATCAGGGATAGCACTCCTCCATATACAAAGTGAAATCCCTAGGTGGCAGAAATGGCTAAGAGCTCAGCTGCTAACAGCAAAGTGGGTGGTTCGAGTCCACCCAGAGGTACCTTGGGGAAAAAGGCCTAGTGATCTGAAATATCATCCATGGAAAGGCAATTGATTTAGTTGGGTTGTTCATTATAAGACAAAGTTCAGCCTCTTTGCCTTGGCAGGAAAAGCCCTCTGTGACCTGGCCCCACTCCAGTAACTCCCTGCTACCGGCTATCAGACTCCTGGTGTGACACTGTAGGATGAGCACTGACTGTGAACCACAAACCCATTAGCTGCTCTTCAGAAACCCTATACAAAGTCGCTATGAGTCAGACCGACTTGATGGCACTTAGCAACAAACCCCAGGCTACCACACTGTGATGGTCCTTCTTGTTCCAGCCCTCACACTGGCTGCTCATCTTGGCCGAGAATGCCCTTACCATATCTGCTGGGAAGCTCCTGCTAACCCTCAGGCCCAAACTCCAATGTCATGGTCAGCACTCTGGGCTCCCTCCTTAGTCCTCCCACAGCATCTGGTACTACCTACTCTCAGGCACCAATTGTCTTCCACATTAGGGATCCAGGAGCTCAAACACCGGTGGATTCATTTCTGGAGCCCCAGGTCAAACAGTGAGGGTGTGCTCACTTGCCCAGTGAGTTAGAGGAGGAGTCAAAGCAGTCAGGGCATGCTTTAGGCCACAGCTTCTACCTTTCTCTTGAGCACAATGCCAATCTGGAAGCCAACAGCCCTGAAGCCAGGCCCATGTCTCACACAGCTGCCTTCTGACTTACCCTCCATTGTACTGTGATGATACTTTCCACTGAGGAAGAGTGGAGCCCAGTCCTGTAAGTGGTCTGGGAAGGCTGGAGCCTCTACATGTTCTCCCTCGCCCTCCAGTCTCTTGCTGAGGGTGAGGTGGAGACCAGGGAGATGGACATGGAGTCATAGCCCACCTTTGGGTGAAAAAGCAGTGACCATTATCCAGGGTCTGGCATGGATTGGGCATTACTTGTACCTGCTGTTCCCTAGGCCCAGATTTTCTACAGGAACCTGTGCCCCAAGGAACCAAAGTGAATGAAGAGCCCGGAGTACCAATTCCGCTGGACAGTGGGCTTTGAGAACAGCTGCTCCTAGTGCCACCTGGTGGTAAACTTCAGATCTACAATCCCAAGACTCCCAGGCCACTCTACTAAAGCGGAATCTAGACTAGGCCTTCTCTTTCATCAATCTGTAATCAAGGCTAGTTAAGAGGTGGATTCAAACTTAGGAAAGATGGCTCCAGGACCAGCATGGCCAGCACTTGTTGCATGGATCTTTGTATTCCTGAATGAAAAGTATACAGCCATATCTGTTAAAGTTTCTGGCTATTATGATCCAACAAGATATTGTTGTTAAGTGTTCCAACCCACAGTGACACTGTATTGGGTTTCCAAGGAGCAGCTGGTGAATTTGAACCACAGGCCTTCTGGTCCAAGTGGACTTTGCAATTTAGCGCATTAACCAACAGCGCCACACCAGGAGTCCTTCCAATGAGATAGGCGTCAGGAAATATAAATGTTCCTCTATTACTTTCCTTTCTTCCCTCATACAAACCCTACTGATACATAGTTTGAAAACTCAGTGCTCTAATTACAACACCTCAAAACTGCAAAGCTCTGCTCTCAGAGCCATTGTACCAATGGTTCTGCACACCCAGGAAACTGCTGGACAACAAATGGCACTTCCTCTGGCTAGGCAAAATAAGCAATGGACAGTGAACTACAAAGTCTACAGTTTGAGCCCACCAATCACTCCTAAGGAGAGATGAGGCTTTCTGCTCCCATGAAGATTTAAAGCCTCAGAAACCCAATACAGAGTGGCTTTGAGTTGGAATCGACTCTACAGCACTAACAAAAGGCACAATGCCAAGGGCTATGCATATATGATCTCCTTCAATTCTCACACAGCCCGGCAGAGTAGATATTATGGCCCCCGTTTCAGAAGTGGAAAAGCTGAGGTCAGAAAAATTATTGTTAAGTGTCAACGAGTCGCTTCTGATTCACAGCAACCCTGTATAGGGTCTCCAAGGAGTGGCTTGTGGGTTTGACCTATCGACCTTGCAGCTAGCAGTCCAGTGCTTATCCTACAGTGCTACAAATTAAGTGACCTGTTCTTGGTCCCATGGCTATTACTGATCCAGGTCTGACTCCATGGTCCATGTTTTTATTACATCCCTGCCTTATTTCAACAGGAATTGTGCAAAACTCCCCACAGGTAAAGAGTTGTACCCACAAAGTTCCAGAAGTTTGGAGCATCAGGCAAATTTAACAGATATAAATGATATGAGGTGTCATTCGCTGGGTTAGGACCCACTATCCGGTATTCTACGTGAGACTTTTCTCTGGGCATGTCTCTAGACTGAAGTGTTGGCATTCCCCCAGACCTAGGCAGCCAAATACCTTTGACGCCATTTTGCTTTAGTGGGAACTAACAACAACATCACTAGCTATGCGCTGTGGATTAATGCTCTAGACTGCAAAGTCGGTTTGAATCTCAAGGTTGGCGGTTCAAGCTTACCAGCCGCTCCTCGAAAACCCTAATCAGGGTCGTTATGAGTTGGAAAGGACTCGATGATGGCACTTAACAACAATATGGTCTGGGCCAAGCTTACACCTAATATAGAACAGGCTCCAATTCACGTACAGCTGTCCCAGAATGAATTCATGTATGTGTGCGGAGTACCTACAGAATGGCAGGCAGTTACCAACCAAGAAGAGCTACAGAACTTGGGTCTGGTTTGTTCTTCTGGGCAGCCTGTAAACGTTGGGGAAGCACAAGGGAGACGGCTAGAAGCTAAGACCAAATGGGTGTGATGAAGGAGGCAGAGCCCAGGGAAACCGGATAAAGACACTCAGCGACGCAAGGACAGCCAGAGGTCCACCAAGGCCAACAGACCCGCAAAAGGAGAGACAGGGAGAGAACAGTGGAGAAACACAAAAGAGATCCAAATGAGAGAATGCAGATCACAGTGAGACTCACACAGTGACAGAAACTCACAAAGAGATCAACCGAGACCCGCAGAGAGACGAAGACCGGTGGAGACGGAGACCTACATCGAGCCAGACAGACACCCATACAGAGTGAGTCAGTGACCCACAAGGATAAGCACAGAGCCGCAGAGCCCCGAGGAGATGGAGACGCGGCAGTTCTCGGGGCAGCCAAGGAAGAAGCACTCGAGAGGACAAGTCTCGGATCAGCTGCCGCGGCTCACCTGCCGTCCTCCCAGGGCAGCTGCACCGTTTTCCGCCGGGAGGGGAACATCGTTCGGGGAGGGGTCGGAACATGGGGCTCTCGGTTCCTGGCCCGGCCGGCCTCCCGGGCCTACGCGGCGCCTCCGCCGCCCGCCCCGCCCCTCGGTCCGACCGGTCCTTTGCTCCGGCCGCGCCGTCTGCTCCCAGAGCCGTTGCGCCAATGGTTCTGCACGCCAGGAAACCACCCGTCCGTGCTTCCCGCTTGACAGACTCTTACCTTCCGGATCCGCCTGACTTCCCAAGAAACTAAGGCGGCAGAATGACTGGATAGATGCCGCCCAAAAAGTCATTGGGCTGGGATTGAAATTTAGATCCTGGACTCCCGAACCAGACGCTCTGGGGTAATCTGCATCTTCCTTCTCTCAAAGGCGGGGAAACACCTGGCATCCCTGTAGTTAGCCCAGATGAAGTGTATTTCCTCCTCAACTAGCTTGAGGGGAGGGGTTAAGGATGGAGAGGACAAGTTTAGGGGTCAGTCTTGAGTTTAGCTGTCACCCTAAGTAGTAGTTAATAGCCAGCTTCTGAAGACATTGACTGGCTTGAAATAGCCAACCTATTCAACTGTGTTTGGGAATAAACCACCATGTGTCTGCATCTGTTTCCGCACCTGGAGTTATATATGATTTCTATTCTGTATGGTGAACTGATGTGGCGCTGTAGGATAAACACTGGACTGCTAACCACAAGGTCGGCAGTCAAACCCACCAGCTGCTCCTCAGAAACTCAATACAAAATACAGGGTATGAGTCGGAACCGACTACCGAGCACTTAATTAATTGCAACAACATTTGATGTGATTACTGTGAGAATTACTGTGAGAAAATGCAAACACACTGGGCACAAGAGACAACCCTATGTAAACAATAGCTCCCATCCAGGAGAGGGCTCTTTGGTGGAGTGGAAGAAGGGAGTAATTCCTTCCTGTTACCATATGCCTCTAGGCTTCTCTGGGCCAGCCTCCGACATAGGAAAAACGGATTGTTAGACTTGATCTCCTCTGCTCTTCCACACAAACTAAGTTCCATAATAAATGGCTAATATCTGTTGCTAGTTCCTGGGTACTACAAGCTGTTTGCACTAGATTACTCACGAAGGATTGGCAGTTAGAATCCACTCAAACAGATCCATGGAAGAAAGGCCTACTGGTCGGCTTCCCTAAAGATTACTGCCAAGAAAACCCTATGGAGCAGTTCTAATTTATAACAGGGAGTCACCATGAGTGGTAATCAACAATGATGGGTATTGAGTTCTTACTAGGTGCCAGTCTAAATTCTTTACTACTGTTACCTCATTAAATCGTTAAGAGTTGTGAGCTGCCATTGGGTCAGCCTCCAACTCACTGTGACCCCATGCACAGCAGGATCTGACTGTTGCGATCCATAGGGTTTTCATTACCTGCTTGTTTGGAACTAGATCACGAGGTTTTGCTTCCTAATTCATTTTAATCTTGAAACGGCTGAGACCTGTTCTACATCAGAGAAACACACAAGCCTCCACTGACCTGGGTGTTGGTACACTTCAGGTACATTGACCAGTAATCAAACCCAGGTCTCCCACATGGAAGGCAGTATTTGACCACTGAGTCACCACTGCCCCCTATCCTTATGAGTTGGTTACTCATTATGCCCACTTTAGAGATGAGGCAACTGAGGCGTGTTGCTGCTGTTCTGTTGTCGAGTCAGTTCCAACTAAGCAACCCTGTATAGGGTTTCTGAGGAGCAGCTGGGAGGTTTGAACTACCAACCTAGCAGTAAGTAGTCTAGTGCTTATCCTACAACACCACACCAGGACTCAGAGAGGCAAAATCAAGATGTAAACCCAGGCAGTTTGGTTCCACAATCTATGATCTCAACCACTGGACTTCAGAAAGGACTTCAGTATATCTGGAAACTAAATTATCCCCCACACCCATCCTTCCCACTGAAGCCCAGAAGCATAAAAGCCACCCCACCCACCCCTGTTCTGAACTCTCCAGGGCACTGCACCCTACAACCAGCACCCTGGCAAATCCAGCCCAGGTTTGGCTGATGACAAAGGTAAGGCTGACCCTCTGCAGAGAGCAGTCAGGGAAGGCCAATGATGGATGCAGGGAGATGGGACTGTGACCTGGAAGCACAAGCCCACCTAAAGGGGAGAGCCACCCATCAGTCAGGTAATTGTTGCCACATCATGATGAAGCCCCACTAGTGTGAGATCTGATTCACCTTGTTCTTGTTAGATGCCATCAAGTCAGTACCGACTCATAGCAACCCTATGCACAACAAAATGAAACACTGCCCGGTTCTGGGCCAATCTCACAATTGTTGCCACGCTTGAGCCCACTGATGCTGCCACTTTTCCAATCCACCTTAAGAAATCAGATTTCATAGAAAAACCCCAAATTCTTAATTTAAAAATGTGACACCACAGTGGTGCCATGTTGAAAGTAGCCTTGATGTAATGTGATGAGAATGGCATGTGACCTCTTTACCTTTCAAAAACCTCTAGTTCAGTCTAACCATGAGAAAATATCAAATTCCAGTAGAAGCAAATTCTACAATGTATTTTGACCAGTATTCCTTAAAAAGGACAAGAAAAGTTTGAGAAACTGCCATAGTCAAGAGTACTCCAGGGAGATATGACCACTAAAGGTAATGTAGTATCATAGCTGGGACCCCAGAACAGATAAAGGTTATTATGTAAAACTGCAACAAAATGGCATCAAACCATTCCTCTGACAGTCCTCTCTGTGAAGCTAGGTTCCTTAATTCATTGCGGTGACCACACAGAACTCAGACAATACTCACAGTATGGCATTTATTAGGGACGTTAACAGGTTACAATGCAGGATCAGAAAATGTTCAGGACAGTTAGTTCTTCCAGTGAGGACAGCCATTCCTCAGTCATGCCCACAGACCGACTGCTCTCTGCCAATGCAATGTTACAAAGCTCTTTCAGGGTTGCTGATAAATGCTCCCAGGGAACACCACTCCACCATAAGTCTCAGCCTGGAGGCACTCAGTTCTGGCTCTGTGGGTCATCAAACCCAGCTCCACCAATTCAGTGCCTAGAGTACCCCACTCTGCAAGCAAGCCTCCTGCCCAAAGTCACTCCACTTTACTTGCTCCATGGGCTAGGAAGGCCAATGTTCTGTCTCGTGCCCTGGCTCTTGGTCCTCCTACTGCTTCTTCACCACTCCTACACTGTTAAAAGCTTTCTGTCCTTGGTTTGAGGAGGTTCAATGCACGAGGATCTCAGGGTCCAAAGGATGTACTCCACTCCTGGCTCTTTCGTCTTGATGGTAGTGAAAGCTCCCATTCCTGCTTCTGAGATAGTTCATTTAATACCTGTTAGAGTTCCAAGTTTTTACAATCACAATTAACTCTTTTAGCCACTCACAACTGAACCAGATAATCCTAACAGCATCTTCTCCCACCTTCTCCCTTCTCTTACCCAGACTTAGAAGGGCAAAAATGTTTAATGGGAATTACAAAGACTATGGGTAGAAGAGTCATATGAAGTAATTTACTGCACTGCAAAAACTAAGTATGAACTTTAGTAAAAAATACATATAGAATGTATTTGGATTCACTAATTGTAATGACACTACCATATTAATGTATGGTAGTAATAATGTGGGATAAAGGCCTGGACTGCAAGTTTGGTTTGAACCACAAGGTCAGCAGTTCAAACTCGCCAGCTGCTTCATGGAAACCCTATACAGAGTCACTATGAGTTGGAACTGATCCGATGGCATTTAACAACCTTTGCAATAGGAACCCTGGTGGCATAGTGGGTTTTGTGTTGGGCTGCTAACTGAAAGGTCTGCAGTTTGAACCCACCAGCCGCCCTGTGGAGAAAGATGAGGCTGTCCACTTCTGTAAAGATTTACAGCCTCAGAAACCTGAGGGAGCAATTCTACCTGTCCTATGAGTAGAGGGTTACTGAGAGTTGGAACTGACTTGATGGCAGTGGGTATCTTTGCCATAGGAGTACCTGGGTGATAAAAGCAGTTTCTACTCAATTACTAACCTAAAAGTTGGCAGTTTGAATCCAACCAACACCTCTGCATAAGAAAGGCCTGGCCATCTGCTTCCATAAAGATTAGTCAGGAAAATCCTCCGGAGTTCTATAGCACATGGGGTTGTCATGAGTTAGAATTGACTTGACAATGGCAGGTATCTTTTCTAATTTTTCTGTAATTTTAAAGATGTTCATTAAAAAAAAGTGTGGAAAGACCTGTTGTGTTGTGAAGTGCCATCGAGTCGGTTCCGACCCATAGCGACCCTGCATAGAGTTTCCAAGGAGCAGCTGGCTGGTGAGCTTGAACCACCGACCTTGCAGTTCAAACAGCATTGCAGCCTGGCGCATTAACCCACGGAAAAGGCCTAGGTGGTAACAAACTGAAATTCCATCTTTCCAACAGGGCTAATGCAGTCAAATAGCCTCCAAATTCTCATCCTCGTCTGTCTTTTGCATGATGCCAATGTAGTGCAACAGGATTCTCTATCTACCGCCTTTCTGGCCCTGGGTTTATTGTTCTACCAAAATGATTTGCTAGGTCACAATCTTACAAAGAGATTGGACAGTTTACTATGCAAATAAGGCACATAAAACCCTTGCAGGGACTGGTCAATTACTATGCTAATTAGGTTACTGGCCTACCAAGGTTAGATGGTCTGTGTGGGAGGTGTAGACATGAAAAGGCTAATCCCACTGAGGTTGGGGGAATCTCATTCTCATTAAGGAGCTGGGAATGAAGCTCATCTTTTGGACCCAGGGCCCCTGTGATGATAACCTCCTAGACCCAGGAGACAGAGTTGTAATACTACAGGCAATGTGACACAGCACAAGATGGCATAAGGCAAGACATGGTATTCAGCAGCACAAGCAGCAGTGTGAGGCAGTAGGAACCAGGGGACCAAGCCAAGATGGCTGCATTGAGTTTACTGGCCCAGAGCAAACAGTGAGCATTTTGGGGCAGGGGGCTTGCTGGTGGAGTGTTGTGCCTCCAGGTACTTATCAGCAGAGCTACAGTTGTAACAATTGCCCAAGCAGGGCAAAGGTGGAAAGGAGAATAACATGGCTGAGAGAAGGGTCTGCTAGCCTGGTCTATCAGAAGGCATGGGCTGCTGAGAGCTGTCCTGATTGAAGAATTGGTCCTGTCCTACACTGTTCCTGATGCTTCCAAGGTAATCTTAATCCTTAATTTCAGCCTGTTACTTCCCTAATAAACCGTATACCTGTATGGTCTGAGTTCTTTGGGATAATCGTAGTGAATTATCAAACCTAGCAAAACTGATTGCCATGTGAGGTGGCTGGTATCAGAACTGTTAAAAAGGTTAAAAGTTATATTTGACCTCCACCTTATAGGAGTCAGCTTTGGACTTATGGTTCTCCCTCCTCCTGAAGTTAGAGAACTTTTGATGCTACCAGCACATTTAGTCAGATTAACCTACTTCAACTGTTAACTTCAGGGAGTTCTTCCAATCTTATTGGAGGCTCAAGGTTCTCTTCCAATTCGAACCCAACTGTCCCCACCAGTCAAAATAGAATGTTCTTTCATCACCATACCCACCCGCTGTTTACTTCTGCTTCCAACCATCACTGCTGTCATGGATTGGATAGTGTCCTCCCAAAACACATGGCACTGTGGGTTAACGCGCAGGGCTACAAAGGTCGGTTTGAACTGTGAGGTCAGTGGCTCAAGCTCACCAGCAGCTCCTCAGAAACCCTATACAGGGTCGCTGAGTAGGAATTGACTCAACAGCACTTTACAACCAAATATGACAGCTTGGCTTGGTCATGATTCTGTGACTTGGCAGTTATGTAATAATATAATCATTCGCTATGATATGATCAGCCAATCAGTTGCAAGGGGATTTGGGTGGAAAGCCAACACCCTTAATCAAGTCACAACCCTAGCTGATATAAAGGGATTTTCCCTGGGGTATGGCCTGCATCACCTAAGAGGTAAAAAGCAAGCAAATCAAACGAGAGGAGACCTACTACCAGCAAGAAAGAAGGGTTTCTGCAATGGGAACCTCCTAGACCCAGGGGAAGACTGATGCTAACACACATGGAAATCTAAGAAATGCCAGTCCACAAATGGCAAAAGACAAAGCTCTTCCCCCACTGCCAACAGAGAAAGGCTTCCGCTGAAGCTGGCACTCTAAATTCAGACTCCTAAGGAGCTCTGGTAGCGTAGTGGTTACAAATCAGGCTGTGAACCGCAAGGCCAGCAGTTCAAAACTACCAGCTGTTCTTTGGGAGAAAGATGAGGCTTTCTGCTCCCGTAAAGATTTACAGCCTTGGAAACCCTGTACAGGGTTGCTGAGTCGGAACTGACTCCATGGCATATAACATACTGTGAACAAATAAAAGTGTGTTAGAGCCATTTACTTTCATAGTTTCTATTATGGCAGCCCTAGGTAACTTGCCTTTTCTTTTCATCAGAATCCCTCCTCTCCAACCTCCTTGCTATTGGTTAAACTCATCAATCTCTTCACCCCAACAATCCAGGAACTGTTTCTTCCCACACTATCCTCCTCTGCTCAGCACATACCACCTTCCCTTACTGGACGCTTCCTGCAGCACCCATAGTAATTCTGTTCACAGACTCTGGAAGTGTGTGTGGTACCTCTTAAGGGAGCTGGTACCAAGGAAATGGTACGGATTTGAGGCCCAATTCGCTTATAGGAAGAAGTGGAGAGAGTAGAAAGAATGAAGTTCATGGATGGGATTCATCTTGGACCGTGAAGTTTTTGCTCACTGGGAGAAGTGAGAGAGTAACTTTACAGTGGACAAGAAGTCTTTTTTTTTTTTTTTAATTGGGAAACCAGTGTAACAAACCCAGACTTATTGAAAATGAAATCAGTAACTAAGATCCTACAGGAGCCATCCCCAGCCAGCACCAAGGCCTTTTGACCTGACCTCTAGCCTCCCATCCCCCCAAAATAAATCATGTGGAGAACTTTGGGTCACTTCCCCACACTGCCACCCCCTCCACCCCACCCTCAACACACACATACCATGGATTGGTAGGTTGGGCCTAGGGTGAAGAAGGAAACAATGAGATCCCCAAGGTGGCAAAGTCACAGCCATGCCACAATCTGCTACTCAAAATCCTGTTAGCAAACCCACCCCGTTAGCAAAGACAGAAGTTAAGACTGGTTTGCCCACTACCTCTAATTCCAGACAGTAGGCCCACATCAATGATCAGTAACACTGTGATTCTGAGGGGTCAAGGTGGTTCTGAGGGGTTTCACCAACTCCTGGGTGATTACTGCAAAGGGCTCAGAGCCCAAGGGAGGGGGCAGGCATTTGCCCCATCACCAGCTAAGTATCAGCTAAGTTGCTGCCCTCAGCTTGTGCCTGGGTGTGCCTGCAGCCCCTCACCACTCCAGAGCATTGAAGGCTGGGAATAGTCCTGCCAGAGAGTAAACAGTTCGAAGCAGTCTGTTCTCCCCAAGTCTGGCTGTAAGGCCTGCGGTGACTACACAAGCTTCTTGGCTTCAAAGAAACTCTTGAGGTGCCGCATTTGCCAGACTCCAATGGCCACAAGGATGAGGGTCTGCAGGATGGACCACCACAACACCCGCTGGTTAGTGCTCTCGCTGGTCTGCCGGAAGCGCTCCTCCCGCCACTATGAAAGAAGAAAACAGAAAGAGTAAGTTGGCTGGTCCCTACTCAAGGCTGGTACATCTACTGGATTCCCAGTCCCTGAGGATGTCTGGGGCCAGCCAGGTGACTGCTAAGAGTCACATCACCTGGGTAGAGTCAGAAGTCACCTGGGGATGTCTTTACTCCTACCAGTCAGATGACTGCAGGCAACCCACTCATTTCTCCTGTCTGTTCTCATCGATGAAATATAAGCCCCACCTAGTCCTGCCCTGGTACCTGGGGAAGAGGTAAAATAGGTGTAGTATCACCCCATGATGCTGTTCTGCAGTACACAGGGCTGGACATATTGTGAGCCCTTGGCTCAGTTCTCACAAACAACACCTTGAAGACTGTGTTATAAATTGGTGACCTGGGGGTTGGATCTGGCCTATATGTGTATTTTGTTTGGCTCACACAGTGTTAAAATTTCAATTATTTGCAACATTTAATGCCCAGGAAGTTAAAACTTTAAAAAAAAAATGAAACCCCCTGAAAAAAGGGAAGATCTGACAACTCAGAGCTGGCATTTCTACAAGGCATCTCTCAGCTAGCACTGCACAGTAAGGGCTCCCATTTAGAAGAGTCACTGCCCTACTGGTCTCCATGGTCACAAGCTCATTGACAGTATTTGCCCAGCTCTTGAACACAGACGAGTTTTAGATCCCTGGTCCTGGGAGCACTTGGAGCCGTGGAAATAGCACCCAAGAATGTTGGTATCAATCTTTACTCTGTCACTTACTATGTGATTTAGGGCAATGACATCATCCTAGAGGTATATCTTTAATAACAAAGAGGAGTCAGTAATCCCCAGCTCAGCTTCTAGTATTGCAATGAAGTGATAAGGATGCACAGGTAAGTCCCTTAGAGGCTTCATCAGGAATCTCCTAGATGAACCAGTGGGCAGCTTCTGGGAAGACCACGACTCCCAGTCCAACCACTCACCCGCTGGTAGTTCTGCTCTTTCTGGATCTGTTCCACTTGTTCCACCAGCTGTCTCACACGTAGCTGCAACTCACTCAGTTTGTCTTTGGCAGCAATTTCAGCATAGTCATTGGCATGTTCACCCACCTGAATATCCAGGTGAACTCTCTGGGGACAGATAAGGGAGTAAAGAGGAATCAGGTATCCCTGCTCCATTCTCCTGCTAAGACTCACAGCTGATCTCCCACCTTCTTTGTTTCCTCTGCTCAGTTACCTACCCAACACGGACTGTGGTATCCTGAGTGTCCCGCCCTACAGGGCTCCAGACCCAAAGGCAGGAATAAATAAGCTTGGTTGATGCTAGCAATCGTGTCCTGCAAGCCCACCAGAAACCCAGTCTTCTCAGGAGACATAGATCCCACATACTCATCTCACAAGCACAGTCCCACCAGTCCCCAGTGCTGAGCAGAACTAGAGAATAAAAACTGTTAGTCCCACATGTGTCTACTTACCAGCATGCCTCCAGCAAAGAGGGAGAACTTGGTGGAATTTGAGTGAAGACAGATCTGGTGCTCACCAGGGGTATGAGAAGTGAAAGTGAACCTGCCCTCAGAGCCATACTGCCGGGCCAGGATGACCTGGAGGAAGGGAAAGGGTTTTAGTGAACATTGGTGTGGTGCTGTGGGATAATGCGCTACACTGCGAAGTTGGTTTGAACCACAAGATCGCTGGTTCAAGCTCACCAGCTACTCCTTGGAAACCCAATACAAGGCCGCTATGGGTCAGAACTAACTTGATGGCACTTAATAACAACAACTATAGGGCTAACTATGGCACTGTAGTATAAAGCACTGGACCACAGGCTGGCAGTTCAAACCTACCAGACACTCCTTGGAATCCCTATACAAGGTTGCTATGAGTCGGAATTGACTCCATGGTACTTAACAACTGTAAGGGTGGAGTTGGAAGGAAATGGTGCTTAAGGCCCTAAGAGCCATCAGAGTTGATAAGTAGAGACCTGGGCTCCTCCCAACACTAAAATTTCCAAATTAGAAGTAGTTGATAAACGCTGAGAATGACTGGTGTCTGGATGAAGATGCTGGTATCCTAAGTTGGTAGGTAGCATCTCTTGGGAAGAGCATTATTAGTATCACAAAGTCTCTTCTTTTGGTGGATATTTTGTGTGTGTGTCTGTGTGTGTGTGGTGTGTTTATTGAAAGGTGTCAACACAAGGTTTTGTTGTTGTTTTAAAAACTTATTTGTCAAAATTCAAAGGCTTTATAATGTTCCCAAAATCCCAAAATCTACACATCACAGTTTTAAAACAGAAAAACAAAAAAACCTTCAATTTCCATCACCGTAGTTAGCCTACTCATCCACACTTCCAAACTAGGTGTATTTACATTTCACAACCCAGGGAAATGGGTCAAAAAAGGTAATGGAGAAAATCATGCAACAGGCAGAAATGGAGAGGAGTAGCGAGCACTGGGGCATCCCAGGTTTGCCCTGGAATAAAAACCCGGAAGCTTTCGACAACAGCAACTGTTATTTCCCAACATCTCAACAGATGCGGAAACTAGGTGGGGAAGCACCAGCGACTGCCTGGCGCAGCGCAGAAGTGCCAGGCGCAGGACTCAGCGGGGTGAAGGGGCTGGCTCACCTTGTCTTCGGGGTCCTTGACTTCCACGAACATGCCAAGGCCGGGGGTGGCCGGCTGGTATTCCTCCCTCTGCTTGTCATACAGCTGCGTCCGGTAGTTTCCTGGAGGAAAGCAAAGAGCGCGCAGATCAGAAAAGTGCTAGGCGGCTCTTGGCCCGAGGCCCCCAGTACACTGCGAGGTCGGCTCCTTCCGCCACTCAGGACCAGAATCTCCCAGACCTAACATGCCAAGACCGCGGTCTTCTTCCAAACTCCCTCCCTCCCGGTCGCACCTATGACCATGGTCTCGTCCGGAATCTCCTCAATGAAGCATTTCTTCTCTGTCTCTCCAATGTGGAAGTAGAGCGCGCTGCTGCGAGCCGCAAAATACAGGAGCAGCAGGAAGGCTCGCACCAGCTTGCCCAATACGGCTTCAGGCCCGGGCCAGACAACCCGCACGCCAAGCTCAGCAGCCATCTTGCCCCACCTGCTGGTGCAGCCGCAGTCTGCCGCGCCACGTAGCCCTGCCGCCGCCGCCACCGCAGGGCCTGCCGGGGCCGCGAGTTCGGCCGTATGAACTACAAATCCCGAGATGGCCCGCGGCCTTGGCGCGGCAGTCCCTGATTGGGCGCGGCTTCTCTTCCGACTCACAGAGACTTTGTATAGGATTTCCCAAGAGCTTCTGGTGAGTTTGAATTCCCGACCTTGCGGTTAGCAGTCCAGTGCTTATCCTGCAGCGCCACACCAGGCTGAGTTGTTGTTTATTGTTATTAAGTGCTGTCGAATCGGTTCCCACCCATAGCGATCCTGTTTGTGTAGGGTTTCCGAGAAGCAGCTGGTGAGCTTGAACCTCCGACCTTGCAATTCAAACGGCATTACAGTCTGGCGCAGTAACCCACAGCACCACACCAGGACTCCAAGCTGAGTTGTTGTTGTTAAGTGCCGTGGAGTCGGTTCCGACTCATAGGGACCCTGCACAGGGTTTCCGAGGCTGTTAATCTTTACGGGCGCAGAAGCCTCATCTTTCTCCCTCGGAACAGCTGATAGTTTCCAACTGCCGACCTTGAGGTTAGCAGCCCGATTCGTAACCACTACGCTATCAGGCTCAGTTGGGGCCCCCAAATTCTAAAATTATTTTCCGTATACCAAAGTCGTGCTTGGGCGATTGGTAATGTTTCTCAGCTTTATACAGCTGAGGAAACTAAGGAGATTTTTCTCAAAGCTTTTGCAGCGAATTTCGACAAGAAGATTTCAAAACTGAAATCTGTAATTTTGCTTGACATAGTATCTGCCACTCCTAGTTTGCTTCTGTTTCTAAAAATGGAACTTTGAAATACATAAACAATGCAGGGGGGGGGGCATTCAAAGAGTCAAGATCTCTCCTTACCCAGTCTCCTTTGCTCTCAAACGTCATACACTTCTTAGAGGTGAGTAGTTATAAATCAGGTCTGTATCCTAGGTCCTAAGTGCACGCTGTCTGTTAACGAACCAGACTGCAAAGTCATTTGAACTACAAGGTTGCTCTTCAAGCTCACCAGTTGCTCCTCGGAAACCCTATACCGGGTCGCTACAGGTTGGAGTCGACTCGACAGCACTTAACAACAACAACAATTGCTGACCGAAAGTTTGGTGGTTGGAATCCACCCAGTCGCCCTACAGAAGAAAGGCCTAGCAATGTGCTTCTGTAACGATTACAACCAAGATAACCCTATGGAGATAGGGAGATCACCATGTTTCCGTGACTGTAGCAGAAGGGATTGAGTTTGGTATCTCCCAGAAATTCGCGCACACGCATTCATACTCCTACACTTCTGGCAAAGTCTAGTCACCCAATAGGGGTTATGGTTCTTCCCTGGCTAGCCCAAAATGATCACCTAAAACCAAAAACCTAGATTTACTATAGAGTCAATTCTAACTCATGACAATCTCATATGTTACAGAGTGGAACTGTTCTCTAGATTTAATATTTAGGGGATCTGTCAGATGAGGCCGCAGTGCTGCTGGGTAGGATCCAACTGCCAGCCTTTAGGTTAATACTCCAACACAAACTATTTGCACCACCTGGATTCAGCATCCCACTCCTCATTGTTCCCATTTTGGAGAGCTCTGCAGTCAGCCCAAAAGTGGGCAAAGATCTGGATCAGCCCTTCTTGGTCTTTCTGGATTTTATTTATGTATTCACTGTTTTGGGCAGCTTTTCTTCAGAGTTAACCATTTAAGATTGTGACCTCTTCATGATGTCTCAATCATTTTCATTTGGCCTTAGGGAGGGAAGTTCAGTGAAATACATTCAGCTCCTCCTTCAGGAAAAAGTTTTTACCTAATTAACCTAACAGTAACAATATTCCACAATATGAATTACTTTTTTTTTTTTTAACTATAATTTTGATAAAGATATTTAGGGTTCGCTCCCAATTGTGAAGATATTTAGGGTTCTCTCCCAATTGTGGAATTCATCAAGTCATATCATTAGTATCACATGCAAGTAAAATTTGAATTACCTTTCAGTGAAGATAATTTAAAAATCATAGCAGCAGTACATCAACAAGGAAATTCAAGCAGATTTCAGAAGAGAAATGCAGAATATCATTGCTGATGTCAGTTGGATCTTGGCTGAAAGCAGAGAGTACCAGAAAGATGTTTACTTGTGTTTTATTAACTAGGCAAGCTGTGTGGATAATAACAAACTATGGATAACATTGCAAAGAATGGGTATTCTGGAACACATCACTGTGCTCATGAGGACCCTGTACATAGACCACAGCAGTCATTAGAACAGAACAAGGGGCTAATAAGTGATTGAAAATCAGGAAAGGTATGCATCTGAGTTGTACCTTTCACTTTACTTAGTCTGTATGCTGAGCAAATAATCTGATTTACAACGAGGTTCTGTTCAGATGACTCCTTCATAAATCAGTTTTGACATAAACTAAATCTTTTTTATTATTGCCTTATATGATTCATATCTTTAATAAATATTCGTCTTTGCAGTTGGAAACATTACATGCAAACTTACAGATATGTTTTAATATATAAAAATATACAAATCATAAAAATCTGTGATGATGTTGAGCTGGATTACATGGCATTTTGTCTGTTGCAGTATTGACTCCACTTATGGAAGGTTTTTTACCATCTTGATTACCCTAGGAATGGGTATTGTATCAGAAAATTAGTGAGAGTTGTCTGTATAGTCTTTTTCTTTTTTCATGTATTTCATGGTGACTTCTCATTGCTTCCTGAATCTAACTATAGACTTTAGCAAAGTGATCAGCATTTGGGTCCATGTTGTCAAGAAACTAGAGCCCCTGGTTTAGTTTAGAAAAAACTCCAGCTAATCCTTCCACTGGGAGTCCTGGTGTAGCACTGTGGGTTAATGGGTTGTACTACAACGTTGTTTGAACTGCAAGGTCAGCAGTTCAAGCTTACCAAGCACTCCTAGAAAATCCTATACAGGGTCGTGATGTGTTGGAACCGACTCTACGGCACTTAATGGCGACAGTCCTTCCACTAGAAAACGTTTTTTACTTCTCTCCATCTTCTTCATTCTTTCTTTCTTCTTTAGCAATTCTTTACTCTTCAAGACCTAGTAAGTACTGATCTGTCATTTCTCCTTTTCCATGATTTTTGAACTGTTTCACATTGATGATGGTGGTGGTGGTTATGTGCCGTGGAGTCGGAACCGACTCATAGCAACTCTGTACAGGGTTTCCGAAGCTGTATATCTTTACGGGAGCAGAAAGCCTCATCTTTCTTCCACGGAACAGCTGGTAGTTTCGAACTGCTGACCTTAAGGTTTGCAGCCTGATTGATGATATCAAGTCCGAAATTCAGTGTTCTTACTGTGTGGGCAGTTTTTCCACCGATTTTTTTTCCATCAAATTATCCTGATGAAGTTGTTATAGTGTGTTCACATAACTCAACATTGTTTTCCCATATCCTCTGCCTGCATTTTCCCATAATTTCCTCCCAGGATGATACAATGTTAAAGATACACTGATGAGTAGTAAGTATTGTTCTTTACAACTCAAATACATCACAAATGGGGGACTAACTGTATCCCATGGAGCCCTGGCATGGTGCTGTGGGTTAATGTGCCAGACCGCAAAGCCATTTGAACTGCAAGATTGGCGGTTCAAGCTCACCAGCTGCTC
>NW_006408760.1:1550163-1550743 GCF_000296735.1 Chrysochloris asiatica
CTATGCATCGGAACTGACTTGATGGTGCTTAACAACAGCAACAAGACTAATGTAACTACCATTCAGGATTAATAAATGATAACTTTTGAAATATTTGTTTTGCTATGCACTTATTCAGTTTACACCAAGGTTAGCATCTTGCAAATATAGTAGAAGATCACAGCCATTAAGAGCGACACTGATAGAATCAAGATGGAGAACATTTCCATCAACACAAAGAACCCTCCTGTTGCTCTTTGGTAGCCACACCCACATGCCTGCCCCAAGCCTTCTCCTTAACCCATTTCAGTCATCAGTCTCTTATTCATTTCTACAATGATGTCATTTCAAGTCTGCTATATAAGTGGAATCATACACTATGCAACCTTTTGGAATTGGCAATTTTTTTACTCAGCATAATTCTCTGGATATTTATCCAGGCTGTTGAATGTATTAATAGTTCCTTTTTATTGTTAAGTGGTAACCATGGTTTGATGTACCGCAGCTTGTTTAACCACTGAAGAAAATCTGAGTTGTCTCCAGGCCTTGACTATTATAAATAAAATTGCTATTAACATTCATGTAGAGGTGTTTATATAGA
>NW_006408760.1:1579306-1585819 GCF_000296735.1 Chrysochloris asiatica
TATTCCCTGAATTAGTGCCCTCACATTTGTCCCTATTTTTTCATTGGTGGCCTTCATAATTTGGGGACTCATATTTAGGTCTTATAATCCATGCTGTGTTCGTTTTTGTATCAGGTGTGAGGTAAAGGTCTTGTTTCAATCTTTTGCATATCGTTTTCAGTTCTGCCAGCGCCATCTGTTGAAGAGACTATCCCCTCCTCACATGATTATTTAGGTACTCTGTTAAAAATCAGTTGGCTGTATGTAGATGGGTTAATTTCTGGATTCTGGATTCTGGATTCTGGATTCTGTTCCATGGATCAATTTATCTTTCATTGTACCAGTACCAAGCTGTTTTGAGCACTGTTGTTATGTGCCATGGAGTTGGTTCTGACTCATAGAAACTCTGTACAGGGTTTCCGAGGGAGCAGAAAGCCTCATCTTTCTCCTGCGGAACAGCTGGTAGTTTTGAACTGCTGACCTTGCGGTTCACAGCCTGATTTGTAACCACTACGCTACCAGAGCTCATTTTGACCACTGTAGCCATGTAATAAATTTTGAAGTTGGGGCGTGAGAGGTTTCCAACCTTATTTTTCTTCTTAAGCGGTGCTTTGCTTATCCTGGGTCTCTTTTCCTTTCCTTTTTCCATCTCTTTGAAGAGTGTCGTTGGAATCTGGATTGGGATTGCATTATGCGTATAAATTGCACTATGTGTATAAAATGCTCATAAGCTTTTAAGACCGCAGTTGCTACTCACTAAAGTAGGATTTAGAACTTTGTCTTTGTGGATGACTTAAACCAATTGACGATGGTGTCCCCCAAGACTATGGCCCTTAGCCCACAGGCCCATCATCTCATTCCCTCAAGGTACTTGGTTATATCTAAGAAGTTTTCAGAACTTTGCCCCTGTATGCTCTGCAATTATGTACTAAGAGTTCCCTTTCATCTTATGAAGCCTGCTCTGTATCCCAGGGAGAGCAGGGATCCAATGGCAGATTTAAGTTAGAGTCCCTCCCTCCTAGATTCCTCTCACTCTCCAGGAGCTCTTCTTTTTGTGCTTACTTTATGAAAAATCCACTGCCCCCTTCTCACCCCAGCCACTGAGGTCTCGGGCCTTGGGACAGTGGACCTGTCTCTGATGCTCTCTGGGGCTTGACAGGTAAAGGGTTTCATACTGACCAGCAAGGAGCTTCTAGAGGAAACAGCCTCCAGGGAGCCTAGGCAAGTTGGCCTTGCACCTGCTCCCAGGAAACAAACTCTGGGGTATCCAAGATCCATACTACCCACAGACTAGACCAGAGGGTATGGTGGAAAGTGCCAACAAGCAGACACCATACCCTATAGTTTGCAAAGTACCTGTAAGGAGAGCGACATGCACACTGTGAAATGGGGAAAGGGAAGACTAGCCAATGAAGCTGGGACCTAGGGCTACAGGGGGTAATATCCTAGAACACCTTTTCTCAAGCTTCTTCATTAACACCAAGTTGATCCTCTGTACAGAGGGTGGTATTCTCCATAATATGGAGTTGACTCCAACTCATGACCACCCATATATATCAGAGTGCACCATAGGGTTTTCCATGGCTGATTTTTTTGGAAATTGGTCACCAGTCTTTTCTTCCAAGGCATATCTGGTTGGACTCGAACCTCCAACTTTTTGGTTAGCAGCCCAGTGCTAACCAATTGCCTAATGGGGAGGCAATAAAGCCTAATCTGTATGTAACCCCATGATTAATGGTCTACTCAGGACCTCCCAAGTAGCAAGGGTTGGGATGAGAGGAGGAAGAGGAAAATCCTTTACCTTTGATCTGGGAGTCTGAGAGTGAGGGGCCTGACCATAGCCTTCCATTTCTCTCTTCTGCCCTGTCCAACCCTGCTTTTCTCCCCTCCAGCCAGGTGGAATCAGAATTGCATGCTCCACACCCCTAGCCTGGACATGGAGTCCCTGAGTGGTGCAAACTGCTGAACATTCAACTACTAATTGAAAGTTTGGTGGCTTGTCTACCCAAAGGCACCTCAGAAGGAAGGCTTGGCAAGGTGCTTCTATAAGATCACAGCCAAGAAAACCCTATGGAGCACTGTTCTACTCTGATCCACATGCGGTTCTTATGACTTGGAGTCAATTTAATGGAAACTGCTTTGGTGTGCTTCCCCCCCCCCCCCCCCCTTTTCTCTACGACTTGCCTCTTCCCCAGAATGATCATCCTTTTTAGAAAGACCCTGACTCCTACCCATATGTTATAAAGCTATTACAACACTTAAATAGTCAAAAATAGTAACAAAAATAAAGAGAGAGCGCAACAGTGAGGCCCAGAGGGTGCTTCACACACACAGAGAAGAGTTACTTTGTGTTCACCTCCTCATCCATTTTTACATGGGAACTTCACAATTACCCAATTTTAGAAAAGAGAAGAGAGTCAGTTAGTAAGGGGTGGACCAATCTAAAACCTGGTCAGTTTGTCTCAACATTTGGCGTTCTTTTCTCTGTACTACGTGCTTTTCTAACAAATAATGGAAAGATTTCTGGTTGTGTTGGGTCCTCAAATTGTCTCAGTTTGTTCCCTCCTCCTTTTTGTCATAATCTTCTTGCTTCATTCATTGGTTGTTTTGATTTTACTGGCATCTGAGTTTGCAATTCCTGCTTGATTGCATTCTAGCAGCCAAATCAAAGAGGAAAATACACTCATCTATTCATCCAGTGAGTACTGTACAGTGGCACTGTTCCAAGCACATAAATAGACACACGTAGTATAGTAGATTCTATAATTTGCTCACAATTTATTCTCTCCCTGAGCATGGTTTCCTTGTAATAGAAGTATATACTCATCCCATTTCCTTATGACTTTGTAGGATGTCCTAACACCTGACACACTGACTTTGGGTTTAGCCATGTATCTTTCTTTGCCAGTGGAATGTGGGTGATGGCAACATGTGTGGAGACTTTACATAGAACTGTATAATTTTGCTTCTCTCTCCTCCTTTGTGTCATCATGATATGGAGTCAATAATTCTTCAGCCTGAGTTCAGGAATGAGAGACACTGGAGCTTGACCCATAGTTCTTACAATATAGTAGGCAGTCCATAACTATTTGTTCAAGAAAATAGTAAAACCCACATTCATATATTCTCCACTTACTTTAAACTATTCATATATGAAATATTCCATTTCCAGGGTTTATTCCTTTGTCTGCAAAATGGAAATTATCTTTTTCTTCTCCTTCGGAAGAAAGATAGAATCTGGGTAATAAGCACATATGTTTCAGCACACAGTAGGACTCAGCGTATTTCTTCCTGTCTCTCTCCTAGATTATTTTGTGATCCAGTTGGGCCAAAGCCCAACAAACTTCTCATTCTAGGCAGCTTCTGAAGCTCCTCCAAAGGAGGAGAATATATTCATCTGAAAGGGGCACTTTCCCTAGTCCTCAGGGTTCTGGAACCTGTGGATGGTCACCTGGCCCACCTTGTTCTGTCTCAGTAAGGGAATTCCAAAGCAGCTGAGTAGGTCCTCCTCCATGAGGCAGCACCACACTATGAGTCAGAGCCAACTCAATGGCACACAACAATAAGGTTCCCTCATTCCCCTACGAGATTTGGAGACCCCTGAAGACTCCTCCCCATCTTGTCTCCCTCCTACTACCACCTTCTTAGATCCAGATATTTCCTTTCTTTCCTACCCTGTCTCTCTCCCCATCCTTAGGTGTCAGCGATGACATATTGCAGACCCCGAGATGCTGTGGCCCCTTGAGAAGACAGACAAGACTCTGGACCAGGGGCCCACTCTGGATCAGCAAGTCATGGCCCTTGTGGACCAGGACGTAAAACTCCTGAGGGCCTGGGCACATGGCCTTTGGTGAACTCACCTCCTGGCTAAAACTATATTCAATTTCTCCTTATGACTGTATTGTGTGTTCTTTATCTGATTTTCTTACTTTCAACTCCAGTAGCTGTAGCCTCTGGAAGAATGTTTAAGTCCAGTAATAATACGCACTTTGTCTCGGTTAATGGCTCCTCTGTAAATGTCACTGCCTTGGCAGTACAGGCTGTGCGGGCTGTTATCAGAGACAAGGTCTCTGAGGAACAAGCAGTGGCGATTTGGGCAGAATGTAATAATTACTCTCTGGATAACTACTCAGTTATGTATAATATTAAGCTAAAACATGAGCTGCTGGTGTCCATGCTTGACAACTGTACAGAGAATGCTCCTAAGGCAGAGTCAGTTAAACCTCCCCAAATGACTTATGAGCAAGAACAGCTATATTGGGGTAATAGAAAGACATTTCAGATGGATTATGAGTATACTTAATTAAAAGACAATAGTAGCAACCTCCTCCAACTATCCCTGAGTAAGATAAGTTTCGACCCTGAAGAAAAACTGTCCAGAGTATTCACTTACAAGAGAAAAAGTAAAATTACAAGAATGTTTGTATGAATAAAATAGTAGCAGCTCCCTTAGATTGTGCTAAGAGATAATCAGTTTGATCCCGACACATTTAGACTTATAATGGTAATAAGCATTTCAGTATTCATTTATAAATCCTGAAACTAGGGTAGAAACATACAAGAATAAAAGATTGTACTGTTAGATTGAGTGTAAACTTGTCCCCAGACTTCCCTGAAAGTATAAAAGTCATATAGAGAAGATTAGGTTTCGATTAACTGCTTATAATTTTGTTCACAAATGAAACCATGTACCTTTCACGCATAACATACGCAGAAGGAATTAGAATTTCTAATGAACACTTAACTTGGCTCTTTTTAGCTAACTTTTCTTAAAATTTACTTGTAGTTCTTTGTAACAAAAAAAATCACGTGCTTTGGATACCGCAAGTCGCTGCCCTGGGCCACGGGGGCCCATGAAGTTAAAGTTTAAACCAATAATTGCTTGCCTGCGCCTTTAACTCCGGAAGAATGGTTGGCTAAGAATATGAGCACAGGATAATTTTCTGAGTCCAAGATAATTTTCTAAGATCTGAATGACGCATGAGATTCTGTGAAATCACTTTGTACCCTCTTCAGATAATTAATCACATTAAACTTGTACCTCCTGCCTTGATTTCCCTGATCTGAAAATGAATAAAAGACTGAGGTAAAGCTAGGCCTGTATACTAGCTTGACTGACAGCTTGCATCAAACTTGTGCGTCTGTGTCTTTGTTTCTATATTGTCTCTCTTTCGCCTCCAGATCTCCCACCTTCGTGAAGCCCACCCCTCCATCGAGGCAGGACCCCAACACCTAGGGCATCACCATTCTATCTCTGGGCAGACAATTGATTGGAATGGCATTGCTAAAACTAAGGTTGATTATTTGGATGATCCCTTTGCATAATCACTAGGTATTCCCTTCTTTTTTTTCTAGGGCCTTGACAGCACTTTAAAGAGGTCTGTGTCTTTGATCTCCTATCCTTTGCCAATCATGATATGGGAGGAGTTTGGGTCCTTCCCCTGGAGGCATATCTCAGGTCTACCTGAAACACTGTTACCCACAGTAACAGTCATGTTCAGTTTCTTGACCTATGGCGTCCTTAGCCATAGCCTCAAGTTTTTCATGTGCAAAATGCAATGAAGACCATGTCTAACTTCCTCTGGCTTCACAAGAAGTAAGGCAAATCAAAATGAGCCCACAATTGATTCCTATGAAGCAGAGATCAGACATGCTTCCACCCTACTACCTTCTTTACCCTATTCTGACACCAACTATCCCTCCCACAGCACTCTTTGCTTCATATCTGGGCCCAATAATGCAGTGCAATGACCACACAAAGACTTATAGACAATACTCATGACTATGGGATTTATTAGGGAAGGGAAGAAGGTACACTTCAGGATAAGAAACAACTCAGAATGCAGCAGTTTTCCAGTCAGGAATGCCTCTTCTTTGCCATATTGTAGACATGCCTTGCTCTTGCCTTCAACCTCTCAACCATGTGGCCCCTTAGCCTCTGTCCTGCTTGGGCAAGTGCTGCAAAGCTCCTTTAGCCTGTCTCTAAATACCCAAAGGGCACATTCTACAAGTCAGCCTCTAGCCCATAGGCACTTAACTTTACTGGGCCTATGGGCTGGGAAGGCCGTAGCTGCTCTGTCTCTCCATGCCACTGCCTCTACCGTCACCACTTTTCCAGGTAAGGATCTCACAAACCATTCATGGTTCTTCTTTCTTGATGGTCCATGGATCATCTGTTTCTGCTTCTGAGAACACTTCTTTTAAACCTACTGGGATGGAATGGCAAAATCCTGTGTGAGAGTCCTATACAGCCTATTTCCAGAAGTTCTGTTGGATAAGCACTGGACTGCTAACCACAAGGTCAGTGGTTCAAACTCACCAAACCGCTCCTTGGAAACCTATACAGGGTCGCTATGAGTCAGAGCCAACTCAACGGCACACAACAATACTCAATCTATTTGTGGGAGTTAAAAAGAATTGGAATAGAAAAGCAATATCAAATAAATTCACGGCACCATACCATGGTACCTCTCCCCGATATTGATCAACATTCTTCCCCTCTCTACAGTGGATTTATTGGTTCTTTTGGCAGCC
>NW_006408760.1:1604027-1605235 GCF_000296735.1 Chrysochloris asiatica
TTGAGTTGTGGCCCATCAGCAAATGAAGGTTCTGTGCATTTTTCTCCCCCGAGCTTAACTCTATTCATGTCATCGTGGTCAACTCTACTTTGAGGAGGCATTTTTCTTCCCCAGTCACATTCTGAGTGCCTTCCCACCTTCCAGTCCTGTATCTGACAATGTTTCTCTGCTATTCATAGAGTTTTCAGTAACTAGCGATTTGGAAGTAGTTTGTCACTCTTTCTTCCTAGTCTGTCTTTGTCTGGAAGCTCTTCTGAAACCTGTCCACCATGGGTGACCCAGCTGGTTATTTAAAATACCGGTGGCATAGCCCTCAGAATCACAGCAACTCAAGCCACCACAGCACAACAGACGAGTAGTGGCCGTTTGGTTTTATGTTGATACTGTCACTTTAAACTTCTATGTCAATCCTGAAACAATCAAGATGTTCTCTCCTAAGATGTCGGCTCCTGGAACAGCTGAGTGTCTTGATCCAGAATACAATGGATTTCTGGATTCCCTTCAAATTCCCCAGCTGTAAACCCTCCAATCCTCCAAACATAACTTTATATTTGTTTCAGAGTTCCAACACTATCTCATGAGCCCTCTTGGCCCAGTGTTCTGTGTTGTTGTTGACCGAGCTCTGACGGAATTTGGGATTTAATTTTTGGCATATTTCCTTTTTTTGTCTGCTTGTCCTGCCCCACAGTCCTTGTTCAGGCCTTTTTTCTAGTGGTAAACAGTTCAGGGCCAGCTGTGGCCGTTTGGTTTTCATTGGAAACTGTCTCTTTAAATTTTGAGGCGATCTGTGTGCATGCATAGTAGAACCCTCCAAGGGTGGGGTTGGGGTGCCCACTCGCTCAGGCACCCCTATAGTCAACAGAATGGAGGTGCACAGACAGCAAGGGACCAATGAACAGATACCAAAAGAAAAAAATGTCCACACCTTTATATCTGCGGTTCTGCCAGACGTCTGTGGCCGCTCCGATTCTTCCCCATGTGGTCTCATCCAAGATGGCGGCTCCTGGAGCTGCTGAGCTTCCCCAACTAGAAAGCAATAGATTTCTTGCTTCTACCAAAATTCCCCAGCTCCAAGCCTTCCAACCTTCTAAATATTCCTTTATATGTGGTTCAGAGTTCTGGGATCATCCCAGAACTCTGCAACTTAGGCATTGGCTACCTAAAATGAGGGGAAATAAATACAAGGTTTCAAGAGGTAGTTTAATTTA
>NW_006408760.1:1605915-1611598 GCF_000296735.1 Chrysochloris asiatica
AAAAAAAAATGTTATTAAGCATAGACTACCTACATTGACTTGAAAGTGAAAAACATTGACAGCAGGCCTGAAACTGCACAAAACCATTGATGCTACTGATTTAATGGAAATGGGGATGGAAAAGGGGAGGGACATCTTGCACAGATTGCTTGATATCACATTTTTTCTGGCCAAGGGGAATCTGGTGCTTGGTGTCTACACAGAAGATGGGTCTTCATTGAATAAATGGAAATTTCTTCAGATGGTTGAGATGCTTTCAAAACAGGATCCAGTGCTGAAAGAGCACCTAATGAGATTAAAGCAAAGCACATGTAAATTTTAAGTATCACTCTCTTACCTTGCATCAGAAACTCAGAATGAGCTTATAAGTGCCCTGCCAATCATGTGAAGGAGAAGCTTGTCATAAACCATGACAACATACCTGGCATAGCACATACTGACTAGCTGTCCAAATTGATTAGATATGTAATAATCAACAACAGAAAAGTGGACGTGGAAGCATTCTTTCTAGAATTTTTCCCTTTAAAGGAGAAAAAGTTATTGGCCTCAGTTCTGACATTCTTTAAAAACTGGAAAGTGATGGACTGGACATAATGATGTACTGAAGTCAAGGTTTCAACAATACTGCCACTAACAAGAGAGTCCATGGAGGTGCACACACCATTCATAAAGGAGTGAACAAGAAAAGTATTTTTAATGGATATGTGGACCATTTGCCTAATATGTGTGGTCAGCACTCTTGCTGAAATGCATCTTTTTGGAACTCTTGAGGCATTGTTTTCATTTCATTGCTGTTCCCAACCAACAATGGGATTCCTTAATTGAACATACTGGAATGTTAATGGAAAGGCTGTTAACAACTCACTGGAGTACTCATCGTGCTGCAGTTAAGTCTGTGGTGGTGATTGAAGCTCTTTGTGATTCACATAAAAAATTGGCCCAAGAGGAGCAGCACAAGGTCTTTTGCCTGCTTTTCTGTGCTACCTGTACTTCTGGTGTGACGGACTTCAAGAAGTCAATCTTACACAGAAGTACCTGCAGACTAAAGGCTTACCTCGCAATAAGATGGTGACAAAGGCAGAGGTTGCCAAGATGTTTTTTTGCAGGAGGAGTGCAGTTACCTAGTGGCATATGCAATTAAACAGGTGCTATAAAAACCAGACAGGTATGGAGTTGCAGTAGAGAGAAGAGCCAGTTTCAAGAAGAGGATGGCAGGGGGTGAGGAGCAGGCAATCAATGCTGGATTTACTCTGCAAGAAGAAAATAAGAAGGTGATGCTTGAGTGTATTGATCACTTTCATTCTGAACTCCAGACAAGATCAAGAACCATCAAGGGAGGAGCAGCCATGATTGAGGTTGTTCAAGTGAAGGGTCTCAAATCTCCCACTGAAGAATAGTTAACTAACCACTTTCTATGATGAGGTATCCACAAGAGAACTTTTAATAGAAATACCAAGGCTGAGAAGGCACCTGAAAGCAGCAGAGATTGATATGGAAGAAGTCAAAGATTAAGTAGTATTAGATGTTTTGACACTTAACGCAGAAATGGGACTTTGTAGAATCTTTCTGAACCCTTTCACTAAGCCTAAAATTATTTCTAATGATCTATGTGTCTGTGGCTTCATCTTAGAGGAGCTTTTCAAAGAAAAGAACTATTTGCAGTCTACCTTGGAGTCCTGATGTGGCACTGTAGGACAAGTACTTAACTGCTTACCAAAAAATCGGTGGTGCAAACTCAGCAGTGGCTCCTTGGAAAGCTCAGCTTTGTTGGAACACAGGGTTACTGTGTTGGAACTGGCTGGATGGCATTTAACAACAACAATAGTTGGATTATGTCACTGCTATTGCCATTATATTCCTGATAAACAGGAATTACAATTTATGAGTAATAGCACAAAAACATGAGGGAGGATTCCGGATTCTCTCTGATCTGGTATGGCAAGAGGTCCATGGGGGAGGGATGACACCACTGCCTTGGTGTTGTGGCTTGTTTTTTACTATGTAATTTGGCTGAGAATTTTCCAAATCATCAAAGTCTGTTCCTTAACTGTTCCTAAACAATAGGAAACCTATTGTTTCCTTCACATTTTACTATAAGCAGCAAGAGAAATCAGGTTGTGCCTTCAACTCTTCACTGGAAATAAAATTCAACTAAATATCCAAGTTCATTGCTTATTTTCCACCCAACACTAGAAAACAATTCAACTAAGTATTCTGCCATTTTATAATGAGCACTGTTTTTGCTCCAGAGTTGAATAGCATACTCCTCATTTCCTTCTGAGGTCTCATCAGAAGCATCTTTTTGTCATACTGTGGTGGCTTGTGTGTTGCTGTGATTCTGGAAGCACTGTCACCAGTATTTTAAATATCAGCAAGGTCACTTGTGGTGACAGATTTCAGTGGAGCTTTGTGGTGGTTTGTGACAGGTTTGTGGTGGAGAGGTTTCAATGGAGCTTCCCAACTAAGACTAAGAAGAAGGAGAGGCGAACTACTTCTAAATGTTTAGCCACTGAAAACCTATAAATAGTTGCAGAACTTTGTCAGATACAGTGCTGGAAGATGAGCCCCTGACGTTGGAAGGCACTCAAAATAGGACTGGGCCAGCTGATATGAAGTGAGGGGAGATGCACAAGAGTGCCCAAACTTGTAGGTAGTACCCATTTGATGTAGCTTCAATGGCTTGATAATCAGAATTCGACTAGAAGAAGATAAAGAAATTTGATAATGGAAGAAAGTGTAAATTGCTACAATTTGATGAACTTGATCTATACTTATGTAGTAGCTCAAAATACCAACCAAGAGGGAAGGAGTCTTCATATCAAGAATTAAACCTATCCCCTCTGTACATACGGTTGATAGGGACAGGCAACTTAAACACTGGCTGCCTAAAATGGGGGCTATAAAGGCACAAAGTGGATGGTTTATAAATTTTCAAAAGGGAGTTTAGTTTCAGAGTGTGTGGGGGGTGGAGTAGGGAGTAAAATCCCCACTGAGCAGTTTTTCTCTTGTCTAGAAAGGTCTGGTGAAAGGAGGTGGGGATAGGATTCTTTTGATTCAATAGTGAGTAATTGTTATCATGACCAATTGTAACTGTCACAACTGTAAAGATAGAAGTTTTGTAACAAAAAGGAGGGATTCGTTAATTTTACATTCCAGGAATAGAGGATTCTAGGACCATCAAGAGAGATGAGCATGAGTGGCACATGGGACTTTTACCAGAGAAGCAGAGGCACCAGAGATGGAGGCAGAGGTGATGGCTTGGAGAGATAGAGCAGATGAGAACTCTAGATTCATGGAAAGAGAAAGGCTGGTGACCAGAAGGCTGGCTTCCAGAATATGCCCTTTGTTGTTTAAATGATTCTTGTGTGGTGGAGTTTTTTTGTTTTGTACGTTAAAAAGGGGGTGTTCTTGATAAAATAAAGAATCTGTGATGGTTTGAGGGGGAGGAAGAGGAAATGATTCATGTGCTAGAGGGTAGACACACATTGACATGTGTGACGGGGCAGGCAATATACAACCAGAGGGATGTTGGCAGAGGAAAGATGGATGTGGTGGGAGACACAGGGAGGAATGCAGTGGTTAAAGTAAATAGAGGTAAATGCTGTTAACTGTTGGTGCATGGAGGGGATTGCAACCATGTAATGAAGCAAAGTATATGATTTGTTGAATGAAAAACTGATGATCTTTGTAAACCTTCACTCAATTCACAATAAAAAGTTAAAAAAAAAAAAAAAGGACTGAGGAAGAGCTGTCTCCTCAAAGTAGAGTGACCATAATGATGAGAATGGAGTAGAGCTTTGGGAACTTTCATTTGCTGATGGGGCACAACCCAAAATGAGGAGAAATATCTGCAAATATCCATTAATAATTAGAACATGGAATGTACAAAGTCTGAATTTAGGAAAATCAGAAGTTGTCAAAAATGAAATGAAAGCCATAGAGATCAATATTCTAGGCATTAGTGAGCTGAAATGGACTGGTATTGGTCACCTTGAATATGACAATCATTGGCTTACCATGCTGAGAACTAAAACTTCAAGAGGAATAGCTTCACATTCATTGTCCAAAAAAAAAAAAAAAAAAATTAAAAATCTGACTTGAAGTACAATACTGTCTGTGATAGGATAATATCCATACACCTACAAGGAAAACCAGTTAATATTACTATTATTCAAATTTATACACTAACCACTAAAACCAGAAACAATGAAATTAAAGATGTCTACCAAATTCTTCAATCTGAAATTGATCAAACATGCAATCAAGATGCATTGATAATTGCTGGTATTTGGAATGCAAAAACAAATGGAATGGAAACAAAAAGAAACTATCAGTAGTTGGAAAATATGGCCTTGGTGATAAAAATGCTGCTGAATATCACATGATAGAATTTTGAAAGACCAGTGACTTATTCATTGCAAATGTCTATTTTAAACAACATAAATGATGACTATACAAATGGACCTCACTAGATGGAATACACAGGAATCAAACTGACCACATATGTGGGATGAGACGATGGAAAAACTCAATATCATCAACGAAAACAAGACCAGGAGCCAGCTGTGGAACAGACCATTAATTGCTTATATCCAAGTTCAGGCTAAAGCTGAAGGAAATTAAAATATGTTCACAAGAGTTAAAATATGACTTTGATCATATCCCACCTGAATTTAGACATCATTTCAAGAATAAATTTGATACATTAGATCCTGGTGGCTGAAGATCAGACCGAGTTGTGGGATGCCATCAAGAACATCATACAGGAAAAAGCAAAAGGTCATTTAAAAGGCAGGAACAAAAGAAAAGACCAAAGTAGATGTCAGAAGAGACTCTGAAACTGACTCTTGAGCATAAAGCAAATGGAAGAAATGAGGAAGTAAAACAGCTAAACAGAAAATTTCAAATGAGAGCTCAAAAAGACAAAGCAAAGTACTATAATGAAACATGCAAAGAACTGGAGTTAGAAAACCAAAAGGGAAAAATACACTCCTCAATTCTCAAACTGAAAGAACTGAAGAAAAAAATCAAGCCTCCAGTCAAAATACTGAAGGATTCTATGGACAAAATATTGAATGATGTAGAAAGCACCAAAAGAAGATGGAAGGAATACATAGCTACTATACCAAAAAGAAATGGTTGGTGTTCAACCATTACAAAATGTAGTATATAATCAAGGATCAATGCTACTGAATAAAGAAGTCCAAGCAACACTGAAGGCATTAGTGGAAAACAAGGCTTCAGGAATTGACAGAATACAAATTGAAATCTTTCAACAAATTAATGCAGCACTGGAGGTGCTCATTCATCTATGCCAAGAAATCTGGCCAACCAACTGGAAAAGATCCATATTTGGGCCCATTATACTGCAGAAATCATCAAACAGTATCATTAATATCATATGCAAGTAAAATTTTGCTGACAATAAATTTAAAATGGTTCAAATAGTACATCAACAGAAAATGGTGAGGTACAAGTCAGATTCATAAGAGGACATGGAACTAGAGATATCATTCTCTGCTTTCATTGACTGAAAACAGAAAATACCAGAAAGTTTATCTGTGTTTTATTGACTATGCAAAGACTTTCAACTGTGTGGATCATGACATTGATAAAAGTGCGAAGAACAGAAATTCCAGATCATTTAATTGTGCTCATGAGGAATCTATACATAGTCATTTGA
>NW_006408760.1:1615146-1617011 GCF_000296735.1 Chrysochloris asiatica
TTAAAAACCACTCAGTGGACATTTTACCTTCCCCTGCACCCTCTGAAAACTTGTAAGCCAGTCATTTTGTGACTTTATAGCCCCCCATTTTAGGTAGCCATTGTCTAAATTGCCCATCCCTGTCAACCCTGTGTACAGAGGGAGTAGGACTGATCCTTGCTGTGAAGATTCCTTCCCTATCTTAAACTACTACATCCATAAGTATAGGTCAAGTTCATCAAATTGTAGCAGATTACACTTTTTTTCCTCTTCTTTCTTCCTCTAGTCAAATTCTGATCATCCAACCATTGAAGCTAGGCAAATGGGTACTATCTGCAAATATGGGTGTTCTTGTGCATCTCCCCTTACTTCATCTCAGCTGGATACTTCACTCTCTGCTCTAGTCCCCTGTGGCTATGTCCCTGTCCATGGGCTCAGGAGTCCCCAGGTCTCACTCCAGTTTGATGGGAGTCTATTGACTCAGCCCACATCTTCATTGGTCCTTTTCCCCCTCTTCCCCTCATCTTTAGACCATAGTGCTCACCAGCAAGCTTACATGCCTGCTCTTGTATTCCCTTTGAGTTTCAGTCTTGGTAGGGGGTTTGCCCTGAAGGGATTTGATTGCTTGCTTTGATGGCTCTCCCAGAACAACTTGCTTGTTTTTGTGATAGTCAGTCTGACTGCCCTTTTTGTTTTTTATTTTTCCTGCTGGTCTTTCTTTCAAGAAGCATCCTCTGTTCCTCTGGCTGCTCCAGGCTGGTCTGCTTGTCTTTTCAAATGGAAATTTACCACCTCAGAAGATTCTGGACGGGGATCAGGAATCCACCTAAGGTCTTACACACTGCAAAGGCTCCGATGGAAGCCTCTTTCACTGGGCAAGTTCTAGCCCACCTTTTAGGTGTTCCAATCAGTTATAGGCTGAAGACAGACTTCCAAGTTTTCTATAGTGATTTTTCAAGCTACTCCTTTCTCTCCCCCATCAAGTGTCTATTTTACAGTAATAGGCAAGGGAAACCAAGATTCATAAGAGAGTCAAGCATCTTAACATTATTTCCCCTCTTTTACCCACTCAGACTATGCCTCAATCCCTGTATCCCAGAGCCCTATTGTTCCAAGGTTGAACACACATCACTGTTTCTCTCTATCCCATTTAGCCAATGCAGATCTACCTAAATGTTCTCCTATCTGCCTTGTTCTTCCATTACCCTCCCCTTTCTTGTGTATTGCTGCCTCTCAACACCCAAACAATCGTGTGTCTATTCCCTACCCTGTGCTCTACATTCCTCTCCCTCCACCCTCTACCCAGGTAACCAACAAAGATTTTTTTTTTTTTTTTCCTTTTCGTGTAGGTATTTTTTCTTAAGCTTTTACACTAATGGTCTTATGCAGTATTTCTCCTTTTGTGACTGACTAAATTACACTCAGCATAATGTCCTCAAGTTTCATCCATGTTATGTGGTGGCTTACAGCTTCCTTCTTATTCTTCAAGGTAGAATAATATTCCATTGTGATGGATGTACCAGATTGTTTATCCATTCTTCTGTTGATGGGCACTTAGGCTGTCTCCATCTTTTTGCAATGGTAAATAGTGCTGCTATGAACATTGGTGTGCATATATCTAATCGTGTTCTGGCTTTTTTTTTTTTTAAGGTTTTTATTATGGATTGAGTAACAATTTACATGGCAGATCATCAGTTTTACATTCAACAAATCATTGTTTCATTACAATGATTATAATCCCCTCCATGTACCATCAGTTAACAGTGTTTCTCTCTATTCACTTTAGTTAGTTCTTTTTTTAAAAAACACTCTGGAATATATAATAATTTATACCACCAAAGGGCGCATTCTGCAAGTCTGCCTCCTGGCTACCAGCTCTTAGTCCC
>NW_006408760.1:1617591-1618713 GCF_000296735.1 Chrysochloris asiatica
TCAAAAGGGTACTATCTGCAAGTTTGGGTGTTCTTGTTCATCTCCCCTCACTTCACTCTCAGCTCTAGCCCTCTGTGGCTATAGTTCCATGAGTTCAGGTGTCCCAGGTTTCATCACACTTTGGACCAACCAGCCCTTACTCTTCTCTCTCTCATCTCCAGGTCAACAGAGTCAATGGACTGTGGTTGAACTCAGTCCATTTCTTCATTGCTGCCTTTCTCCCTCTCCCACTCACCAGTAGACCAATGTGGTCACCAGCAAACTTACATGTCTGTTTGTGTGTTCCCTTTGAGTTTCAGCCTTAGAGGGGGTTTGTCCTGAAGGAAATTGATTGCTTGCCTTGATGGCTTCCTGGCGAACAGCTTGCTTATTCTTGTAGTAGCTAGTCATACTGACATTTTTGTTTTGAGTTTTTCCTGATGATCTTTCTTTGAAGATGTATCTTCTGTCACTCTAGCTATTCCAGGCTGGTCTGCTTGTCCTTGCTAGTAGGAATGTCCCACCTCATAAGGTTCTGGATGGGACTCGGGATTCCACCTAATGTCCTATACTCTGCAAAGGCTCTCACGGGGCAAGTTCTAGAACTCCTTTTAGGTATTCCAATCAGTTATAGGCTGAAGATGGGCTTACAAGTTTTCTCTAATCATGTTTCCCGACATTCCTTTCTATCCCACTCAAGTGTCTATTTTACAATAGTAAGCAAGGGAAATCAGTATTCATAAGACAGTCAAGCATCTTATTATTTCCCCTCTTCAAACTATGCCAAAATACCTGTATCACAGAGCACTGTCATTCCAAGGTTGAGCATGCATCACTATTTACCTCTGTCCCACTTAGCCCATACAAACTTGTCTCAGTGTTCCCCTATCTACCTTGTTCTTCCACCTCTTCCCCCTTCTTGTATTGCCTTCCCAACACCCAGTCTATGATGTATCTGCA
The DNA here is from genome assembly GCF_000296735.1 of Chrysochloris asiatica. Taxonomy (NCBI): domain Eukaryota; kingdom Metazoa; phylum Chordata; class Mammalia; order Afrosoricida; family Chrysochloridae; genus Chrysochloris; species Chrysochloris asiatica. The sequence goes on from NW_006408760.1 coordinate 1,618,531, forward strand.
CTTACCCTGTGCTCTACCGTCGCCTCCCTCTACCTCCCCCTAAACCCCCAGCCCCAACCTCACCATTGTTGTTACCTTATATTCCATTAACGTTTCCCTCCATTTAAGGCAGTCTATTTTATCCTGTAATCTACCTGACCTTCTCACCACTTGGCTCTCTGTTCCTCTATGTTTACCTTCTTT
>NW_006408760.1:1619259-1620320 GCF_000296735.1 Chrysochloris asiatica
TTCCAGCTCACTAGTTCTGGCTTCCATCTCTTCAATTCTACTCCTTTGCCCTTTCAGTGTATTGTCCATTTCTGATATTCTATTATTAATCATTTGGACCACTTTCTGTAGGTTTGAATTGTTTCCAGTGCTGTATCTATCTTATTTGATTGTTTCTCTAGTGCTTTCCTGACTTCTTCCTTATTTTTCTCAACTCCATTGTGTTGTGTTTTGATACATTTTATAATCATTTTTCTGAATTCATTCTCAGGCATTTCCAAAGCCTTCCCTCCTTCCATTATGGAGTTTAGGTTACCTACAGCTCAGTTGTCTAAGTGACTTTATCTCGTTTCTGGACATATGCTGATATGGTCATCTGTTTCTGTTTCTTGGGCATATTCAGTAGTTAGTTATGGAAACTGTCCCTTTAAATTTTGAGGAGATCTGTGCACATGCATAATAGAACCCCACTGGAATGGGGTGTTTACTCATTCAGGCACCCCCTCTAATCACCAGAATGGAGGTGCACAGACAGCGAGAGACCAATAAACAGATACAAATAAAATAATGTTCACACCTTTATCTCCATGGTTCAGTCAGGCGTGCATGGCTGCTCTGATCGTTCCCTGGTTTGATCTTGCCCAAGATGGCCACTCAGGGAGCAGCTAAGAACCTTGGATTAGAAAGCACTGGATTACTTGCTTCTGCCACTGGCTGTAGGCCTTCCAACTTTCTAAATATTCCCTTATATGTGGTTCAGAGTTCTGGGACCATCCCCTGAGCCTGCTTGGTCCAGTATTGTTGCTGATGTAGCTCCTCACTGCACGTCTACTCTATCCACCATTTTGTTTGTTCTCTCCTGGCTTGTATTTGTTGTGGATAAATATCAAGTAGAGGGATTGCTGGATCATAAGGTATTTCCAACTTTCTGGAGAAACGCCATATTGTTTTCCATAATGGTTCGAACATTTTCTCTGGCTTTTTTTTTTTTTTTAAATAAGTTTTTATTGTGAATTGAGTGATAGTTTACATGGGAAAATACCAGCTTTACATCATTCATCATATTGTATTTCATTTCATTG
>NW_006408760.1:1620790-1650296 GCF_000296735.1 Chrysochloris asiatica
CACCCTCTGGAACTAGGTTCCTTCTTGAAAGTTTGTAAGTCAGTCACTTGTGCCTTTGTAGCTGCCCCATTTTGGGTAGCCAATGTCTAGGTTGCCCATCCCTGTCAACCCTGTGTACTGAGGGGGTGGGAATGAGCCTCGCTGTAAAGATTTGTTCCCTCTTTTGAGCTACTACATCCATAAGTATAGGTCAAGTTCATCAAATTGTAGTGAATTACTCTTTTTTTCCTCTTCTTTCTTCCTCTAGTCAAGTTCTGATCATCCAGCCATTTAAGCCAGGTCAACTGGATAGTACTTGCCAGTATGGGTGCTCTTGTGCATCTTCCCTCACTTCGTATCAGCTGGATGCTTCACTATCCACTCTATTCCTCTGTGACCATGTCCCTGGGCTTAGGAGTCCCCAGGTCTTGCCATACTGCTGGCCAACCATGTCTCAACCCAGGTTGACAGGAGTCTATTGAATGTGGTTAGACTTAGCTCACAACTTCATTGCTATTTTCCCCCTACTTCCCCTTATCAGTTACCAGTGTGTCTCCAGCAAGACCATATGCCTGCTCATGTATTCCCCTTGAGTCTCAGTCTTGGAAGGGGGTTTGCCCTGAAGGGATCCGACTGCTTGCCTTGATGGCTCCCCGTGAACAAGTTGCTTGTTCTTATAGTAGTCAATCAGACTGCCATTATTGTTTTTGATTTTTCCTGCTGCTGTTTCTTTTAAGTATCTTCTGTTCTTCTAACGGTTCCAGGCTGGTCTGATTGTCCTTTCAAGTGGAAATTTCCCACCTCAGAAGAGTCTGGATGGGGATCAGGATTCCTATGGTCTTATGCAATGCAAAGACTCCGCAGGAAGCTTCCTTCACTGACTCTGCCCATTTTTAAATTGGATTATTTGTGTGTTTTTTTTACTCTGAGGCATTGATGTGTTCTATAATTTTTTTAGAGCAGTCCTTTGTCTGATATGTCATTCCAAACATTTTTTTCCAATCTGTGAGTTGTTTTGGTGAAAGCCCTTGATGCTCTTAAGTGTCTAGTGTTTAGGAAGTCATCTATTTTGTCTTCTGTTTGTGTATTTTCAGTGTATTTATGTCTGTGTGTCATCTGTATGTTTTCAGTTATATTTGTATGTTTTCAGTTATGTTTGTGTGTTTTCAGTGTATTTATGCCATGTAGTAGAGCCTCTAAGTTTGTCTCTATTGTTTTCATTGATGGTCTTTATAGTTCTATGATTTATATCTTTAATCATGTTCATTTTTTTATACGGTGTGAGATGTGGGTCTTATTTAATTCTTCTGCAAATGAATTTCCAATTTTGCCAGTACCATTTGTTGAAGAGACTATCTCTTCCCTATTTAATGCATTTTGGCCCTTTATCAAAGATCAAATATCTATAGGTGGATTCATTTACTTCTGGGTTCTCAATTCTGTTCCATTTATCTGTCTTTCATTTTACCAGTACCAGGTTGTTTTAACCATTGTGACTGTGTAGTAGGTTTTGAGATCAGGAAGTGAGAAGCCTCCTACTCCATTCATTTTAAATATGCTTTGCTTATCCAGGTCTCTTTCCTTTCCATATAATGATTAATTTTTCCATATTTGTAAAGAATGATGTTGAAATCTGGATTGGGATTGCATTATATCTACAGATTGCTTTGGGTAGCGTTGACATCTTCACAATGTTAAGTCTTGCAGTGAAAGTACAGAAAACTGAGAGAAACAGATTGAAAGGACTGTCCCAGAACTCTGAACTTCAGATAAAGAGATAACTAAGTGGTTCAAGTGCTCACTGGGAGTAAGATTTGGAACAGTGGCAAGAAAGAAGACGACTTCTTGTGTGTATGTGTGGGTGTGTGCGGAGGGTGAGGGGTTGGAGCAGATGCAGCAACCATTGTGGGTGAAGAAAGCAGAAAAGAACAAGAGAGTGCTCCCAGTGCAGAAACCAGCTAGTGATCTGCAGAAACAGGGACGTGTAATTTTTTCCTTCCTTATTATGTCTTTTCTTTGGCTTTGTGTGCTCATCTCTGTGCAGGTGAACAGAGGGGAGATTTACACAAGCACATACCCCAGAGAAGGTCCTACGTCATTCACACACAAGGTTTTATGACGAATGACTGGCATTGTTCTGCACTGCTTGGAGGAAGGATTTGCACTGGGCACAGGAGGAGACAGAAGAAAGAAACTGATTCAGGAGTCTCTTCTAACGTGGATCTGACCAGCCCTGGGCTGGTTCTCACTAGGAGAAACAGCTAAATGGACTTGAGGAGGAAAAAAAAAAGGGAGGCCTGCGTCAAATAATGAGACCATCATGGAATTTCTCAGCAAGAGTCCATTAGGTGGCGCTAAAGAATTACTCATATTTTCCCACGATTTTCCTTTTTCTCTTCATTTTTACTGGGTTGTCTCGCTTCAAATATATATTATTCCTGAGTTTTTATGAATGTTTGACTGTGGTGTTTAGTCTTGAATTTTGGTCTTTCTTATATTTTGTGGAAGAATTTCTCTTCATGTCTTACCTGACAAGAGGCAGCAACTGCGGTCGTACAGCTAAGCTACACTTGAACCCTGTAAAACTCCACCAATAGGGCAATAACCCATGCCAGCAGCTACATACCAGCGCAGCATCTACAACCAACACCTGCTAAAAACACCCTGAAGGGAGATGTAAAAGCAGTGAACAGAGAAGTCCATCTCCTGATCATACCTACCAGGAGGCAATTGGAGTGGGCTAAGAATACACCATCATACATTCATCTAATTAATACAAATACAACAACACCACAATGCCTACAAAGCAACAGAAAGTTTCCACTCACATGCAGAAACAAGATAAAGTAGCTCAAACTAAGGACCAAGAAGAGCTCGGAATGACATTGGAAAGGGAAGAGACTTTGGAATTGTCTGAAAGGGAATTTAGGAGAATGGCATTGGGTGCATACAAATGTTCCACAGAAAGGTTGAGGAAAATAAGGAAGAAGTTAGAAAAGTGCTACAGGAATCATCAAGCAAAACTGATACAGCATTGGAGTCAATACAAAACCTGCAAAAAGAGGTTCATATGATTAATGCTAAATAAAATATCAGAAATGGACAACATACTGAAAGGGCAAAACAGTAGAATTGAAGGAATGGAAGCCAGAATCAGCAAGCTCTCAGATAAATCTCACAATGTTAAGTCTTCCTATCCATGAGCATAATATATCCCTTAATTTCTGCATGTCTCTTTTGTTTTTTTGTACTAGTATTTTGTAGTGTTTTTTTTTTTTTTTTTAACATAGGTCTTTTGTTTCTCTGGTTAGATTTATTCCAAAGTATTTCATCACTTGGGTCACTAATGTAAGCAGTACTGCTTTCATGATTTCCTTTTCAGAGGTCTTTTTATTAGTGTAAAGGAATCCAACTGATTTTATTTTGTATGTTGATCTTGTATCCTACCATTTTGTCGAATCAGTCAATGAGTTCCAATAATTTTCTTACTGAATCTTTGTGATTTTCTAAGTAAAGTATCATATCATCTGAATATAGAGACTTTCACTTTTTCTTTGCCAATTTGGATGCTTTTAACTTCCCTTTCTTGTTTTATAGCTCTGGCTAAGACTTCCAGCACAACGTTGAATAGGAGTGGTGATAAAGAAAATCCTTGTCTGGTTCCTGTTCACAATGGGAATGGCTTCTGTTTCTCATCAATGAGAGTGATGTTGGCTGTTGGGTATTTTTCCCCCATGTTCTTAATGACTATATTCTAATTTAAATTTCCTAGTCCTAGAACAGCCTGCTTACATATCCCTGGATGTAAATCAACAATCTGTCTGCCTGGTCTAGTGTCTCATGAATTCCTGAAGATAGACCATGCCCACAAGAGTTATTTCTCACAAATCCCCCTCTTTTCTATTTACACTTATTGGTCTTATCTTCATTTATTCATCTTAAATCCTCATAAAGTGTAACATTTCTGGATGTCCCTAAGAGTACAGCTAACTGTGACTATATTAGATGCATCATACTTACACATAACTAAAACACATACAACCAAAACCACACTGGCCCCATTTCCCCCTTATATATCACGAATGATCAAATCAGAAATATTTGATGCACACATAAATGTCCAAAAGCCAATCTCCAGCCTGTTGGCACACAGCTTTATTCAGTCCATGGGCCTAGAGTCCATAACTGTTCCTTGTCACTGCCTCTGTCACCATATCTGCCATCGCTGCTTCATGCCCTTCCTTCTCAATGGTCCTGGTATTGTCCATTCCTGAATTGAAAAGGCTGTTGGCTTTATATCTATGCCCTTAGTTATGTTGAGAATTTCCCCTTCTATTACTATTTTGTTGAGTATTTTTATCAGGAATGAGAGTTGAATTTGTCAGATGTCTTTACTGCATCAATTGTATGATCATGTGTGGTTTTTTCTCTTTTATTTATGTGGTGGATTATACTGATTGTTTTTAAAATATTGAACCATCCCTTCATATCTAGTATGAATCCTATTTGTTCACGATGAATTACTTTTTTATGTGTTGCCTGATTCTATTGACTAGGATTATGTTGAGAACTTTTACATCTATGTTTATGAGGGATATTGTTCTTGTTGTTGTTAAGTACCGCAGAGTTGGTTCCAACTCATAGTGACCCTGTACAGGGTTTCCGAGGCTGTAAATCTTTACGAGAGCTGAAAGCCTCTTCTTTCTCCCATGGAACAGCTGGTAGTTTTGAACTGCTGACCTTGAGGTTAGCAGCCCAATTCATAACCACTATCTACCAGAGCTCCTTATGAGGGATACTGGTTTCTAATTTTCATTTTTAGTGATGTCTTTGCCTGGTTTGGGTATCAGAATTATGCTTGCTTCATAAAATGAATTTGGGAGTATTCCATTCTTTTCTACATTCTGGAATAGTTTGAGTAGAATTGGTGTCAGCTCCTCTCTGAATGTTTAGTAGAAGTCTCCAGTAAAGCCATCTGGGCCTGGATTTTTTTTAAATGATTTGGTCAATTTCTTCTCTTGTTCAAGTTTTCTACTTTGGCCTGTGTTCCTTTAGGTAGGTCATGTATTTATAGAAATTTGTCCATTTCTTACACATTTTCAGTTTTTTTTAGTACAATTCTTCAGAGTATCCTGTTATCCTTTTTATTTCTGTTGGTTCTGTTGTAATGTCACCCATATAATTTATTTGTAGCTTCTCCTTCTTTTCTTTTGTTAGAGTTGCCAACAGTTTGTTGATGTTATTAATCCTTTCAAAGAACCAACTTGTTGATTCTTTCAATTGTTTTCCTATTTTCTATTTATTCTGTCTAATCTTTATTATTTCTTGACTTCTGGTAGCAGTAGGCTTCTTTGCTGCTCTTTTTCTAATTGTTGGAGCTGTTTGGTTAAGGTGTTGACATTCGTTCTTTCTTCTTTTTGAATGTGTGTATTTACTACTATAAATTATTCTCCAAGCCCTGTTTTTTCTAGGAGGTTTTGGTTGGGTATGTTGTGTTTCATTCTTGTTTCTAGGAATTTATTTCATTTTTCATTTGTTCTATTACCCAGTAGCTTTCAAGCAGAGTGTTATTTACTTTCCATGTATTTGATTTTTTTCCCCTTGATCTTCCGATTACTGATTTCTAAACTTATAGTGCTGTGATCTGAGAAGATGCTTTGCAGTAATTTGATGTTTTTAAATGTATCAAGGTTTGCTTTGTGGCCTAACATGGTCTATTCTGGAGAATGTCCCGTGTTCACTGGAAAGCAATGTATATTATGTTGTTTTGGGGTTGAGTGCTCTGTATATGTCTATGAGGTCCATTTGGTTAATTGTGTTGAGTTCTTCTGTATTGTTTTTGAGTTCCCTTCTAGTTCTATCCATCATCAAAAATGGTATGGTAAATCTTGTATAATTATTGTAGAGTTATTTCTTTCTTCAATTTGATTAGAGTTTAACTTACATATTTTGAGTCTCTTTCATTCATGACATATTTATTATAGTTAAGTTCTCTTGTACAATTGATCCCTCAATAATGATATAATGTCCTTCTTTGTCTCTTATGCTGGTTTTTGCCTTAAAGTCAATTTTATCAGAAATTTAAAACATCAGTTCTGCTAGTTTTGGATTGCGATTAGCTTGATATATTTTTTTCCATTCTTTGATTTTGAGTCTTTTACTATCTTTGTGTATAAGGTATGTCTCTTATAGACAGCATATTGAAAGGTCCAGTTTTCTGACCCATTCTGCTATTGTCTCTTGACTGGTGCATCTAATCCATTTACATTCAGTGAAATTATCAATAAGTATGAACTGATTTCTATCATTTTGCTGTTTTGTTCTGTTTTTGTAATGCTGCTATATTCTTTTTCCACATAATCTTCTGTACTGAGCTAATTTTATTTGTGGCTTTTCTTTTCCCTTTCATTTCTCTTGTGTTAATGAATAAACATTCTTTTTCTTTTTAAGTACACATTGTACATTCACCAAGATAGACAATATGCTAAACTATACCTCTTGATGAATTTCAAAGGATTAAAATCATGCTGAGTAAAGGCTCTGGAGGAAACAGGAAGAGATGGGAGCCACAGTAGAAGAGGAAGGAATAGGTCAAGTTGTGGACTGGGGGATTCTTACAGCTCCTGCCAGTTGCCTTTCTTTATGCTTTAATTCCAGGAACAGCCATAATGGCAGGCCAGGATTTAGCATCCTAGGTGGTGGATGTGAAGGAGGGGGCTTCCCAAGCCAGCAAGGCTGGGTAGCAACTGTACTACTTGAGCCCATTGTGACCTTTCACTCAACTTCACATCCACATCTTCCATTCTTACAACAGCCCTGTGAGGTAGACAGTGTTTCCCTTAAACTTCCGGGAGGAAGACAAGGGAAGACAGGGGAAACACACCCATGGCATTTGACTCTTGGTTGAGAGCAATGGTTATTGGCCATACAAAATTGTTTGGCAATTGTTGAAAATAGGAGCTCTGATAGCATAGTTGGTTACAAGTTGGGCTGCTAACCAAAAGGTTGGCAGTTTGAATCTACCAACTGCTCTGCAAGAGAAAAATGATTTCTATTCCTGTAAAGATTTAAAGCCCTGGAAACCCTATGCAGGGTCTCTATGAGTTGGAACCAACTCAACAACACACTACCACAACCAACCAAGCTCAACCCCAAGATGTTCAATCAGAAACTACAAGTAGAGTAAGGGTGAGTTCCCAGGTAATTGAATATGCACACTTAAAAAGCTCCTTATGACTGCTACTCTGCCTCCTTGCTTCCTTCTCCTGTGGAGAGTCAGCCCACCCACTGTGAGTCTTGTTCCTTCCCTGGAAGGTCTCAAGAAAGATGCTACATATATAAAATGAGGGGGTGATAAAGGCATGAAGTGACTGGCTAACAAGGTTTCAAGGGAGAGTTTAGTTTAATAGTGTGTGGGGGAAGAAAGAGTTGCCACTGAATCGTTTTCATCTTGTCTAGATGGGTCTGGTTAAAAGAGATGGGAATAAGATTTTTATGGTTCAATAGTGAGTAATTGTTATCATGACCAATTGCAACTGTCACAATTGTAAAGGTAGAAGTCTAGTAACAAAAACAGTGAAATAGTTACTCTTACAGTCCAGAAACAAAGGACCCTAGGACCATCAAGGGAGGAGAGCACAAATGGAATGCAAGACTTTATCCAGAGAAGCAATGATACCAGAGATGGAGGCAGAGATCGGGACCTGGAAAGAGAGCAGCTGAGGACTCTAGATTCATGGGAAGCGAGGGTCTAAGAGCTGGTGGCCAGGAGGCAGACTTGTAGAATGTACACTTTGGTAGTGTAAATTATTATATATGCCTAAGTGCTCTGGTAGCGTAGTGGTTACGAATCGGGCTGCGAACCTTAAGGTCAGCGGTTCGAAACTACCAGCTGCTCCGCAGGAGAAAGATGAGGCTTTCTACTCCCGTAAAGATTTATACCTCGGAAACCCTATACAGGGTCGCTATGGGTCGGAACCGACTCGATGGCACATAACAACAACAACAAAGTGTCTAAAACAAAACAAAACAAAAGAGCTAAAGGGAATAGAGAGAAATACTGTTACCTGGTGGTACTTGGAGGGGATTATAATCATTGTAATGAAACAAAGTGTATGATTTGTTTAATGTAAAACTGCTGATCTGCCCTATAAACTTTCACTCAATCCACAATAAAAACCTTTAAAAAAAAAATGCTATAGCAGTGTTGGGGAAGTACTAGGGAGATTGAACAAGGTGGCTTTTCACCTGGTCTTATTTAACCCTGCCCCAGGCAATGGAAAATATCTTATTTGACCCTGCTCCAGGCAATTGAAAATATGGGGTAATGTCTCCTACAAAAGGGATGGACAAAGAGGAAGGGGAACAAAGTCAGAACTGGAATTCTGGCTTCACAGAGACCTCATCTTTTCCTCGCCAGGCCAAAGAAAAGCCTGAGAAGATCACAAAACACAATGAGGAGAGAAGGGGGTTTCCAGTGAGTTCACAGGCAACATGCAAATCCATGTCCAGTAATTTCACAGGCAACATGCAAATCAATGGTGTTTTAAACTTAGCGGTACCTCAAATTACAAATTCATTAGCCACTAGAAATATATTCCTATTTATCATTTATACATAGCAGTTCATGTTTCTAGGGGGGTTTTTAAACACAGTAACAACCAGGATGCAACCCACACCAACTAAGTAAGTAACTGGGAGTGGAGTCAGACGTCAGTTTTGGGTGGGTGTCCTCCCCACCTGTGTTGTTTTTTTTAAGCTTCCAAGGCAATTCCAATGAGAAACCAAGGGTATGAACCAGTGCTTTAAACATTTAAAGGAAGTACTGATCTGAGAAAAAGAACACCCCTGTGTACCGATTCAAATTGGCCTGTGTCCCAGACATGCTTCATCTGAGTGTTAGAATGTGTTGGTCCATATGTGTGTTTCTGGGTACAGTGGGTGAGTCTCTGCTTTGTGCCTCACTCTCCATGGAGCTCTGGGAAGCATTGTTGATGTTTCTGAGTGTAATCAAATTGGCACCAATTCATGGCATCTCTATGTACTATATAGACTGGTTCTGTGCTATCTTCACAATCATTGATATGCTGTTATGCCCAGAATTCAGGGTCCCCAAAGACCACCCAGGAGCCGTGTACCAATGCAAATACATAAGGGTTGTTTAATCAAGCTCGAGCCAGGTCTCTAACCATATCCGACATTTCGGAATAGGGAAAGAGCCCCGAATTCATTGTCTGCAGGGTTTTTATAGAATTTTCAAACAGCTCAGGTTTCTCAGCTTTACAATCTTTGGATTGGTTAACAATTGGCAAACTATGAGATGTTACAGTTTAATTGGTCAGGACTGGTGGTCTTTGTTCTTAGGCAAGGTTAAAGGAAAACATCTGGCCTCTGGCCTTGAGCTGCCTGGCTGTTTATACATATATCATATTCTTGGAGCTAGAGTACATGTTCAGGCTAATGTACAGAATGGAGATTGACTTTGCCTCTGGAGGGAACTAATAACTGAGGCCTTGTCTATTTAAAATGCTTTCCTGAGCCTGACTAGAGTTTAGTCAAGCAGTTTCTAGGTAGGCAAAATCAGTTTGGTCCTTACAATGCTCAGATCCATTGTTGCATTTACTGTGCATTTACAGTGCCTTCCAGCTTAGATGCTCATCTTCCAGCACTAAATCAGATAACATGCTGCTGTGATCCATAGGGGTTGCAGAAGTAGATCACTAGTCCTTTCTTCCTAGTCTTCTTCTGAAAGCTCTACTTAAACCTGCCCAACATCACAGCAACTCACACACCACCCCAGCTCAACAAACTGACAGACAGGTGGTGGTTGGAGAGAGTTACATAAAGGAAAGGAGATCAAAATAGTACTTTTCCCTAGTGGGGTGCTTGGGCTGGTAAGTAAAGCACATAGGTTAACAGAGTTATATATTTTACCAAGTTCCCTAATAGAAAGATCTACAGTCAACATTTCTTAAGCTGAAAGAACTGAAGAAAAAAATCAAGTCTCAACTTGCAATATTGAAGGACTCAATGGGCAAAATAATGGATAATGCAGAAAGCACCAAAAGAAGATGGAAGGAATATACAGTATCACTGTACCAAAAATAAATGGTCACTGTTCAATCATCTCAAGAGGTAACAACATCTGACCAAGAACCAATGGTACTAAAGGAAGAATCCAAACTGCATTGAATATATTGAAAAAAAGGCTCCAGGAATTGATGGATTACAAATTGAAATCTTTCAACAAACTGAGGCCGCACTGGAGGCATTCACTCATCTATGCTAACATATTTGGAATACAGCTACCTGGCCAACTGATTGGAAGAGATCCATATTTGTGCTCACTACAAAGAGAGGTGACTCACTAGAATGTGGAAATCATCTGACAATATCATTAATATCACATGCAAGTAAAACTTTGCTGATAATTCAAAAACAGATGAAACAGTACATTGACAGGGAATGTCCAGAAAGTCAAGCCGGATTCAAATGAGTATGACATCAGATGGATCTTAGTTGAAAGCAGAGATTATCAGAAAGATATTTACCTGTATTTTATTGAGTATGGAAAGGCTATCAACTATGTTGATCATGACAAGCTATGGACAATATTACAAAGAATGGGTATTTCAGACACTTGATTATGTTCATTAGGAGCCTGTACATAGACCAAGATGCAAGTGGTTTAAATGAAGCAAGGGGATACTGAGTGGCTTAAAATCAGGAAAGGTATGCTCCAGGGCTGTATTCGTTCACCATACTTATTCAACCTGTATGCTGAGAAAATAATCTGAAAAGATGCATTATAAGAACCTGGCATCAGGCTTGGAGGAAGACTCAGTACTGACATGCAATATGCAGATAATACAACCTTGCTTGTTGAAAGTGAAGAGGACTTAAAATACCGATGAACAAAGACTATAGCCTTCAGTATGGATTGCATATAAAGAAAACAAAAATATTTACAAGTGGACCAATAAATAACATCATGATAAATGGAGAAAAGAATGAAGTTGTCAGTGGAAAAGAGGAAGACCCCCAACGAGATGGATTGGCGGCACAGTGGCAGCGGCAATGGGCTCAAGCATAACAACAATTTTGAGGATGGTTCAGGACCAGGCAGTGTTCCATTCTGTTGTGCATATAGGGTCATTATGAGTTGGAGCTGACTCGTAGGCACCTAATAAAATAATTAAAAGATGGACCAAGAGCTGGGAGATAAGGATGAACATATTAAAGTTACCTGGGATGCTTGACTGTCTTGTGAATATTGGTTTCCATGACTACTATTATAAAATAGACATTTAAGCGTGATAGAAATGAATATTGGGAATTATGATTACAGAAATCTTTAAGCCCATCTTCAACTTATAACTGATTGAATTAGCTAAAAGGAAGATTAATTAGAATTTGCCCAGGGAAAGAAATGTTTTTCTTTTTTTCTTTTTAAATTGCTTCATTAATTTCAAAATATATAATAAGCATGTTTCCAGGCAATATGTAAAACTCCCTGGCTGACAGAAACATACAGAATGGGTCAAAACCACAACATTCAATTAGAAGCTGGTAAAAGGAGACCCATCAGAAAAGAATAATATCAAAAGGTTTACAACAAAGGTATCTCACACATATGTAAGTTTAGGAAGCAGGGAGTCTCTGTATTAACTTCAAGAAAAACATCAGGATTCATGGCAAGGCAAAACTCATCAGGATGATCATGGTGAGGAGGGGTCAATGCTAACTGCCTGCAGACTATGACTCAATTGCTTTCCCCTCAGTTTTTCCATCAGCTCTCTTACCTCCTCCCCAATCCTTGCCACATTCTCCTCTCATCCTTGCCTGTGGCTCTCTAAGCCTCTGAATCATGTCTCATCTATACTGCAGGGTAGCCTGCCTAACATAGGGTCACCTATGACTTCCTCTAGGCACACAGTATTCATCAGCTTCCAAAGGGCTCCCCTTTATTAATGTCTTGCTTTTTTTCCTCCTTTCTTTTCCTGGTGGGTAATTTCCACGTTGAGATTTTTTTCAGTTTGTCCCTCTTGGGCCTATCCTGGTAGTCTCCTCCTCCTCCTGATCCTTACCCCTAGGTGCACTGTCAGGACCCTCAGACCTGCAGACCTGCTTTGCCTTGGTCTCCTGGGTCCCTGGGCTGCCCCTAGCTCACACACCCTCAGGGTCTCCAGGAACAGGTACTTTGGAGGGACATGCCAGGGCCACTCTGACTCAAGAGGGAGACCGGAAATGGGTTTCTTATTAAACCTTTGTAGAGTATTGGGCCTTAGGTGGAATCCTGTGCCTAACCCAGACCTTCTGAGGTAGAACATTCCCACTTAAAAAGACATTCAGACCAATCTAGAATGGCTGGAACAACAGAGATTCTTATTGAAAGAAAGACCAGCAGGAAGAAAAAAAAAAAGCAGACTGTTCAGCTGCTAGAATATCAAGAAAGCTGTTTGCTTTGGAGGCCTCAAGACAAGAAAAGTCAGCCCATCAGGGAAAACCCCCTTCTAAGATTGAAACTCAAAGGGAACTCAAGAGCAGTCTTGTATGCTCGCTGGTGATCACCCTGGTCTACTTGTAATTAGAGTGGGAAATGCAGCAATGAAGACACGGGCTGGGTTTGGCCATTTTCCATTGACACCTGTTGACCTTGAGATGAGAGAAAGACGAGGAAGGGCTGGCTGGTCTGAAGTTTAGGGAGATGTGTGAACTTCTGAGCCCATGGGCACTGACCTAGCCACTGGGGGTTAAAGCCGAGGGTGAAGCGGCCAACTGGTCTGAAGTGCGGGGAGGTGTGTGTGAACTCCCAAACTTGCAGCTAGTACCCATCTGGCCTAGCTTGGATGGCTAGCTGATCAGAATTCGACTGGATGAAGATAAAGATGCTTGATACTGTGAGCAAGTGTAAAGTGCTATAATTTGGTGAATTGGACTTTTGCTTATAGATGTAGTTGCTCAAACTTCTAACCAAAATGGAAGGGTTCTTCATATCAAGGATCAAGCTTGTTTTCTCAGTGCACTGGGTTGATAGGGATGGGCAATTTAGACATCAATTATCAAAATGGGGGGATATAAAGGCACGAAGTGGCTGGCTTACAAGCTTTCATGAGTGTGCTTAGTTTCAGAATGAGGGGTGTAAGGTAGAATCCCTACCGAATAGTTTTCCTCTTTTCCAGATGGATCTGGTAAAAAGGTATGGGGAATAATGGAGATAGGATTTTATGATTCAATTGTAACTGTTAACAGTATTAATTGGCAATTGTCACAAATGTAATTGTAGATGATATGCAATGAAAAGGGGAGAAGTAGTTAATCTTTCATTTTAGCAACACAAGATCCCAGGACCATTAAAAAGGAAGAGCATGAGTGGAGTATGAGATCCACTAGATTCACTGTTATCTGGTAGTTTTGAACTGCTGACCTTGAGGTTAGCAGCCCAACTCATAACCACAGTTGTAGGATGCTATTAAATTCCACCCACCCACCCACCCCATTCTGAGAACCATCAACTTTCCTTATTCTAATAGCTTCAAGACACCTCTAGTAAGTTACCTCAACCAAGACCACCCCCTTCACCTTTATAAATAAGCCTTTCTAAATGGTGTAGCACTGTAGGCTAAGCACTGGACTGCTAACTGCAAGGTCGGCAGTTCAAACTCACCAGCTCTTCCCTGGAAACTCTATAATGACTCACTATGAATCCAAACCAACTTTATGACACTTAACAAAAACAACAACAATTAAATTCATTTTATTTAAATATCAGCCCGAGTCCCAATGAACCTGGTTCAGACAAATCAGTGAACCTCAAATTAAACTGGGGTGTGGGGAAGGGGGATTCGGTGATAATCAGGAATGTCAAATATCCACATTAAGTAGAGGCAGATCCTGTGGAGCTTGCCAAAGGAAAGAACATCAGAAGGGAGGGAAGAAACAGGAATAGGATTGTCTCCTGGGTGACAAGACCAAAAGCAGACTTAGCCTCAACAATACTCATAGAAATGAATGGGAAGGGAGGGCAACAAGACAGGGAAGGGGAAACAGACCCTTCCTCTCTCCTGGCAGGTGGGCTGGCTCAAGTCCCTGACTACACTCACCTGAGACCAGGGGAAAATGATGTGGGGGGCCACCAGGACAGGATATCTGCTAGGGCTGAAGAAGAAAAAGGAAGAACCAGGGGAAACAGGCTCAAGCCCTGAGTCAGATCCAGAGGGACTTCCTGGAGGCTGGATCCTGATCTCAAAAGGAATGGAGGGGGTCAGTGCTGGAATTTTCCTGTGATTCAGGTTCATATCTTCCCCAACAGCTCACACTCTGCTTCAACATTCCAGAGATTAAAAGTATCCCCTTCAGTGGGCCCCTTGGACCCCCAGAGGGACATAGAGTCCCCCTGAGTTGAAGTAACTGAAAAAGCAGAAGTGACACACTTCCATCTGGCTATCCTGGTAATGCTGGATCCTGTAGGAGACACACTCAACACAATACGCCTGGGAAAACAGACATAGGGGAATAGACTCAGCATCGTAGTGTGTACCAGCTCCCCACTCCCAGCATCTCCTCCCAACCTCCTTCCCACCACCCAGGAAGGGAGGACCTATGACTGTGAGTTCCACAATATAGATAGGAAACAGGCCCAGAGAATTGGAACTGACTCAAAGCATAGGATTTAGTGAGGGTTTGAGAGGTGGGATCAGAACCCAGGTCTCTCTGTCTCCTAAAGCCTATCTTCTTTCCTCTACTCCCCTCTGAACAGAAAGAGGCTCAGATGTGCCCAAAGACTGAAGAGAGGCTTTTCCTCCTAGAAGGGGAGCTGAGAGAATGGAGGGACCCAGAACTAACCAAGACATTCCAGAGGGCCACTTAGTCTGTGAACAGTAAACAAACAGTTGTCAGAGAATCAACTCCAACTCATGGTGACACCATGCTTGCTCCATAGGGTTCTCACTGGCTGACTTCAAAAGTAGATCTCCTGATCTTTCTTTCAAGGCACCACTGGGTAGATTCAAACCTTTCAGTTAGTGACTGAGTGTGCCATTTCTACCACACAGGTACTCCTGTGACCAATAGATATGGGGAACCAGGATGGGGATGCTTGTGTCCAGAGTCATTACAGGGAAGGAGCAGCCAAGGGCAGGATCTGTCATGCACTCTGGCTTTGGAGCTGTTGTGCAGTGAACTCTGGTCTGATCAGCATACAGGATTCCCATGCCTCCTACTACTCCTGCCCACAGTAGCGGGCACTGACCAGAATCTCTCCAGTCTTCATCCTCCTCTACAGACTCCAGGACCTTCAACCAGATTCTGAGCTTCTGAGCCCCACCCCAACCAACCTGACTGGGAACACTACCTTATAACAGATCTGGCAGTATGTCTTCAAGTGAAACAACAGGAGTAAGGCCTTGCAGCCTGGGCAGATTCTGATTGATTTATCCTGACCCAAAGAAGGCAGTTCTGGGAACCAAGGAAAGGAAAAAGATTCTTGGTCATCCTGGGACAAAGCCTACCAACCAATTGTCCCCTATTCTTCTCCTCAAACAGAGAGGGAAATCCACCCTGTCTTGTTTCTTGTCTTGGACCCTAAGTCACTATCATTCTGAGCATGTTAAGCTAGACAGCCTTCAGAGCAGCCCCATCTCCATCATTTCTTCCTCCCACCGCAGATGGAGTAAAATGGCAAGGCAGGGGTGAAAAGCCATCAGCAGGGAGGAAGGGAGCCTTGGAATTAAGAACATGGAAGGGACTGGGTCTCACCTCTATTCAAAATACCTCTGTGGATTACCTAAGGCCCCAGGAGTCTTCCAAGCTCTCGCCTTCCAGGTCTTACTGTCCACATTTCAAGTTTTACCCACAATTCCCCCATCTGATAAATGTGCCCCTCCAGTCACTTTCTGCTTTACCCAATACCAACCCATACTTATCAGTCTGTGCTCAGGGAAAATATCCCTCCCTTTCTGGGCAGTTGACCCTCATGATACTGGAATATAACCCTTTGTTATGAATTGAATTGTGTCTCCTCAAAATGTGCACTGGAATACTAACCCTTATACCTGTGGATGTGATCCGATTGATTGGAAATAGGGTTTTCTTCATTTTTTTAAACAGGTAATATTAGTGTGCCATAAGTCAAATGATTTATAAGCTATAAAGAGCAGTATAGACACAGAAGCAAGCAATAAAAAAAGAAACGAAAAGGCAAAAACAGAGGAAGATAGATGTGATGTGAGAATTGTCAAGAAGCTAAGGAACATCCAAGCTATAAAAGAGCAAGAGCCTTCACCTAGACCTAGTGTCCTAAATTCAGACTTTCAGCTTCCTGAACTATGAGAAATTAAATTTCTGTTCTCTAAAGCTGACCACTTGTGGTTTTGGTGTTATTGCAGCACTAGAAAACTAAGAGAACCTCCATCATAGTGTGCCACTCTTGGCTTTGACACTTCTGTGCCTGTCTGCCTGACTAACGCTCCAGTCTGTGAGAGAAGAGACTGTGGACAATTTGTTCTCATGCCCGCCCCCCTCCAGTGTCAAGCACAGAGGACCTCAGGAGGAATGGGAATGGCAGAATGACTGGGTGAAGCCACCAGGAAGCACCCCATGATTCCTGTCCCTGTGCTCACCTAGCCCTAAGAGGATTCTGCTACGTCTGAGCAAAGCAAACTCCCACTCACCCTCCTCTGCCGTGGATGCCACCATCCGAAAGGCCATCTTCAGGATGTCCGAGAACTCTGTGGCTGAGTCAGACTGAATATTGGCCACTAACTCTAGGATGGGACAGACCAGTGCATAAATGAAGCAGGAAGGATTGATTCCAGCCAACCTCACAGGTTCTCTGCCAAGGTCCTCCCCTAAACTTCCCTCTAGAAGCATCTTAGAGGAAGGAGCTTTCTGATGTAAACAGCCCACAGATCTTTCAGTAGTCGTTGAGATCCAACCCTGAGACACCCAAATTTCAGGCCATCCCCTGCGAGGTACATGGGCCCAGGTGGCTCCTCACCTGAGATGTTGAGAAAGAGCTTTTGAAGTCGGTTCTGGTGGTCATTGGAGTGAGCTGGTAACATGGCAGGTATTCCTGACTTTCCACCAGAAGTGCTGCAGAGAGGCCATAGGTAAGGATGGTCAACGCTCTTAGATCCCGACAGCCTAGAGAAGGCACAGGAGAAATACATAGGTGGTGGATTCAGTATGCAAAGGAACTCCTTTTTGGGGAGGAGATATGGAGATTACAAGAGGCAAGACAGGATCATTAGAGACCCCCAGTATTATTCAGAGACATATGGAGGTTAGGAGACCAAGACCAGGGATGGAATTAATGTTACCATTCAGCAATGTTTAACAGGAAGACCTAATCTGAGAGCCCTGGACCCCAGCCAGGGTCTTCTCCATAGATAAGCTGAGAATGAAGCTGCATATTGACAAAAGGGCTGGAGCTGTGCAACTGAGTCAGGAAGCCAGTGTTGGCTCTCCTTCCTCCTGATCCCACCTTCCCCACAAGCCTTAACTGAAAGGGACCTTGTTACCTGTCAATGCCTGCTTGTGAATACCATGTCCTGGCACACAGTCATTTAGAGAGTGTCAGATGCTAGTCAGTGTGAGGGAACTATGTGCTGTGGGCACCAGACCCCAGTTGGCAAGAGACAGTTGGCTTCTCTGGGGCCAATCTATGGCTCCCCTAGGTGGTCCAGGGATCAGGTGATAGTGGCTCTAGCTGGGGGAGTATCACACAGATTCTTCTCACCAATGCTTGGAAGAACCCAAAAGAAAGTGTCTGCAAATATTGACTGGCATCACCAAGGAACTCTCATACCTCTGTTTACTAGAAGGATAAAGATGGTGGGTTTTCAGGCTGGCACTAGTCCTAGCTATGAGCGAGTGAAGTTCTTCACAGTCATTCATGACCAGCATCCTTTCCAGAATCACAATCTCTTCCTGTGTCAGAACACTGAGTAGACACCTGGGGGGAGGATGGTAGACGAGGAAGAATATCCTGACCCACAGACTCTAGACCAAAAACAACAACAAAAAAGTTCTCCATGGTGTCGATTCCAACTCATGGCAATCCCATGTGTTTCCAGTAGAATTTCTCCACAGGGTTTTCAGTGGCTAATTTTTCAGAAGTAAACCACCAAAACTTTACTTACTAAAGTAAATCACCCAGGTACTTCTAGGTGGACTCAATACTCAAACATTCTGGCTAACTGCTGAGTATGTTAACCATTTGTACAATACAGGGACTCCACAGATTCTAGACAGCACCCTTCAAATCAACCACTACTTCTAGGGGGATGGGGAATAGAAGTCCTAGGGGCCAAATGGCCAGTACTAGGTTGATCTGTGATGCTTCCCTTTCCTGTTCCCTCCTCCTCAACAATCCTCCACTCACTGGATCTCATGAAAGACAACTCTGTAAGGCATGAAGATGGAAGGCAGAGTATTTGGGAATCTCAGGCTCAGAGGGCTGTCCGGGTAGAATAGTATCCCACTGGAACAAAAGAACAAACACAGGAGCATTGATGCACTTTCCAAGGCCTAACTGGGCCTCAGCACCTTCTATCCAACCCCAAATATTCTATCAATCCACAGAGACACATATCAATCAGTTGCCACTGAGTTGAATCTGACTCATGGTAACACATTGTGTCAGAATAAAACTGCTCCATGGGGTTTTCAATGGCTGGTACTGGTCCAGGACCCTAGTATCATTTCCTGCAATGTCCTTTACTGAGACTTAGATCCATCGGCTTTACTGTGACAAGAAATACCCAGAGCTTCCTGGTCATGGTGAGTTCCTACCAGGCAGCTGCCTCACCAGACAATGCCCAGACGGGGGATGGCCAGCATCAGACTAGGGTCAAGGTTGTCTAACATCTCCTGGGTCAGATAGCCATTCCTCAGTGCCCTGAGAGGGAAAGAGAAAGAAGGCAGTCAAGTCCAAAAGTCTGGGTCCTCCCCACCACGGTGGCTTCCCCACCAAGCCAACCTATCAGCCTTACCTGGCCACTGCCTCGCAGAACAGAACAGCCACAATTTGCTGTTCCTCCAGTTGTATTATGTCCTTCTCATAATATAAAACTGATAAGACTCTGAGAAGAGATGTGTTAGAAGAGAGTTTTAGGGTTCTTGGTCCTCTTAAAGAGCCAGCCCCATTGTTCAGGTCTCTTAGGAACCAGGGAGAAGATGCATTGACACAGACATAGGCAGTGTCTTGGCTTGAAGTTCCCTCCCAGACCCCACAAAAAATATTTGAGTCTAATGTGTTCCCATATCTGGAAGTAAGGAAAGATCCTTTTCCAGGTACCTTTACTGCTCCCCAACCCCCACCATCTTATTCTCACTTGTATTCAAATTTAAACAGGACTTCTTGAAATAAATCCATCGTTAAAAACAACTCCACTGTCATGAAGTCTGGCAGGTTGTGCCTCCATTGCAACAGGATGAGTTTAATGTCCATCAGTAATAACAGCAGAGTCATGGCCAAGGGGGAAAGGTCACTTAAAAACAGAAGATCACCATCTGACATTAGTATGCGCTGCAGAGAGAGCATAGAGACAAAGAGAGTTCTTCGCCAGAGGCAATTGGGTTCAGAAATACAAGCTTAAAAAGGGAGAGCAGTTAAATTGGAGAGGACAGGGTAGATCAAAGCAAGGTAGGTACTGACCTGAGCTACAAGTAACATGCCAGCAGCAAAATAGTTTTGCAAATTGTCCTCAGGGAACTTGCTTAGGTAGGTGCGGTTGATTTGTCTCCTTACTGGGATGTTCTGCTTTAAAATATTCAGAATTGTTTCCACCACCTGCACCTGGGATGATCAAGAACAGGTGAATGGGCCAAAGATGGCTTCCATTCCAACCCATCTGTGTTCTCTTTCTGATCCCAAGCTATAGAGCCCTTTTTGAAAGCTATAGTCCAAATTCATTTAAACAAGAGAAGATCATGTGACAGAGAAGAGGATGCATCCAAAAGAAGATCATGTGTCCACACTTGTGTCAAAGGAATCAGCACTTCTAGAAACACATGAATTCTGCAGGTATGGAAAAGAGACCAATAATATATAAGTAATCTTAGGGTAGAAGAACCAGGACTGGGATGAGGATTAATTGTCCTTCTTCAGGGGAGTCTCCATTTGTTGACAATAGTGGAGTATCTGAATTACTTTCTATTAGAGAAGTGAGTAACCCTTCCATCAAATATGTCAAAAGTTTGACATCACTGTTATTCCTCTGGCCATCATGAAATTGTCACTTCACCCTTTCCTGCTCAGTCTCAGAATTTTCTTATAAACAGAGCTGGTAGATAAAGTGAGCACTCATTGTGAGACTCTCCTTAAACCACCTTCTGCTATCTCTTATCCCCAAATCTATCAAGATCTACAAACCCACACGTCAAACTTAAATGAAAAAACATTCATAGGTCTTCTGTTGAGTGAAATAAATGTATGAAAATAGACTTAGAATCTTATATGTGTTGTTTATGAGGGATAATTCAGAACATACCTGCTTAATTTCAAACATAGTCCAGAGTTGTTTTATCTCATGTTGTTGGGAAGGTCCTTCTTGGCTTGTGATCTTTGCTAAAAGTGAATCTGAATCCACAAATCCTTGGATAATTTCATCCACAAGCCTGGGCTCTATCATCTGAAAGGGTAATGGGACAAAGGAGGTAGGTTGGGAAAAACATAACAGAGAAAAAAATCAGATATGGTATCTAAAAAATTGACATTTTTACTTAATAATTTCACTTCTAGCTGTCTATATAAAAGTTAGTGGTGGTGGTGGTAATGTGCTGTGGAGTCCGTTCCAACTCATCCTGTATAGGGTTTCCGAGGCTGTAAATCTTTACAGGAGCAGAGAGCCTCATCTTTCTCCTGCAGAACAGTTGGTAATTTCGAACTGATGAACTTGGGGTAGGCAGCTTGATTCATAACCATAAAGAAGCAAAATACAAAATGACATTTTGATAGGTTAATATGGTAGGTTATTAATTGTAGCAGTATTTGTAATAGCAAAAAAACCTAGAAGTAAGACAAATGCCCCTCAATAAAGACTGATTGAATAAATGATGGTACTTCCATATAATGAAGTAGATGGATAGATAGACACAGAGCTAGGGTGGAAGAGATCCCCAGAATATATTTGAATGAAAAAAATCAAGGTGAAACAGGTTCAACATATATCACATTTTGTTTAAGAAGGTAGGTGAAAAAATATGAACATATATGTATTTATTTACATATAAGTAAAAAACTAACTTTAAAAAAGAATATCAATTGGGAAGGAAGGAAGGAAATAGATTTTTAAAAAAAGGAAGGTAGTGGTATAAACAGGTCTAGGGTCCCAACCCTCCTCACATGAACATGAAGAAGAGCAACTAGAAATCTACACTCAACCCCGAGAAGATGGACAAAGAAAGGGCAGTAAGGACATTAAGAAAGCCTATTCTTCCACTATCTTTAGCCCTCCCTCTTCCAGTCACAGCTTCAGATGATTTATGGCTCTCCTGTGCACTAAGAAAGGCTCTAATCTCTGACTCTGCAGTAAATAGGAAAGATCTTCCTGGAGCACTGCTCATGACGTATGTTCTGGCTGGTATGGGTGCTGCCTGAAAGACTAGGACCTTAGTCTGATCTGAATCAAAGCTTTCACAGAGCCTAGGTAGACATGGTAAGTTAAGGGCCGAAGCCTATGCGTGCCTGATTGTGTACTGATCAGTGTGTATTTTATTAAAGATCTGGAAGTCACTAAAGGACTGAAACCTATCTGGCCAGAGCCTGAGGTCTCACAGGATGGAGGATGGAGTGGTGAGAAAATTCTGAAGATTGCACCTACCTAAGAGGTCCTTGTAGAAAGTAGGGCTTTTGAAAGCACCATATATGTGAAGAAATGAAGACAGCTAAAACACTGGAGTATTGAAAAGAAAAAGAATACAGGGCACACAAATGAGAAATGATGGCTGATTCAAAAAAATCAAGATGGAAGAGAACAAGATGGCGAATGGGGTAGAAGTGCAGTGAAGAGCTCCGTCAGCAACAACACAGAATACAGGAGCAAGCAGGCTCAGGGGATGGTCCCAGAACTCTGAACCATATATAAAGGAATATTTAGAAAGTTGGAAGGCTTACAGCAAGGGGAATTTGTAGCAGAAGCAAGAAATCCAGTGCTTTCTAATCCAAGGTGCTCAGCTATTCCCTGAATGGCCATCTTGGGTGAGACCAAATGGGGGAAGGATCAGAGTGGCCACAGATGCCTGACAGAACCACAAAGATAAAGGTGTGGACATTCTTTTTATTTAATCCTTTTTTAAAAAATCTGTTCATTAGTCTCTCGCTGTTTGCACACATCCATTCTGGTGATTAGAGGGGAGAGGGGGTGCCTGAGTGAGTGGACACCCTACCACCACCCCTGGAGGGTGCTATTATGCATGCACACAGATCTGAAAATTTAAAGGGACAGTTTTCACTTAAAACCAAATGGCAGTACAAAATGGCCACAGCTGGCCCTGAACTCTTTAGCACTAGGAAAAAGGCCTGAACAGGGGGTTGTGGAGAGGGAAAGGCAGACTAAAAAGGAAACAGACCAAAAATTAAATCATGAATTACATCATAATTACCAACAGTGGCATCTTGAAACTTCTCAGGAAGACTAGTGTTAACATCTACCTGGAGGCAATCAGAAAGCATAAAAAATACCAAAACACACACCCATCTAAGTAGTAAAGCCTCAGTTAACTCCTGAACATGCACAAAAACCAGAAACAGATGACCATATCAGCACATGTCCAGAAACGAGGTAAAATGACTGAGACAAATGAGCTGGAGGTAGACCTACACACCATACTGGAAGAAGGGCAGACTTTGAAAATGCCTGAGAAGGAATGCAGAAAAATGATTATAAAATATATCAAAACACTTTACAATGGAGTTGAGAAAAATAAGGATGAAGTCAGGAAAGTACTACAGGAACAATCAAATAAGATAGATACAGCATTAGAAACAATTCAAAACCTACAGAAAGATGTCCAAACGATTAATAATAGAATATCAGAAATGAACAATACACTGAAAGGGCAGAGGAATAGAATTCAAGAGATGGAAGCTAGAACTTGTGAGTTGGAAGAGAAATCTCTCAACACTACTAAGATAGAAGAACAAGCATAAAAAAGGATAAAAAAAATCTGAAGGATAAAATAATCTGAGGAAGTCCTAAGGTTCATGTTGGACAGCACAAAGACGAATAACTTTAGAATTATCAGCATTCTGAAACAGGAAGAATCACACAAGTCCACAGAGGAGATAGTTGGAGAGCTTTTGGAAGAAAATTTCCCTAATATCCTGAAAAGCGAAAAGATAAGCATTCAAAAAGCTCAACGAACCCCAGGAAGGATAGACCCTAAAAGAAAATCACCAAGACATAATAATCAAGCTCTCCAAAATCAAGTATAAGCACAGAATCCTGAAAGCAGCTAAGGAAAAGAGAAGTATAACATACAAAGGCAAGCAAATCATTAAGTTTGGTTCAATAGTAATTGTTATCATGACTAATTGCAACTGTCACAATTGTAAAGGCAGAAGTTTTATAACAAAAATGGTGGAGCAGTTACTCTTACAGTCCAGAAACAAAATACCCTAGGACCATCAAGGGAGAAGAACATAAGCGGAATGCAGGAGCTTATCCAGAGAAGCAGTGACTACCAGAGGCAGAGATGGGAACATGGAGAGGGGCAGAGGCTGAGGACTATAGATTCATGGGAAAAGAGGGACTAAGAGATAGTAGCCAAGTGGCAGACTTGTAGAACGTGCCCTTTGGTGGTGGGGGGTTTTTTTGTTTGTTTTTTTTGTAAGTAGAGTGAATAGAGAGAAATACTGTTAACTGATGGTACATGGAGGGGTTGTAATCATTGTGATTAAACAAGTTGTATGATTTGTTGAATGTAAAACCGATGATCTGCCCTGTAAACTTTCACTCAATCTACAATAAAAACTTTTAAAAAAAGATCAAGAAGGAGAGAAACTATTCTATGGAAATATGTATAATGAATAAATTGAAAGAACATAGAACAACAATATTAAACAAGTTTACAGTACTAAAGGAAAACAAATAACTAAAGGAAATCAGGAAAAGTTACTCATGAAAAAAATGAGAATATATAGAAATAAAAAACTATAAAAAGAAACCAAACAGAAATAATAGAACATAAAGACACACACAAAAAAAAACAAAGAAAAACTCATCGGAAGAATTTAAAAACAGATTTAAGTTGGCAGAAAAAAAGAATCAGCAATCTAGAAGATAAAGTGATCAAAATTGTGAAGATTAAGGAACAAGAGAACAGGCACAAGACTTGTGGGGTACTAACAAATAAACTAACACAGAGATCATAAGAGTTTCAGAAATAATGGTAGAAAACTTTCCATTCTGATGAAGGACATGTGTCTAAAACCCCAAGGGTCTCAGTAAACTCCAAGTAATATAAACCCAAAGAGATCCATAAATGAAAAGTAGTAACAGAATCAGGAAAGCAGCAAGAGAGAAGTGAATAGTTACAATCAGATCTCCAATAAGATTAAACATTGATTTATCCCAAGAACCTCGGAGGACAGAGCACAATAGATATGATATTTTTATAATGATATTTTTAAAGTGCTGAAAGAAAGAACTGTTAACCAAGCATATCCAGCAAAACTTTCAAGAATGACAAAATTAAGACATTCCAGGTAAACAAAAGCTGAGAAAGATCATATCCAATAGACCAGCCCTGCAGGAAATGCTTAAAGGATCCTTCAGATGGGAAATTAAAAAACACTAGGAAATACTCAACATTATATATATTAAGAAATATTTCCATTTAAGGCAATATGTTGTTGCTGTTAGGTGTCATTGTATCAATTTTTGACTCATAGTGAACCATGTGAGAGAATAGAACTGCCCTATAGAGTTTCCATTGTTGTTGTTGTTAGGTGCCATCGAGTCGGTACTGACTCATAGCAACCTTATACACAGCAGAACAAAACACTGCCTGATCCTAGGCCAACCTCACTATTGTTACCATGCTTGAGTCCATCGATGCTGCCACTTGACCAATCCATCTCATTGTGGGTCTGTCTTTCTCTTTCTCTCTGACCCTCCACCTTACCAAACATGATATCCTTCTCCAGCGACTGTTTCCTCCTGACAATATGTCCGAAGTATGAGAGACGAAGTTTGGCCATCCTGACCTCCAAGGAGCACTCTGGCTACACTTCTTCCAAAACGGATCTATTGGTTCTTTTGGCAGCCCATGACACCATAACTCAAAAACATCAATTCTTCTATGGTCTTCCTTATTCACTGTCCAGCTTTCGCATGCATATGAGGTTATTGAAAATACCATGGCTTGGGTCAGACGCACCTTACTCCTCAAGCTGACATCTTTGCTCTTCAACACTTTAAAAAGTTCTTGTGCAGCAGATTTGCCCAATGTACTACATCATCTTCTTGATTGCTGCTTCCATGAGTGTTGATAGTTGAGCCAAGAAGAAAGAAGTCCTTGACAACTTCAGTCATTTCTCCGTTGATAAGAATGTTGTTTATTGGTCCAGTGGTGAGGATTTTTGTTTTCTTGACATTGAGATGTAACCCATACCAAAGGCTGTGCTCTTTGATCTTCATCATAGACAAGTATAAGATGAATTTTTGCTTAATAATTATAATTGTTAAGTCTTTCATGCTTTATTATGACAAATACATGAAAATAAATATTTATATTACAGGACTGACATTGCATAAAAATATAACAGGTGATAGCAACATAAATGGAGAGGGGAAGAGAAACAGTATAGGTATCAAGGTTTTACATGTTACTGGTTAAATTGGTGTCAATTTAAACTAGGTTGCTATAAATGCAAGGTGTTAAATGTAATTACCATGGTAACTACAAAGAAAATATCTAAAACAGTACACAAAAAGAAAGGAAAAGAAAACTTTTAAAGGTTCACTATCCAAAAAACAACAACAGCAACAACTCAGCAAAACACAAAAGTTGGCAGTCATAGAGGAAATAAGGGACAAAGAAGACATACAAAAATAACAAATGACAGAAGTTCTTCCTTATCAGTAATTTCCGTGAATATAAATACTAAATGCTCCCATCTAGAGGCAGAGACTGACAGAATACATATTTTTTTAAAGATCCGACTGTAAGCTATCTACAATAGACACAGGAAACAAATAGGTTGAAAGTGGAAAGATGGAAACATTCCATGTATACCAAGGTTGGTATGACTATTTTAACATCAGACATCTTCTATCCATCTTCTTTTGATGCTTTTTACATTATTCAATATTTTGCCATAGAATCCTTCAATATTGAAAGCAGAGGCTTAAATTTTCTCTTCTGTTCTTTCAGATTGAGAAATGATGAGAGTGTTCCTCCCTTTTGGTTTTCTAACTCCAATCTTTGCACATTTCATTATACTTGACTGTGTCTCCTTGAGCTGCCTTTTGAAATTTTCTGTTCAGATTTTACCTCCACATTGTTTTCATTCTCTTTAGCTTCTCTATACTCAAGAGCCAGTTTTAGAGTCTCTTCTGACATCCAGTTTGGTCTTTTCTTTCTTTCCTGTCTTTAATGACCTTTGTTTTCCTCATTCTTGATGCCATCCCACAACTTTTCTGGTCTTCTGTCATTAGTGTCTAATGCAGCAAATCTGTTCTTGAAATGGTCTCTAAATTCAAGTGGCATATATTCAAAATCGTGTTTTGAAATTCATGTACTTGATTAATTTTCTTAAGCTTCAGTCTGAATTTGCATATGAGCGATTGATGGTCTGTTTCACAGTCTGCCCCGGCCTTGTTTTGCCTGATGATACTGAACATGCCCACTCTCTTTCCTCAGGTGTAGTCAGTTTGATTCTCGTGTATTCCATCTGGTGAGATCCATGTATATAATGATGGTGGTTATATAACCGTATTTCCCTATATAGAGTTTCTGAGGCTGTAAACCTTTATGGGAGCAGAAAGCCTCATCCTCCTTCCATAGTGTGGTTGGTAGTTTCGCACTGCTGAACTTGCGGTTAACAGCCTGCCTTGTAACCCATTACATTACCAGAGCAACTTGTCCATGTGTGTAGCCACTTTTTATGTTGTTTTAAAGGGTATTTGAAATGAATAATTTGTTGGTCTTGCAAAATTCCACCATGTGATCTCCAGCATAATTTCTATTACCAAGACCATGTCTTCCAATTACTGATCCTTCCTCTGTATCTAACCTTTGCATTCCAATCACCAGTAATTATCAATGCATCTTGATTGTATTTCATGATTGATCAATGTCAGATTGAAAAAGCTGCCTATTTTATTGCTAAGTGCTATCGAGTTGGTTCCAACTAATAGCAACACTGTATAGGTTTCAGAGGAACAGCTATTGGGTTTAAGCCACCAACCTTGCAGTTAACAGTCCAGTGCTTATCCTATAGCACCACACTAGGACTCGAAGAAGTTGGTAGAATCCTTCAGTTTCATTATCACTGGCTTTAGTGGTTGGTGTGGAAATTTGAATAATAGTGGTATTAACTGGTCTTCCTTGATGTTAAGTTGTTAAATGCTGCCAACTGAGTTCTGACCCATAGCAACCCATATAGGAAGGTTTCCAAGGAGCAGCTGGTAAGCTTGAACCAGCGATCTTATAGTTCAAATCAACTTTGCAGTCCAGCTCATTAGCCTACAGCGCCACACCAGAGAGGCATATGAATATTATCCTATCACAGACAACACTGTAAATCAAGATGGATCTCAAAATGTTCATTTTGATGATGAATATGATGCCATTCCTCTTCGATATGCTATTCCCAGCATAGTAAACTATATGATTAACTGATTCAAAATTGCCAATACCAACCCATTTCAGCTCACTGATGTCTAGGATATCCATCTTTAGGCATACCATTTCGTTTTTGACAACTTCCAATTTTCGTAGATTCATACTTCATACAGCCCATGTTCTGATTATTAATGGCTTTTTACAGCTGTTTCTTCTCATTTTGAGTTGTGCTTCATAAACTAATGAAGGCCCCATTCATATCATTATGGACAACTCTATTTTGAGGAGACAGCTCTTCCTCAGTTGTATTCTAAGTTCCTGAGGGGCTCTCACCTTCTGGCATTATATCTGATAATGTTCTGCTGTTATTCGTAATGTTTTTAGTGGCTAAGTAGTCAGTCTCTTCTTCTCAGTCTGGAAGCTTCACTGAAACCTGCCCACCATGAGCGACCCTGCTGGTGCTGAAAATACCAGTGGCATAATTTCCAGCATCTCAGTAACACACAAGTCACCACAGTACAACAATCTGACAGACAAGACCATGTGCCACCAGATGTGTTATAATATGAACTTCACCATTAATGAAGTAATTAGGCTTCAAAGAGTTGAACCTGCATCTAATTAAATAAGTACAGATCGTATTTCCATTTATAGATAGATATTCAAGGAATGGAGGTACCAGTTAAATAACACCTTAAAAAAGCAAACAGACTTATCTTTGGTTGGGTCTCCTACAAGCACAGCTTAATACAAGAATTCTTATGAAAGAGCTCTCAAGAGATATCTGCAACAATTAAGGGAAGCCATATATGGCACTCATCTGTCAAGTTTGTCATACTGTGGTCGTTTACATGTTACTGTCATACTGACAGCTATGACACCAATATTTTAAATACCAGCAAGGTACACTCATAGTGAATAGGTTTCAGCTGATTTCCAGACTAAGACAGATTAGGAAGAAGAAGAGGCTTACTACTTATGAATGTCTAGCCACTGAAAACATTGTTATTAGCAATGGAACACTGTCATACAGCACCAGAATATTGAATATTGAAACATGTTGAATAGCACTAGAATATTTTCAAATATAGCGCTGGAAGATGAGTCTCAGGCTGGAAGGCACTCAAAAGACAACTGGAAAAGAGCTGCTTCCTCAAAGTAGGGTTGAGTGTGATGACACAAATGGAGTAACATTTTCTGGACTTTCGTTTGCTGATGGGACACAACTCAAAATGAGGGGAAACAGCAATAAACATCCATTAATAATCTGAACATGAAACTTACCAAGTATGAGTCCAGGAAAATTGAAAGTTGTCAAAAAATTAAATACGCTACTTAAAGATCAGTATCCTAGGTATTAGTGAGCCAAACTGGACTGGTATTGGCCATTCTGAATCTGACAATCATATGATTTACAATGACAGGAATGACAAATTGAAGTGGAAAGGTGTTGCATTCATCATCAAAAAGAACAATGCAAGATCTATCTGGAAATATAATGTTATCTGTGATAGGAACACATTCATATACCTACAAGGAAGACCAGTTAATATCACTATTATGCAAACTGGTGTATCAATCACTAAAGCCTGTTAGGATAAAATTGAATTCTGCCGGGGACTTGCCTCAACATAGTTGTGTTGTTCACGAGTGTTTGGTTCACGAGAAGGGGAGATCCAGCGGCGATAGAGATAGCAAAAGACACAGAGATGCAAAGAGAGAGACAAAGAGACAC
>NW_006408760.1:1650931-1655257 GCF_000296735.1 Chrysochloris asiatica
TCAAGGGCTTCATGTCTGCAATTAATAAAAATAATTTGTTATTAACTGCCAGGTGGCTAGATCTGTTACACTAGGGCCTATAGGGCCTCGAACCTCTGACCAGGCCTTCACGGTCTGCAACAGAATTCTACCAACTTTTTCAGTCTGAAATTGATCAAACATGCAATCAAGATGTATTGATAATCACTGACGATTGGAACGCAAAGGTTGGAAACAAAGCAGAAGGATCAATAGTTGGAAAATATGGCCTTGGTGATAGAAACAATGCTGGGGAATGCATGATAGAATTTTGCAAGGCCAATGTCTTATTCATTGCAAATACCTGTTTTTAAACAACATAAAAGATAACTATCCACATGGATGGATAAACATCCACCAGATGGAATACACAGAAATAAAATTGAGTACATCTGTGGAAAGAAACTGTAGAAAAGATCCATATCATCAGTGAAAATCAGGCCAGGGACAGACTATGGAATTGACCATCAATTGCACATATGAGTAAAGGTTGAAGCTGAAGAAAATTAAAACAAGTCTACGAGAGCCAACATTTGACCTGAACATATCCCACCTGAATTTAGAGATCATCTCCAGATTTGATTCATTGACACTAATGACCAAAGACCAGAGAGTTGTGGGATGACATCAAGCACATCTTACAGGACGAAAAGCAAAAAGGTCATTAAAAAGACAGAAAAGGCTCTTCCCGTAATCGGCCTGAGATAATCTCACAAAATGGTTCACTACTCACTTGACACAGAAAACCCCACAAAATCATGCAAATCCAGAGGTTCAAATCTCCGGGTCCATTTTAAGAACACCCATGAGACTGCCCAGGCCATCAAGGTTATGCATATCTGGAAAGCCACCAAGTATCTTAAAGATGTCACTTTGCAGAAGCAATGTGTACCATTCCGACGTTACAATGGTGGCGTGGGTAGGTGTGCCCAGGCCAAACAGGGGGGTTGGACACAGGGTCAGTGACCCAAAAAGAGCACTGAGTTTTTGCTGCACATGCATAAAAATGCAGAATGCAATGCTGAACTTAGGGGTTTAGATGTGGATTCTCTGGTCATTGAGCACATCCAGGTCAACAAAGCCCCAAGATGCACCACCGAACTTACAGAGCTCACGGTTGGATCAATCCCAGAAAGGCAAATAAAGCCTCCTCCTTGACATCCAGCACATGTATTAAAGGCGTTTATTCTTTTAAAAATAATAATAATAATAATGAAATGGATAGTGTTCAACCATTTCAAGAGGTAGCATATGATCAAGAACCAATGGTGCTGAAAAAGAAATTGAAAGTTCACTGAAAGTATTGGCAAAGAACAAGGCTCCTGGAATGAATGGAATACAAATTGAAATTTTTCAACCAATTGAGGCAACACTGGAGGCACTCACTTACCTATGCCAAGACATTTGGAAGACAGCTGCCTGGCCAGCTGATTAGAAGAGATCCATATTTGTGCCCATTCCAAAGAGAGGTGACCCAACAGAATGCTGAAATCATCTGACAATATCATTAATGTCACATGCAAATAAAATTTTGCTAAAGATCATTCAAAAATGGCTACAACAGTACATTGGCAGGGAACTGCCAGAGGTTCAAGTCAGATTCAGAAGAGGACATGGAACAAGGGGTATCATTGTTGATGTCAAATGAATTTTGGCTAAAGCAGAGAACACACACACACAAAAAAGTATTAACTACGCAAAGGCTTTTGACTGTGTGGACCATGACGAGCTATGGACAACATTGTGGAGAATGAGTATTCCAGAACATTAATTGTACTCATAAGAAGCCTTTACATAGACCAAGAAGGCAGTCATTCTAACAGAACATGGGGACACTGAATGGTTTAAAATAAGGAAAGGTATGCACCAGGGTTGTATTCTTTCATCATAAATATTCCATCTATATGTTAAACAAATAATCCAAGAACATGGCATCAAGATTGGAGGAAGACTTATTAACAACCTGAGATATGCAGATGATACAACCTTGCTTGTTCAAAGTGAAGAAGACTTAAAATACTTACTGATGAAGATCAAAGAGCACAACAGCCTTCAATATGGGTTTCTCCTCAATGCAAAGAAAACAAAAATCCTCACCACCTGACCAATAAATAACATTATGATAAATGGAGAAAAGGTCGAAGTTGCCAAAGACTTCATTTTGCTTGGGTCCATTATTAACACTCATGAAAGCAGCAGTCAAGAGATTAAGCAATGAATTGCATTAGGCCAATCTGCTGCACAAGACCTCTTTAAAGTATTCAAGAGAAAAAATGTCAGTTGAGGATAAAGGTGTGCCTGACCCAGGCCATGGTATTTCCAACAGCCTCATTTGCATGTGAAAGTTGAATGAATGGAGAAGACCGTAGAAGAATTGATGCATTTGTGAGTTATGGTGTTGGAGAATGATATTTAAAGTATCATGGACTGCCAGAAGAACAAACAAATCTGTACTGGAAAAAGTACATCCAGAATGCTCCTTAGAAGAAAGGATGGCATGGTGAGACTTTGTTCCATATACTTTGGACATATTATCAGAAGGACTAGTCCCTGAAGATGGACATCATGCTTGGTAAAGTGAAAAGTTCAGTGAAAAAGAGGAAGATCCCTAACAAGATGGACTGGCACAGTGGCAGCAATAATGGACTCAAGCTTAACAACAATTGTAAGGAAATCGCAGGACTGAGCAATGTTTCATTCTGCTGTGCTATGAGTCAGAACCAACTTCAACAGCACCTAACAACGTTGTTGTTATGTGCCGTGGAGTCGGTTCTGACTCATAGCGACCCTGTACAGGGTTTCCGAGGCTGTAAATTTTTACGGGAGCAGAACGCCTCATCTTTCTCCCGCAGAACAGCTGGTAGTTTCGAACTGCTGACCTTGCGGTTTGCAGCCTGATTCGTAACCACTACGCTACCAGAGCTCCTACAACAATGTAGGGCAGGGGAAATATGCTAACTAAGCCAATGTGTGATTTCAGCTGAAATCTATCAGTACCAGGTAATTGCCTTTGAGTCTATTCCAACTCATAGTGACCCCATGTATGTCCGAGTACAACTGTGTTCCACAAGGTTTTCAATGACTAATTTTTAGAAATAGATTTCTAGGCCTTTAATCCGAGGTATCGCTGGGTGGACTTGAATCTCCAGCTTTTCAGTTAGCAGTAGAGCGTTGTTAACCATATTCACTACCCAGGGGGCTCAAGCTGAAATCTGCCATCTAATCCTATGGAATGTGAATTCTGGAGTATAAACACCATCATAGCATTACTTCCTCTTGAATCATTGGGGTATGCTTTAGTATGCCTATACCAGTCAATTATTGGTTGCTTGCCATGGTGGGTGGGATATGCTGTGAGCAGTTCTCCTAAGAAGTGAGTAGTTTTAAGTCACTCGTAGGTAACACTCAGTACAGAATCATCAGTAAAGGGATCTGGGCAGGGCAGCACAATCAACTACTATGCACAGAGTGTGAGTCCCTCTGCAGCACAACTGACCTAGCACGGGAGCTGAGACTGAGACTGCTCTTGAAAACAGACTTAAGAGATCTTACAACCAAACTTTGGGCCTTTCAAACAATTGCTTCAAAAAACATAAATTTAATTATAAACTAATATTAGTTGGTAGCAAGAGACTATCATTAATTTTGTCAAGTATGATGATGGCATTATGATTATAAACAAAAATATAATATTTGTTAAACATGTATACCAAAGTATTTGGAAGCACCATGGCTCTGTAGAATAATCACTGGACTGTGAACCACAAGGTCGGCAGTTCAACGCACCAGCTGCTCCACAGGAGAAAGATGAGGCTTTCTACTCCCACAAAGATTTACATCGTCTGGACCCCTATACAGGGTTGCTATGAATCAGAACCACCAAACAACAACCAGCAAATGTTTGGGATTTGCCTTAAAATACTTGTGAAGTGATAGAGCAAATTTGGAAAAAATCTTGGTAGTTGTTCAATCTAGAAAACCAAGTTGCTGTTGAGTTGAGCCTGATTTACGGTGATCCAAGTATGTCAGAGAACAATTGTGCTCCATGGGGTTCTCAATAGTTGGGAAGTTTTGGGGAAATAAACAGATCTTTCTTCTATGTGCCTCTGAGGGAACTCAAACCTCCCAACTTTTCGGTTTGCAGCTCAGTACAATTAACTGTTTGCACTACCCAGGGACTCTGTGCAAGCTAAAGAGAGGATATGCAGTTTTGTTGTTGTCTTTCCTATACCTGCAAATGTTTCCAGATTTTCATAAATATTTTGACATTATTATGGAATAAACGGGGTGGAAGAATCAAGCCTGATC
>NW_006408760.1:1655480-1685363 GCF_000296735.1 Chrysochloris asiatica
CAATCTGCTACTTGCTGAGCTTGCATGTGGCTATGACTCTTGGGAACAGAAGCATTGACAGCAGGCAGCAACAAGAGGAAACAAAGTAGCTGGTACAGTGGTCAGAGGAAACTTAATCACTCAAAAGACTTTGGACAAGCCCCTTATCTGATGAGGTCACAGTTATTAGAGGGTTAGGTTAAATAATGGATGGAAAGCCCAGCTGAAGGATCACTTCTTCTGGCCAAAAGCAAATTACAGAGATGATGACTGACACAGAGCGATGGAGCAGCTGAAGACTTTAGATCCAGAGAGGAAGAGTGACTATGTGCTGAAGACCTCAGGGATATGGGGGAAGGATTGCATGGAGGGGATTGTCAAAACAAAACAAATTACATTCCATCGAGTCAATGCCGACTTACGGCAACTCCATGAGTTTCAGAGGAGAACTACTCCATAAAGTTCTCGTGGCTGTGATCTGAAGAGATTGACAGACCTTTCTTTATAGATGTCTCTGCCGGGACTCCAACCGCTAACCTTTCAGTTGGTAGCCAAACATTTAACCATTTGTGTTGATTGCATTGCCATGCAAGAATAAGTTAGTGGGCAAACTGGGTACACATGCATCTAAACACACGTGTGTCTCAGTACTAGCGGAACGATTAGGAACACAAGAAAACCAAACTTATTTCTGCTCCTTTGGTAGCACACCATCCCCTGTGTGTTGAGAAGCAGAGCTGTTGTACTTTGGATGTAGGATCTGAGTCAAATTGTCCTCAGCAACTGTTCCTCATCCAAAAATCCCAGCTTCTTCCCTGGCTCCTTTGTGCTATCAGTCAACTGTATTAAGGGCATTCAAAATCTCCAAACTCAAGGGAATGCAACCATGTGATGAGGCAAAGTATATGATTTTTTAATGCAAAACTGATGATCTGCTCTGTAAACCTTCACTCAATTCACAATAAAAACTGAAAAGAAAATCTACAATTGAACTACTAAACCTTAGTTAGAAGGACATACCTTTGATTATACCAGATAACATCTTTTTACTGATTTTAAAATATTGTTTCAATTGCATGTCTCATAATCTTTAAATGGAAAAACAACATGGACACATTAATTCAGCTAACTTCAAATGCATACATCTTTTCTCTGAAAAGCAAAAGCCTGTAACTATTAACCTATGTATTTGTTAACTTAATTTAGCCCTATTAAACTTAAAGATCTTGGAGGGGAAAAAAACCCTCAATATTTAAGAGGAAAATGTGGGCATTTTGTATCCTAGCATTCAAGGTCCTGTTCTCCCTTCTTCCTCCCAGTCTCTTTCTCCCTTCTTCCCAGATCTGTTCCAGGATCCAAAAATCTTGAACAAGTCAGTTTTAAAAATCACCAATGCTTTCACACCTTCCTATATTTTCCACTCAATCCAGAAGGTCTAGCTGAGAGTTGTTATTAAGTGCCATCTCATAGCGACCCTGTATAGAGTTTCCAAGGAGCGGCTGGTGAACTTGAACCACTGACCTTGCAGTTCAAGCTGACCTTTCAGTCCAGCACATTAATGCACAGCGCCACACCAGGACTCACCTATTGATGTCAACTCAAATGCCACCTCCTCTGTAAAGTCTTTCCTGGTCATCTTAACCTTCCCGTTCCTGTGCTCCCCAACCGTTGCCCATCTTGAGTCCCAGCCCATGCTTTATTACCCTGTGGCTCCTTTATACCCTAGATTTCCTTCCTCTAGAGGTCAGATCTGGAAGCTGGCATGGACATTAGTGTCAAGGAAAGCTTCTTGGCTAGATCTGATCCTTCACACCATACCCCTTTCTCTGCATCAAGTCTTACCAAATTCACCTCTAGAATATTTTTAAAACCATTATCTTCTTCAGCTCTCCATCTGTAAGACATGCTCTGATTCCCACATTCCTAATGTATCTTTCAGGCTATTATAACAGCATCTCTTATTGGAGAAGGCGGGGTGGGGGGGAGAAGGAATCTTAAAAGCAATGTCAAGAAGTGAGAATTTCTCAAATTGCAGATAGTTCAGTTTAGCTGGAGGGCCTAAATGAGAGACTGAAGGTTTGTGCCTACCCAGAGGCACCTTGGAAGAAAGTCTGGTGATCTAGATCAGCCACTGAAAACCATTTGGAGCACAGTTCTCCTCTTACATACACGGGGTCACCATGAATTGGAGGTGATTCAGCAGCAGCTGCTGGTGGTGGAAATGTCTGAGGGGAAAACCAGTTGGTAATGAGGCTGGGGACCAAACAGAGGTGGGGCTACAGAAGACTTTCTATGCTATGCTAGTATAGGATTGGATCAGAGAACAGTCACGATCCCACATAAACAATATATATACATTTTAGAGCTCTTTCTTGCTCTCCATTGTAAATGAGGGTTTGGAAGAGTGAAGGTACAGTAATTACAAGAAGAGGCAGCATTTTAAGGAAGTCATTAAAGAAAGAACTAGAAAATGTCTGCTTTGATACCCAATATCCCTGTTCACTTTGTCCAGAGCAATCTTTTTCAAGTGGTGAAGTGGTGACAAGTTGGCCAAGGACTTAGCAGAAATGAGAGGGAAGGAAAGAGAACTATAAATTGTGAGGGGGAGGAGAGAGACAGCATGATGCTAGGATGCAGAGGAGCAAATGAAGTTTCTTTTTAAGATGGGAGAGAGATAAATTGCATATTTTTATGTAAGGTTGAGTTTACAGAGAAAGGTGATGGGTCATGGAGCCACATCCATTGAAAGGCAGAGGTGGGATCCGGTGCTCAAGTGAAGGGGTCATGCTTGGAGGAAGGAAGGAAATCTTCCCAGTGGTCACAGGAAGGATGAAGACAGAGCAAAAGGATGAGGTTTTCTACTTCCACAAAGACTTAAACCTCTGAAACCCTATATGGGGTTGCTAGGAGTCAGAACCACCAATCAACAACCAGTAAAATATCTGGGGTTTGCCTTAAAATACTTGAAAAGTGATGAAGCAAATTTGGAAACATCTTGGTAGATTTTTGATGGGAATCAAAATAAAAAAAGACTGGACAGGAAGCCTAGTGCTTCCATCAGCCCCACCAGCCAACCAACAAGTAGCCATGGAGCTAATTTCCATTGACTTATGGAGTAGAACTGTGTGCTCCATAGGGTTCTCAATGACTGGAGAAGTTTTTCAGAAGTAGATCACAAGGACTTTCTTCCAAGACCCTCCTGGAGAATTTGAAGCTCCAAACTTTTGGCTAGCCGCTAAGTGTGTTAATCATTTGCACAACCCAGTGACTCACCCTTATACACTCAGCAGCAAACCAAGGGACTGGGTAAGTACCCTTCATGGGGAATCATAAGTTAATCATAAGATGGGATGCCTAAACCAAGCCAGCATCTTCTCATATACAACCACAGCTCTGGACTGTGAACAATACTCTTCCCAAATTACAAACATGGAACCCAGGAACTCCAGAAGGAAGATGCTAGTACCAAACTGCCCACTAGCCCTGCTTCCCGCCTCTAATTCTGCAGCTCTGCCTGTGCCCCTGCTTGGCCTCTGAACAACGAAGGATAAGATACCTTCCTTCCCCAGAAAGTTCCTGCAGAAGAATGCTCAGGATGGCAGGTACCTACCTTGAACAAAGTCAGGGAACAAATCCCTGGGGCCTGCTATGTAGGGTGGCTAGCTGCAGACCCAATGAAGAGCTGGAAGCACACAGGGCTCAGCTGCCCAAAGACCTTTACTTAGCCTCACCTGACCCTCCTGGTCCCGCCCCAGGGGCAGGGAGAGTTGGGAGACCCTCTACTGGCCACAGATGGCTCAGGCCTCCAGCCCTCTTTCCCTAAGCATAAAGAGAAAATAGGAACTTGGGTGGCCTTGGTGCAGGGGGACTCCTCTTGGGAGACGAGAACTGTGGACAGAGGAAGGTGGTACTCAGGGAAAGAGTCCTGTGAAACAGGAAGCGATGATGATGGAAGCAGAGGGAAATCGAAGTCTGTGTTTCTCTACCTCTTCCTTCCTTTGGAGCCCTGGGTGGCAAACACAGATTCAGCTGCTAACTGAAAGCTAAGCGGTTCCAGTCCACCCAGAAGCACTTTAGAAGAAAGACCTGGCATTTAATTCCAAAAAGTTAGCCATTGGAAACCCTCTGAAGCACAGTTCTCCTTGGACATGGGTTACCTACCATGAGTCTAAATAGAGTCCACAACAGCTGAGACTCATAAGTCTTTTGCTTATTCTGAAAGCAGATGGAGAGCTGATTAAGGACCTGACCATAAAGTTGATGGTGGGGACACATGTGAATAAGATCTCTATTTGCCAAAGAGGAGTTTCCAGTCAGCTGGGAGAGGCACTTAATAAACAGAATTGTGATGCCTGGGGGTTAGGGTCCTATTGGAATGAGTGATGTGCCGGAGGAAGACATGCAGAGGAGGCTCAGACAGCATGTGGTAGGTGAGGCCCCTCTTAACAGCAGGGCTAACCTTAAAATCTCCTGGGGTTGGAGTAAATTAAGGTGAGAGGTAGCCTGTAGGTCAAGAGCCACAATCCCAGAGCATCCAGGGCAATAGTGGCAGGGATGGGAAGACATGCTAAACATCAAGAATGTCAAAGGGATGGGGTGGGGGGATACTGAGTTGCTGGAGGACATCATGCTTGATAAAGTAGAGGGTCGTAGAAAAAGAGGAGACCCCCAACAAGATGGACTGGCACAGTGGCAGCAGCAATGGACTCAAGTGTAGCAATGATTGTGAGATTGGCACAAGACCGGGCACTGTTTTATTCTGTTGTGCATAAGGTCACTATGAGTCAGTGCCAACTTGACAGCACCTAATGACTAACCAAAAGGTTGTTGGTTTGAACCCACTCAGAGGTACCTCGGAAGAAAGGCCTGGTGATCTGCTTCTGAAAGCTCACAGCCTTGAAAATCCTATGGAGCATAGTTGTACTCTGGAACACCATGAATCAGAATCAACTCAACAGTAACTGGTATGGATGGATTCGTGTCCCCCTAAAAGAGATGTTGTGGCACTGTGGGTTAATGCGCCAGACAGCAAGGTCGTTTGAACTACAAGGTCAGTGGTTCAGACTCACCAGCTGCTCCTTCGAAACCCTATAAAGGGTCGCAATGGGTCGGAATCGACTCAACAGCACTTAACAACAACAGCAGAGATGTTAAAGTCCTAACCCTAGTGTTTATGACCTTGTTTGGAAATAGGATCCTTGAAGGTGTCATCAGTTATGTTAACATGAGATAGTATACAGGGATATTGTAGACAGGAGTGGAGAGGTTGAAGTGCTGAAAGCCAGCTTTAGAAAGCATCAAGGCTGGATGTTTTCTAAATACTGGAAAGACTCAAGGCTGAAAGCCCCACAGGATGGTGACTTTGGAATTTTGTCATCCTCCAAGAGCCCCTGCAAGTCCTAATGCACAGAAGAGAGAGGCCCTTGCCACAGGCATTTTGGTACAGATCCTGTGGGGACAGGAAATACCCCATGACTGTCAAAAGGGCCCATCGAAGTGAGATGCACAATTTCCCCAAAGAGGTATGTGCTCAGAACCTAGTTTACTCAGACAGGCTACCTAACAGAATGCAAGAAGGAGAAGGAGTGGAGAGAAGAGCTCAATACTGATTTCAGATGGTAGCTATGGCAACTGTTTTATACCCATTGCTCATTGATATAATGCAATATTTCTATCTTGATAATAAATAATTGCTACCAGATTATGGAGAAGTGGCTGGGTTTTCTCCAAAATTTGAAGCAATGCTTGGGATAGTTTTGCTTAAATTATAAGCTACAAGCCATTTCTTCTGCTGCTATTCTCTACACCTTTTGCAAAGTCTCCAACTGAATGGCACCATGTTGGGGCAGAACATCCAGAGTATCCGAAGGAGCCACTAGGTGGAGGACCCAGGGAAGAATTTGCCATTTTTCGTGGAAAACAAGTGGCAGCTACTAATTGTAATAACTGTTTACTTTGGGTCTGGCTTTGTTGCCCCTTTCTTTACAGTAGGACACCAACTCCTTAAGAAGTAAGCAAGTTTAAGTTCATCCACGAAACAGAAAAGAGGGTTTTAAGAAGTTCAGCCACTGAAAAATGGATCAAACACTGTTGAACCCAGTATAGCATACTGGTTGTGTTTGTGAATAAACTTATTACATGAATACTGGTGGTTATGTGCTGTGGAGTCAGTTCTGACTCATAGCGACCCTGTACAGGGTTTCCAAGGCTGTAAATCTTTACGGGAGTAGAAAGCCTCATCTTTCTACTGCAGAACAGCTGGTAGTTTCAAACTGCTGACCTTGTTCGCAGCCTGATTCATAACCATTATGATACTCTTATTCTGTGAAATATGGAGTGCGCTAACTTAACATGTGCTTAATGTTTATTTTGGTAATACTTCAATTGAGTTTCTTAATCAATAAATAGGACTTAGTTCCATAGTCTTAAATGGTGTGATTTTATTTCATTTTTTTATTCATAGATCAGGACTTTGTTGATAATTTGTATTATAAGAGGAGTATAAACATGATTTTGGGTGTCTTGTAAATACAATTTTTTTGTTGTTGTTCATTTTAATTTGAAGGGAGAAGTTTTACATTTAAGTAAATTGTTTTGTCTTTTTATTCCTCCATATGTGACAATTAATCATGAGGAAAACCAATGGTGTATATATTTCCAAGTTTGGTTAATTAGGTGTATAAGAGCTTCAATTATTTTCTCTGTGCCTATATCCAAAACTGATTTTTTTGCCTTGATAAATGCACGTTGACTAGTATCGATTTCCTTAAAACAAGTAAAACTAAAATGTTAGAAAATGAAAATATATATATAAACTACATACTAATATTGAAATTTGGTTTTTGAAGCATTGGATTATTTCATTTATTTTTACTTTCATAAGCTGGGATGTAGGGGAGGGAATCACCATAAGTATTTTCAGGGACTGAGTTTGGAAATTTACATTTCTTCAGTTGTGTCTTAATTTTATAGTCAGGAGAGAATGGGAGATACAAATCTTTATGGCTTTTTTTTTCTTTTCAATGTTTGGTGTTTTTTATTTCTCTGTGAGGAATATGACTTTTTGTCTCACTCTCTTCCCTCTTGAACCAACCCAAAGCAGAAAATGAGAAATAGCAACTCTCCACCTTTGATTAAATTAGGAGAAACCTATAACTGCAAACTATAAAATAAATGGAGAACTGCCAAACGCATGCTGCTGAGCATCGAGGGAAGCCTGGAAAGGAGGGTGCTGCAACTGCAAGCAGGTCCAGCAGGGGGCAGACCAGTACAAGTGGGTGGCCAACCTGAGGCTCGGGGTGGGGTTGGACTACAATTGAGTGGAAGGAAACACATCCTGTTAAGGGAGATAAGAGACAAGGCTAACTTGGGGAAACACGGAAGGGATTCCAGGGAAATTAAACGCCCTGCAGCTTGTTTATGATCAGCTCAGCAAAGGGAAGGTTAGCAGCCTTAAGCAAATAAGCTTGTGTCTTATGGGTTTCCTCTGTGAAATAGTACAAATTGCTCTGGGTTATTTGTGTTTTTAATTCAGGGGTGGGGGGCTTTGATAGACTGAGTTATGCCCCCTTTCCCCCATCCCCTACTCTCCTCCCCACCCCCCAACAACAACGAAAAAAGGTATGTTGCGTTCCTCACCCCTGGTATCTGTGTATGTTACCTTATTTGGCAACAGGGTCATTGCTGCATTAGTCTACACAAGGTCCTACTGGAGTTCCTAATCCAATATGAGTTGTGTTCTTATAAAATGAGACACACTGAGATCATCTGTTCATGTGAAGACAGGCAGAGATTGGAGTGCTCCATCTGCAAGACAAAGAAACAACAGAAGCTGGAAGAAGCAAAGGAGAATCTTCTGCTAGAGCCTCAGAGCTTCAAAAAAGTTTTGTCATAATGAAAATGAACATCTTTTTTAAAAAAAGTTAGTAAGTTTATTTTCTATGTAATTATTGTGAAATAAAGTTACCAATGTCAAATAAAATATAAATTTTCTTCACTCACTTCTATTCATGCCTTCATGATCAATTCTTCATTTTTCCTCCCCAAAATGTTGCATGTCACACTTGAGGAAATGAAGAAGGGTTAAATATCAGGTCTTAAAGACCTGGACATTCATCCACAGCTACCTATAGGATATAATTTTTGGTTCTATTTGTAACATGCAGTTGTAGTCCTTGTGGTTTTTTTCATAGCCATCCTTTGATAATGTTTTGGAAAATATATATCACAATGACTTTCATATATCTTCAAAATCCGGGCTTTGTTACAGAGAAAATGAGCCTCTGGACCCAAGTTTTTACCCCAGAGTTCATGCCAAGTAAAAAAAGTGTCACTTCTATCATGCAAGATCACAGAGCAGAAATGTAAATACCCAGGGAAGCAATGAAAGGACAACAGAAAAAAAAATGACTAACATGCTTTGCTGTCAGCACAGGAAAAAGGAGAGGAGAATTTCACTGTTGCTGAAATGAAGGCCACACAGGAAGCAATAAGGAGGACATAAACTCTTGTGCCCTATCTAGCAGAGGCGGGAGAAAGATGAGGCTTTCTGCTCCCGTAAAGATTTACAGCCTCAGTAAACCCTAGACAGGGTCGCTATGAGTCAGAACCGACTCCACGGCACATAACAACAACAAATCTAGCAGAGAAGAAAGGACTGAGCAAACCGTGAACGTCATTTGAAAAGAACAAATAAGTAAACTCGTTTTTATTGTGTGTGTGTTTCATTTTGTTGTTTTTGTTGTTTTCTTAATAAAGAACCACACTGTACATATAGACTCTGAAGAAAAGCATATGAAAGAAAATACTCAAAGTTGATTCAGCTCATGGAAATAAAACGTGGTATGCATATATAGGAGTCCTGGTATGGCACTTCAGGTTAATGTGCTAGACTGCAAGGTCGGTTTGAACCTCAAGGTCGGTGGTTCAAATTCACCAGCCACTCCTCGGAAACCCTATACAGGGTCACTATAAGTCAGAACTGACTCAACGGCACTTAACAACAAACAACAACAGCAATACATACATACAATGAAATATTATTCAGCCATAAAAAGGAATGCAGTACTGATACATGCTACAACCTAAGTGAACTTTGAGAACATTAAACTAAGTGAAAGAAGCCAGTCACAACAGGCCACATATCACATGATTCCATTTAC
This sequence comes from Chrysochloris asiatica, assembly GCF_000296735.1. Lineage (NCBI taxonomy): Eukaryota > Metazoa > Chordata > Mammalia > Afrosoricida > Chrysochloridae > Chrysochloris > Chrysochloris asiatica. The sequence continues at coordinate 1,664,621 of NW_006408760.1, forward strand.
ATGAAAGTAAGATTAGAGGTTGCCAGGGGCTGGGAGAAGGGTTTCTGGGAAGTGAGTGCATAATGGGTACAAGTTTGTTTGGGGAGGTGATGAAAATATTCTGGAATTATTTCATGGTGATGGCTGCACAGACCCTGGGTGTTGCAATCAGTTAATGTACCTGATGGCTAACCCAAAGGTTAGAGATTTGGGTCCACTCAGAAGTGCCTTGGAAGAAAGGCCTGCTGATCTATTTCCCAAAAAATCATCCATTGGAAATCCTGTAGAGGACAGTTCTAAACAGGCATGCATCACATGGCCATGAGTTGGAGTTGACCAGTTTGGGATGGTGGTACAACCTTGTGAATATATTAACAACCGCTGAACTGTATACTTTAGATTGGTGAACTTTAAAATGTTTTTTAAATTTTTAAGTGTGAATTTAAACTCAATTTTAAAAAAGTGGAAAGGAAAACAAAAATTGTTCAAGTAATGTTTGTGAAACAGAAGAAACCTTGCATCTAGAGGTAGAAAAGGGTACCACACCATATCCCAGAAAGCAACTTTCACACATCAGTTAACACTGAGCTATACCTGACTTTCAAATATAAAGCAAGAATCCCATGAACATCCAGGCCAAAAACAGCCACACAAAAGGTCAACAGTTCAAGCCCACCAGTTGCTCCTCACAAAACAGCGTGGTTGTGGTGGTGATGGTGGTATGCTGCTGAATTGGTTCTAACTCATAGTGATTCTGTATAGGGTTTCTGAGGCTATAAATCTTTACAGAAGGAGAAAACTACATCTTTCTCCCACAGAGTGACTGGTGGATTGAAACTGCTGACCTTTTGACTAGCAGCCCAACGTGTAACCCACTAGGTCATCAGGGCTTTTTTACCCCCTTGTTGTTGTTAAGTGCCGTCGAATCAGTTTCCACTCATAGCAACCCTGTGTAGGATTTTCGAGAGTGACTGGTTGGTTTGAACTGCAGATCTTGTGGGTAGCAGCCCAGTGCTTATCCTACAGTGGGATAAGCACGACTCACCACCATAAAGGGGTAAAATCAGACTGCCCTCAAGATCCAAAAACAACATTCAACACAAGCAGACAACAGAGCCATATCTGCAAAACCATCAAGGAAAGAAAATGTGACTCAAGAATTTTCTACCTAAAGCCTCATGCTAATATCAAAACAACAGAGAGACGTTTTCAAAATGAAGAACCTTCTAGAATCTCATTACACATGTGATCTGCAGGATCAGTATCATCTGAGAGACGCCAACAGATTTTCAATTCAAACTCCATCCCAAACCTCTGAACCAAATCAGCTGTTGAAAAAGACCTCAGGTGATTCTTACTGAACATGAACGACTAAGAAACACTGTCCTAAAGACAATTGTCAGCCAACCAAAGGTAAATTTAAAAGCCAGCAAAAATATAAGCAGTGAGTATTAAGTCCAATTAAATGTAAAGCAACTGGAGCAGTTATGCTTCCAAAAAATAAATTTAGAAATAATAAAAGAAATTCTTCAGTTAAGTCCAAAATAGAGGGATCAGAGGTAGAAGATGATTTTCTCATGTTGTCTAATAGAGTAAATAGGTATTGTTTTAAACTAATAAATTAAATATTTAATCATAAAGGAACACCAGGGGTGCAGTAGGATAAGCACTGGACTGGTAGCCGTAACCCACCAGCCACTCCTCAGGAGAAAAATGAGGCTTTCTGCTCCCAAAAAGATTTACAGCCTCAGAAACCCTATACAGGATCACTATGAGTTGAAACCGACTCAACGACACACAACAACAAAAAGTAATACAGATAGATTCATACTTAAGGCAACAAGATAGGACAGCACACGAAAAAGAAGAGGTTAAGTGTCTATACCAGTAAAACCAGTAGAGGTGATTCCAACTCATGACCATCCCATTTGTGTCAGAGTACACAACTGAGGTCCATAGGATTTTCTTCTTTTTTTTTTTTTTTTAATTTCTACCATAATTATAAAAAATAACTGTTTTCCACTACCTTATAGTTTTGACTGTAAGTCACCATTAAGTGTGTATGTTCGATTCTACATTTGCTATGAACTTTAAATCAAGTTTGTTACCTGTTAATATATTAAACCTCAGAGGCAGTGAAAACATGAAGGAGGGAGAAAAAAATTCAAAGTGTTTTCAAGCTCCTATTTCTTTCTTTCTTAATTTTTGGTTGTTTTTTTTTACTTTTTATTGTGGATTGAGTGAAAGTTTACAGACAAGATCATCAGTTTTACACTCAATAAATCATACACTTTGTTCAGCTCAATGATTACAACGCAACAGAAGTTCTCCTGCTTCGGCCCTGTGGTTCTTATTCCCATTCCACCTTTGCTCTACTTTGTCCTTAGGCATGTGTTGCACTTTAGATCTTCAATGATTGACCATTCTATGGTGAACATACCTTGCTAGTGTTGTTCCCCACTAAAAAACTATCTGGGGTCCTGGTGTGGCACTGTAAGATAAGCACTCAACCACAAGTTTGGTTTGAACCACAAGGTCAGTTTGAACCACAAGGTTGATGGTTCAAACCCACCAGCTGCTCCTTGTAATCCCTACAAAGGGCCGCTATGAGTTGGAACTGACTCACTGGCACTTAATAACAACAGGAAGAAAATTGGGCCACAAAGGTGAGTTCCTTTCCAGACCTGAAGGGTGTTAGAGGGCCATCGTCTCAGGTTCCTCCAATCTCTTTCTGACCAGTTAGCCCAGTCTTCTATTTTTTTTTTTTTTTAATTAAATAATTTTAAATTTTGTTCCACATTTTCTCCCACTCTACCCAGGATCCTCCAGCGCGATCCCTTTCAGGACAGTTGTTAGTGGTAACCAGGCACTGTCTAATTCTTTTGGTTCTTTCTCTCTTTCTTGCAATCATATGCATAATTTTTTTCCAGTGGGGTATCAGTTTTTAAAAAATAATTTATTTTGTTGTTGTGTAATATTCAAATTACACAATCATTCTCACCCTCCTTTACTAAGTTGTTCCTCCTCCATTAACGTAAATTCACTGCTCCCCAAAGTTTCCATCTAATCTTTCAAGTTCCTGTTGTCAGTTTGATCCCATATAGATAGATCTTTTTATTTTAAAAAAATATACATCATTTTATTTTATTTTTAAATAATAGCATCCTAAAAACCCCTAAATTAATTATTGAAACTAATTCCTAGGAGCTTGCTATGCTACCATACACAAGTCAAAAAATTAAAGAACCATTATATAATTAGAAATATTCAACATCAGAGCTTTAAAATCTAACTGTATGCAGTTGTTGTTGTTGTTGTTGTTGTTGTTATGTGCTGTGGAGTAGGTTCCGACTCATAGCAACCCTGAACAGGGTTTCCGAGGCTGTAAATCTTTATGGGAGCAGAAAGCCTCATCTTTCTCTCGCAGAACAGCTGGTAGTTTCGAACTGCTGACCTTGCAGTTCACAGCCTGATTCGTAACCACTACACTACCAGAACTCCTCAAAAAGCTACAAACTGCATTTTCAGAAACGTGTCTTTGCTATGAAGAATCTTATCATGAAGCCTCTGTAGATCCAGAAAGTCTTGATTCCATACAAATTTGAAATTCTGTTTTACATTCGTAATGTTTTCAATGGCTGATTTTTCCGGAGATTTCCAGGCCTTTCTTGCAAGGCATCTCTGGGAAGTCTTGAACCTCCAACCTTTTGGTTAGCAGCTGAGTGTATTAACTGCACCACTCAGGGATTCCTAAGTTGCTGTATGCTTACTGCACAGATATCCCCTGCCTTCTCCCCCACCTCAGGGCATATACTGTGGTTAGCTAGACCCCCTCCGCAACTCTAGGCAGGAGATGGAGGGTTCTTCTCTGAGGAATTGGATCCCCAACAAGTGGCCCACCTTATGACACTCCTAATCATCAAAATCACCATGTTTTCTAAATTCCCAGTTAGTCTCTTAGTCTCCCATCCTTAGATATGAGCAGGAGGGAGCCAAGGATCTGAGAAAAACATTGATATCTTTAAACAAAAGGAAAAAGCAACCTGGAGGAAATAGGAACTCTACAGAATTGAAGACATTTATTTGTATCCATGTGTTAAAACTCAGAAAAATTGTATACTACCACCCCAAAAAGATTGAACGGTACAGTATATAAATTTAAAAACTTTTTTTTTAAAGACTAAGATTAGAAAAATAAATACACTTTTAGAAAAAAAAAAAAAAACTATCATTGAAATCTTTAGAAAAATAAAATGCCCTTAAAACAAGAATGCTGTTGTTTCTAAGTGTCGTCAAGTCGGTTTCCACTCATAGCGACCTTGTATAGGGTTTCCAAGGAGTGGTTGGTGAGTTTGAACAGCTGACCTTTTTGTTCAAGCAAACCTTGTGGTCCGGTGCTTATCCTACAGTGCCACACCAGAACATCCAAGAATAGGATGTTATTTTTTAAAGAAAAGGAGAAAAAGAAGAAAAGGGAGAGAGGAGAAGAGGGAGGAAGGAAAAATACATTCAGAAGAAGAAAAAAACTCTCAGAAGTTCAAAACCTAAACGTAAAAGTAGCAAAGTGCAATACAAGGATTGGAAGATAATTTGAAAAATCTCTCCCAGAAAATAAAACAGAGAAAATCTGTATATATTTTTTAATTTGATAAATTCTCCAGGAGCTTAAAGATCCAAATAGTAACACAAACCCTAAGAGGAGGAATTAATGATCACAAAAAGTAGAAGTAATTTAAGAACTATTTAGAGAGCTGAAGATCTTGAAACCCACCCACTGCAGTAGTCTATTTCAACTCATAGTGACATATATATATATATATATGATGGAGTAGAACAGTTTCTTAGGATTTCTGAAAGTGCAACTCTTACAAGAATAAGTCCCTCAGAGCTCATGAGTTTGAACCTCCGACCTTACAGTTAGCAGCCCAGTGCTTAACCCACTATGTCAAAGGGGTTCCTTTGAAGGTTGAAAGGGCCCTTCAAATACCAGAATGTCAGATAACTATAGTCCCACATCAAGGAATTTTCAGAACACTGGGGATAAAATAGAAGATCCTAAAAACTTGGAAAGAGGAAAAAGACAAAAACAAAACAAATCACACTAAGACAATGAAAAGTCATAGACTGGGAGAAAATATTTCAAAACCTGTATCTGATAAAGGACTTATATCCAAAACATACAAAAACTCTTAAACTCAACAATACGAAAACACACAACCCAATTACAAAACGGATGAAAGATTTGAACAGAAACTCCACCAAAGAGGATATACCAGTACAGATGGCAAATATATGAAAAAATGTTCAATATCTATATGTCATCCCCACTTACCACCCACTGCTTTGGAGTCAATTCCGACTCACGCTAGAAGAGAAAGTAAAACTGTTCCCTGAGATTTCCCCGGCTATAAATCTTTATGGAAGCAGATGTTTTCATCTTTCTTTTGAGGAGTTCAAAATGCTGACCTTTCCTTTTGTTTAGCAGTCCAACCCTTAACCCACTGAGCTACCAAGTTTCCCTTATATGTTACTGTTGCTGTTAAGTGCCATGGAGTTGGGTCTGACTCAGTGCCCTTGTATAGGGTTTGAACTGCCAACCTGTGGCTAGCAGTCCAGTATTTATCCTATAGCACCACACCAGGACTCCATATATCACTGTTGTTGTTGTTAAGTGCCATCAAGTCACTTCTAACTCATAGCTACCCTGTATGGAGTTTCCAGTGAGTGACTGGTAGATTTGAACCATCAACCTTGAGGTTAGCAATCTAGTACTTATCCTATATGCTAGCTTCACACCACACCGCCTATTATGTCACTAGATTTTTACAAATCAAAACAACAAGATACTACTACACACCTCTTGTTGTTGTTGTTAAGTGCCATTGAATCAGTTCCAACTCATTGGGTTTCCAAGGAGCAGCTGATGAATTTGAACCACCACCTTGTTGTTAACAATCCAGTGCTTATCCTATAGCACCACACCAGGGTTCCACACACCTATTAGAATAACTAAAATCAGAAACACTGACAAATCCAAATGCTAGTAAAGTGAAGCAAAAAGAACTCTCATTCACTGCTGGTTGTTTTTGTTGTTATGTGCTGTTGAGTCGGTTCCTACTCATAGCAACCCTGTACAGGGTTTCTGAGGCTGTAAATCTTTATGGGAGCAGAAAGCCTAATCGTTCTCCGGTGGAACCGCTGGTAGTTTCAAACTGATGACCGTGAGATTAGCAGTCTGATTCATAGCCATTAGATTAGATGCAAAATGCTACAAATACTTTAGAAGACTGGCAATTACTTAGAAAACTAAGGAAAGGTTTACTTTTCAATCTAACCATCATACCTGTAGGCATTAATCTAAATGAAATGAAAACAAATGTCTGCATAAAAATCTATACATGAATGTTTATATATATAAAAATCATCAAAAATGGGAAGCAACTGTTGTTGTTAGGTGCCATTGAGTCGGTACCGACTCATAGCGACCCTATGCACAACAAAACAAAACACTGCCCAGTACTGGGCCAACAGTGTTAGATGTTGTTGTTAGGTGCCATCAAGTCAGTACCGACTGATAGCGACCTTATTATGTACAGCAGAATGAAACACTGCCCGATCCTGGGCCAACCTCACTATTGCCATGCTTGAGTCTATTGATGCTGCCCCTTGGCCAATCCATCTCGTTGGGGGTCTTCCTCTTTTTCTCTGACCCTCCACCTTACCAAACATGATATCCTTCTCCAGTGACTAGTCCCTCCTGACAATATGTCCGAAGTAAGAGAGACGAAGTTTGGCCATCTTGGCCTCCAAGGAGCACTGTGGCTGCACTTCTTTCAAAAAGGATCTATTGGTTCGTTTGGCACCCCATGGCACCTCCAATACTCTCCTCCAACATCATAACTCAAAAGCATCAATTCTTCTATGGTCTTCTTTACTCACTGTCCAGCTTTCGCATCCATATGAGGTTATTGAAAATACCATGGCTTGGGTCAGGCGCACCTTAGTCCTCAAGCTGACATCTTTGCTCTTCAACACTTGAAAAAGGTCTTGTGCAGCAGATTTGCCTAATGCAATATGTCATTTGATTTGTTGACTGCTGCTTCTGTGAGTGTTGATAGTTGATCCAAGAAGAATGAAGTCCTTGACAACTTCAATCTTTTCTCCGTCTATAGGAATGTTTTTTATTGGTCTAGTGGTGAGGATTTTTGTTTTCTTTACATTGAGATGCAATCCATAGCGAAGGCTGTACTCTTTGATCTTCATCAGTAAATGTTTTAAGTCCTCTTCACTTTCAGCAAGCAAGGTTGTATCATCTGCGTATCACAGGTTGTTAATGAGTCTTCCTCCAATCCTGATGCCATGTTTTACTTCATATAACCCAGCTTCTCGTATTATTTGCTCAGCATACAGGTTGAATAAGTATGGTGAAAGAATACAACCTTGTCACACACCTTTTTTAATTTTAAACCATTCAGTGTTCCCATGTTCTGTTCGAGCAACTGCTTCTTGGTCCAGGTACAGATTCCTCATGAGCACAATTAAATGTTCTGGAATACTCATACTTCGCAATGCTGCCCATAGCTTGTCATGACCCACACAATCAAAAGCCTTTGTGTAGTCAATAAAGCACAGGTAAACATCTTTCTGATATTCTCTGCTTTCAGCCAAGATCCATCGGACATCAGCAATGTTCCATGGCCTCTTCTGAATCCAGCTTCAGAAATTCTCTGTCAGTGTATGATTGTAGCCGTTTCTGTATTACCTTTAGCAAAACTTTACTCGAATGGGATATCAAAGAGATTGCCCGATGATTTCCGCATTCCCTTGGGTCACCTCTCTTTGGAATGGACACAAATATGGATCTCTTCCAATCAGTCAGCCAGATAGTTGTCTTCCAAATTTCTTGGCAGAGATGAGTGAGTGCCTCTTGTGCCGCCTCACTTTCTTGAAAGATTTTAATTTTTATTCCATCAATTCCTGGTGCCTTGTTCTTTGCCAATTCCTTCAATGCACCTTGGACTTCCTCCTTTAGTATCATTGGCTCTTGATCATATGCTACCTCTTGAAATGGCTGAACATTAACCATTTCCTTTTGGTACAGTGACTCTGTATATTCCTTCTCTGAGAAGCAACTAGATGTCCTTTAATATGTGGATGGATAAATTATAGTGGTTGGTGGTCGTTATGTGCCCTTGAATCAGTTCCAACTCAATGACCCTGTATAGGATTTCTGAGGCTATAAATCTTAATGGAAACAGACAGCCTCATCTTTCTCCCAAGGAGCAACTGTTATATATTCAATAATACAATGGAATACTATTCAGCAATTTAAAAGAGAGAAAGAGAGCTATCAAGTGATGAAAGGACATGGAGGGACCTTAAATGCATATTGCTAAGGGAAAGAAATCAGTCTGAAAAGCTACATACTGTGTGATTCCAACTATATGACATTCTGAAAAAAGCAAAAATGGAGAGATAATGAAAAGATCAGTGGTTTCCAGGTGATCAGGGAGAGGGAAGGGATGAATTGATGGAGCACCATGCATTTTTAGAACAGTGAAACTCTTCAAGTGATACCTCAATAGAATGCACATTACATTATGCTTTTGTCAAAACCCATAGGATTATACTACACAAAGAGTAAACCTTAGTATAAGCTATGAACTTTAGTTAATAATAATGTTAATAATAAAAGAAAAGACCCTCAATGAGATGGATTGAGAGTGGTTGTAACAGTGGACTCAAGGGTAACAATTGTGAGGATTGCACAGGATCAGGCAGTGTTTCATTCTGTCGTGCTTAGGATCACTATGAATGGGAACCAACTCTACAACACTAACACAATAATGTATCAATATTGGCTCATCAGTTCTAACAAATGTACCACAAGAATGCAAGATGTTAATAACAGAAGAAACAGTTGGCAGGAAGAGGGCAGGATGGTATGTAGGAACTCTCTATACATTGTAAGATAAGCAGTTGACTGCTAACTGCAAAGTAAACAATTCAAGGCCACTAGTCATTCCACAAGAGAAACAGGAGGCTTTCTGCTCCTGTAGACTTACAGCCTTGGAAAAGCTATACGGGATGGCTATGAGTTGGAATTAACTTTCTGCACACTGTTTTTGTTTTTTTTTTAAGTTTTTATTGTGAATTGAGTGATAGTTTAGATGGGAGAACATTGATTTTACACTCATCATTTCATTGCAATGATTACAATCACCTCCATGCATCATCATTCAACAGTATTTGCTCCTATTCCCTTTGGGAGGTGGGGGATGTATACAAAAACACTCAGCAATATACAATATTTTAAACAATCAAAGGGCACATTCTGCAAGTCTGTCTTCTGGCTGCCAGCACTCAGTCTTTCTCTTTCCATGAGTCCAGAGTCCTCAGCTTCTCCCTTTCTCCATGTCCTCATCTCTGCCTCTATCTCTAGTGTCGCTGCTTCTCTGGATATGGTCCCACACTTCACAATTGCCCGTCCCTATCTACCCTGTAAAGGAGCTCTGGTAGCGTAGTGGTTATGAATCAGGCTGCGAACCACAAAGTCTGCAGTTCGAAACTCCCAGCTGTTCCGCAGGAGAAAGATGAGGCTTTGTAAAGATTTACAACCTCAGAAACCCTGTATAGGGTCGCTATGAGTCAGAACTGACTCAATAGCACTTAACAACAACAAGAATCTACCCTGTATACAGAAGGTATAGGATTGATCTTGATGTGAAGACTCCTTCCCTCTCAGCAGGTATTTTGAGTTACTACATCCGTAAGTGTAGGTCAAGTTCATCAGATTATAGCAATTTACACTGGGTTCCTTTGTCAAAAAAATGGGTTTTTTAAAATCTTCCTCTAGTCAATTTCTGATTATCAACCCATCCAAGGATAGGTCAAAAGAGTATTCTTGTGCATCTCTCTCACTTCTTATTAGCTGGATGCTTCATTCTCAGCTCTAGCCCTCTGTGGCTATGTCCTTGTTGATGGGCTCAGGAGTCCCCAGGTCTCACCACACTTCGGACCAACCAGCCCTTCCTCTTCTCTCTCTCATCTCCAGGTCAACAGGAATCTATGGAACATGGCCGAACTCAGCCCATTTCTTCATTTCAGCCTTTCCCCCTCTTCCACTCACCAGTATACCAACATGGTCGCCAGCAAGCTTACATGCCTGCTCACGTGTTCCCTTTGAGTTTCAGTCTTAAAGGGGGATTTGTCCTGAAGGAACTTGATTGCTTGCCTTGATGGCTCCCCATCTGCACACTTTTTATGTAAACCTAAAACTGCTCTGTGACTCTGTAAGATAAGTACTGGAGCCCCCACCATGGTGACGTTTCAACTGAAACCGGTCACAGATCTGGGGTGATGCTGGGCAAGAGCAGAAACTGAAACATCCGCAGCGAACTCCCTGTCCAGGCGGGGAGGCCGCAGGGACAGAGGGTATAAGAAGAGCCAGTTTGAAAGAGAAAGACAACATTTACTAGCTCTACAGACACCTCCTCAGTTTGCCACTTCCATGTCACCACGATCCATCTAATGCCAGCAATGATATCCCTCGTTCGATGTCCTCTTTTGAAACAGGCTTGAACATCAGGAAGTTCTCTGTCAATGTGCTGGTTCCTCCTGACAACAGAGAATAAGATATGAAGTCTCACCATCCTTACTTCTTCCAAGACAAATTTGTTTGTCCTTTTGGCAGTCCATGGAATTTTCAATATTCTTCTTCAAATATACTCCAATGTCATTTGATTTTAAATGGAATCTCTTACTTTAAATTTTGAGTAGGTCTGTGCACATGCATAGTAGAACCCTCCAGGGGCCTGGGGTTGGGGGTCGGGCAGGTGGTGCCCACTCACTCAAGCACTCCCTCTAGTCACCAAACGGAAGTGCATAGACAGTGAGAGACCAATGAACAGATCCAAAAAAAAAAAAGAATGTCCACACCTTTATCACTGAGGATCAGTCAGGAGTCAGGCATCTGTTGTGGCTCTGATCCTTCTCCCACTCCATCTCACTCACACAAGATGACTGCTCTGGGAGCCGCTGAAGCCAGAGGATCTGCAAGCACTGGATTTCTTGCTTCTGCTTCAAATTCCACTGGCTATAAGCCCTAACACTTTCTAAATACTCCTTTATATGTGGTTCAGAGTTCTAGGACTGTCCCCTGAACCTGCTTCATCCAGTATTCTGTGTTATTGCTTACGGAGATCCTCCCTGCACTTCTCCCAGATCCACTATCAAGCTCTGCCTCCAAAAATGCTCTTTAGAAATGATAGTTGCCAGACTTCATCTCAAGTTCATTGGATATGCTGTTAGGTGGGACCCATTCTTGGAAAAGGACATCGTGCTTAGCAAAGTAGTAGGTCAGAGAAAAGAGGAAGACTCCCCAATAAGATGTATTAAACTGTGGCAGCAAAAAATGGGTTCAAACTTAACAATGATGTTGTGTTCTGTTGTGCGCAGGGTCCCTATAAGTCCAAGGTGATTCAAAAGCACCTAACAGCATAGAAATAATTAGTTCATTGTACTGATAGACCACAAAAAGATCAGTTTCTATGACATGCAAAGCAGAAGAACTACATGGTTCCAGCTACCACTTTCAACTTTTCTGAAAGGAATCATGTTAGGTCTTCTGAAATAGAGTGGAACAAAAGTGTGGAACAAACCTTAAACTCAAATAGACACTGGTGGAACCCCTGAGACTATGATCCTCATCACTCTTCAGTTTCTGATAAGAACTTACTCCTACAGCTCAGTTTCAGCTAAATTATAGACAGGTCTATAAGTGTTACCATAATACTAGTGAGGTATGAACACCTTAGAATAATCAACCACTTAAGATCAAAGGGTAGCTATTACCCAAGGACAAAATCCAAAAAGGTTAGGAAACAAGGAAGACTGGAAACAGGAAACACTGAGAGAAGGTGAGAAAAGTGACGTTACACTGTTTGAATTGCTATCAATGACATGACACAAAATGTGTATGAAATGGTAAATGGAAAACTCATCTGCTATGTAAACCTTCATCCAATTAACAATAGAAAAAATTTTTAAAAGATTAAAAAATAATAATAAGATAAGTACTGGACTGCTAATCACAAGGTCAGTGATTTGAGTCCGCCAGCTCCACCGTGGTAGAAAAATGAGACTTTTTGCTTCTGCAAAGATTTACAGCCTTGGAAACCCTATACAGAGTAGCTATGAGTCGTAACTGACTCAACAGCACTTAATAACAACAACAAAAATTGCTTTAAAAAAGATCAGAAATCAAAATCGTTTCAGGGGCAGGGCTACAAAGGCAAGAAGTGACTGGCTTACAAGTCATCAAGAAGGAGCCTACATCCAGAGGACACCAAGGAAAGTAGAATCTCCACTAAGTAGTATCCAATCTGTCTTGGCGGGACTGATGAAAGGAGATGGGGATAGCACTCATGTGGTACAACAGTGAATGATTACTATCAGGACTGACTGTGAGGGTTGGAAATGTAAAGGTAGATGTTTTGTAGCAAAAGGAGGGGAGTGAACCAGAACCTGATTGGAACTTAATTCAACAGCATTGTAGAAGGTTGTGGAACAATATACACTTGTCTGTGGATACTCATCAGCTACATGCTCAAATTTCTGATATAAGTAATTCTCAAGTTGAGAACTGAGTGGCTACTAATTTGCTACCTCGGCCAGAGATTAAGTTCCCCTGTGAACTTGGTTGAACCTCAGCATAGTGATCCTGCTTGGTCGTCTTAGAGCAGGTGGTGGTCTGGCAACATCTTGCGTGTGGGGTCCCCAGCTGGTCTCCTTCCTCCCTGCCTTCTTCAGATGGCGGCTGTTTATGCTGGACGTGTAGCCAGAGACGGGCAAGGATCACGTGGAACCTCGGCAACCTAAGACAGAGCCATTGTCATGCTGCAATGAGTTTCGATGACGGGTAAGACTGAGGAATTCGCACTGACCACCTAAGTCAGGCAGCGTCCCTTAAACAAATAATAAATAAGGGGGAATCTGATGCAGACCGTGCAGACCCGGTCAGGAGTTCAAGTCCCTGTGGGCCCAAACATTGCTGACCGTCCAAACCATAGGCTCTGAGGATCAGACTTTAGCCACCTAGCAGACATAGCAAAATGTCCCTTATCTGATTATTCAGTGATGCTGGTTAGTAATTCCATACATGAGCCCTGGATACCCACAGATAAATGTAAAAACCTTCCCTAAAAGCTGAGACTGTAAATTCCAAAAAGGCAAAGTTTTTCCAAAAAAAAAGCTAAAGAGGATAGAGAGAAACTCTGTTAACTGATGGTATGTGGAGGGGATTATAATCAATGTAATAAAACAAGGTATATGAATGTTTGAATGTGAAACTGATGATGTGCCCTGAAAACTTTCACTCAATCCACAATAAAAACCTTAAAAAAAAAAAAAAAAAAAAAAAAAGGAGGGGAGTGGTTGACTTTGCAGTCCAGGAGCAGAGGTCCCTGGTACCATCAAGGGAGAAGAGTGGATTGTAGGACCCTACCCAGAGAAACAGTGACACCAGAGATGGAAGCAGAGACGATGACATGGAAAGATGGAGCAGCTGGGGACTCTGGACCCAGAGAGGGAGAAGGGCTGTGTGCTGACAACCAGGAGGAAAGCTTGCAGGGTATACCCTTTGGTTGGTTGATGATGCATGGAGGAGATTGTAACCATGGCAATGAAATGATATACGATAGGATGAATGTAAAGCTAATGTTCTCCCATGTAAACTATCACATAATTCACAATAAAATATTAAAAAAACAAACAAACAAACAAACAAAAGGACAACATCTACCTGAGGACAAAGTTGAGAAGTACTGGGAAGGTAGGTGGAATGGAAATAAGAACCACAGGAGGAAGCAGGATAACTGGTGTTGCATGGAGGGGATTACAATCATTGAGATGAAACAAAGTGCATGGTTTGTTGAATGTAAAACTGATAATCTGCTCTGTGAACCTCCACTTAATCCACACACAAAAAATGATTTTTTAAAAAATTGTTTCAGATTTATCAACAACCATACTGGAAGCAAAAAGACAAGAAAGTAATTATTTCAAAATACTGAAAGAAAAATATTTCTGTTCTAGAATTCCATAATCAGACTATCAGTCAAATGGGAAGGTTGGCTAAAGATATTTTCAGGAATGCAAGGTCTGAAATTTGTACACACACACTGAACCATCTTTTCTTGTAAAGCACTAAAGGATATTCTCCACCAAAACAAAAGAGATAAATAAGAAAAAGGAAGAGTTACAGGAAACAAACAAAAATCTCCAAGAGAATGTTGAGGCAGAATCCCCAGGTGCCCACTTTCACTGTGTCCTCTTTAAAACCACAAGGCTCGCAGCCCTGCTGAGCCTGGCCTGGTTCTCATCTATACTTGGCTTCTGTAGAAAAGTTCCTGCTCTCCACTCACTATCTATATCATCAGTTCACCATGTAGAAATAGTCTGCTTCCTCTGATCATGTTCCTAGTAAACACCCAGTACCTGGCAAACACTGTTGTCTTGTTAGATGTCCCAACTATGATGGAACCCCCACCCCCAGGACTCACTCATGATCTTGTCTATTCATAGAACTAGGCCGTAGAGACTCTGTTCAGCTTGTCTCCTGGGCCTTCATCTGATGGTGGCTATATTGCCCTTGCTCAGTTGAGTTTGCTTGCCACTCAAGCTTTCAGATCTATGCAGTGCATTATTTAGAATTACACACATGAGGAGTAAAACCATAAAGAAAAGCAAAGAAAATTAATACAAAAGTGAAGACAGTGTTACCTGGGGAAGGTGAGGGATAAAGAGTGGATTGTGGATGGGGAAAGCACACAGAAGGTAGCTAGGTTCTGGTAGCATTATATTTCCTAACTTGAGTGATGGGAATGCAGCTGTTTACTATTTCTCTTTAAACTCTACATATGCATCTGGTTGAGCAAGTGGCACCTGTTTATGCCTCCCCGGGAGGAGTCTCATCACATGGAGGATAGCAATCCATTCCATACTTGTAGGTGTTGTGGTCACCAAGAACTATACACCTTTGATGCAGATTCAGGTGACATAATTTTTATGTTAAAAAAAATTCACATAACATAAAATCATCATTTTAACCTTTTGAGTATATACCTAGGAGTGGAATTGCTGTATTATATCATAATTCTATGTTTAAATTTTTCAGGAAACCACCAAAATGTTTTCTACAGAGGCTACACCATTTGACATTCTCTTCAGAAATGTACAAGGATTCCAATTTTTCCACCATCTCAACACTTGTTAAGCGGCTGGGGGAGTTATTATCGCGGTCCTGGTGTGGCGCTGTGGGCTAATGCACTGGACTGCAAAGTTGTTTGAATCGCAAGGTCGGTAGTTCAAGCTCACCAGCTGCTCCTTGGAAACCTTACACAGGGTCACTATGGGTCAGAACCGACTCAATAGTATTTAACAACAACAGCTAGGTATAAAATAGTGTCTTATTGTAGTTTTGATTTACCTTTCCCTAGTGACTAATGGTGTGGCACTTACAGGATAAGCACTGGATCACAAGGTCGGTTTGAATCTAAGGTCGGTGGTTCAAACTCACCAGTCGCTCCTCAGAAACTCTATACAGAGTCACTGTGAGTTGGAACCAACTTGACAACACTTAACAACAATAATGACTAATGATGTTGAACATCTTTTCATGTATGTGTTGTTGGCCATTTGTATATTTTCTTGGGAGAAATATCTATCCAAGTCCAAAAATGAAAAAAATTCATTGAGTTGTTTCTTTTTGTTATTGAATTGTAAGAGTTCTTTATATAGTCTGGATGTTGGTATGGTGACAGTGTCAACTCCACCTCACAGAATCCCTATAGGACAGGGAAGAATTGCCCTATGGGGTTTCCTACACTGTCATCTTTCAGGGAGCAGATATCCTGTGGAGCCTCTGGTGGGTTTGAACCGTCGATCTTTCAATTAGCCTCTGAACTCTTAAATAATTGGACCAGGAGGGGTGAGTAGTCAATTTCCCATCTATGTTGTTGTTGTTAGGTGCCATCGAGTCGGTACCGACTCCTAGTGACCTTACGCACAGCAGAATGAAACACTGCCCGATCCTGGGCCAACCTCGCTACTGTTGCCACACTTGAGTCCATCGATGCTGCCACTTGGCCAATCCATCTTATTGGGGGTCTTCCTCTTTTTTTCTTACCCTCCACCTTACCAAATATGATATCCTTCTCCAGTGACTGGTCCCTCCTGACAATATGTCCGAAGTTTGGCCATCTTGCCTCCAAGGAGCACTCTGACTGCACTTCTTCCAAAACAGATCTGTTGGTTCTTTTGGCAGCCCATGGCACCTTCAATACGCTCCTCCAACACCATAACTCAAAAGCATCAATTCTTCTACGGTCTTCCTTATTCACTGTCCAGCTTTCGCGTGCATATGAGGTTATTGAAAATACCATGGCTTGGATCAGGTGCACCTTAGTCCTCAAACTAACATCTTTGCTCTTCAACACTTGAAAAAGGTCTTGTGCAGCAGATTTGCCTAATGCAATATGTCATTCGATTTCTTGACCGCTGCTTCTGTGAGTGTTGATAGCCCATCTATTGTTGTTGTTGAATGCCATTGAGTCGGTTCCAACCCATAGCAACCCTGAATAGGGTTACCGAGGCTGTAAATCTTTACTGGAGCAGAAAACCCCATTTTTCTCCCGTGGAGCAGCTGGTAGTTTCGAACTGCTGACCTTGCGGTTTGCAGCCCGATTTGTAACCACTATGCTACCAGAGCTATACTTTACCCTAATTTGAATGGTTTCTTATCATGATTATAAACAAGATGCTTTGTTTTCCAAAATAGTGTGGCAAGTAGGGACTGCACAGGCCCCACAACTAGTAAACTAACTTCAAGGGGAAAACGGGAAGGAGTGTTCATCAGTCATGCATATTCATTTATGCATTGGGTCAGTCATAACTATGTATTAGGCCCAAGTCATGCATATCCATTGAGGTCCCAATGACTGGGGAGACCCTGGGACCTTTGAGCCCTCTAAAAGTGAGAACATCCATGTACAGGAGAGGGAGCCCTGGTGCCCTGCTAGGCACTAGCCCAGACCTTGCCTGATGTGTCTCTACACTTGTGTCCTTTCTGATTGTAATAAATTGGTAACTCTAAGTATAGGAAGGAACCCTTGGGGTGCCATGGGATAAATATTGGGCTGTTAACCGAAACTTCCATGGTTAGAACCCACCAGCCACTCTTCTGGAGAAAGAATCTACTTAAAGATTCAGTCTTAGAAATCTTATGGGGCAGTGCTACTTAGATCGCTATGTATTAGATTCATCTTGAGAGCTGCAGGTTTATCTGGTTTGTAAGTAGAGGTAACAGTCTCCTTGAATTTTATGAAACATTCTAGAGAATTAGTAAACCCACAGGGACAAGAGCCAGCAGGGGCTGTGTCTTAGGCCAGGTTTTCTAGAGAAGGAAAACTAGTGAGGAATTGGATTCATGCTAATCTTTGCCACGCAGTTAATGATACAGGTGGGGTTTGCTCACTTTGTCCCTTTGTTAGCATCACACAGAGAAACTGAGGTCTTTCCTAAGGTCATACAGCTAGTAAGTGGAAGGCTTAGATTCAAATCGAAGTCTGTCTGACTCCCAAGGTTTTCCACTACAATCTAGAGCTAAATTAATCACTAATATCAATTCCTGTCAATTCTGACTCATGAAGACCCCATGTGTATCAGAGTAGAGCTATGCTCTATAGGGTTTCAATGGCTGATTTTTCTGAAGTAGATCTCCATGTCTTTCTTCTAAAGCACCTGTAGGTAGCCTTTCAGTTAGCAGCTCAGGGCATTAACCAGGATGATATCAAAGGAGAGAGTATCCTTGAACTGGTCCTTGAGAGACCAGTACAAATGTATCAGGCCCAGGAGGGGTAAGGGAGAGAATCCAGAGATTATCTGTATAGCAAGCTCATCAATTTCACAAACTGTCCACCCCACTCCACCCCATCCCAGCAAGACCATAAACTAACCAATCCTCTACAAGGATTTCATGCATCTTATTTGCATTATGAGCATGCTGTCCATTCCCCTTTGTGGGCCACTACCTTATTTATGTCGTCTGACCTTATCACTTTATGAGAATCAAAAGACTATGCATGGCTTATTGTTATGAAGTGCCATCGTGTTGGTTCTAACTCATAGTGATCTGTGTAGGATTTCCAAGGAGCAATTAATGGGTTTGAACCACCAACTTTGTGGTTAGCTGTCCAGTGCTTATCCTACAGCACCATACCCGGACTCCATGCATGCTTGTTGTTGTTGTTGTCAAGTGCCGTCAAGTCGGTTCTGACCCATAGCAACCCTGTATAGGGTTTTTGAGGAGCAGTTGGTGAGCTTGAACAGCCAACTTGCAGTTCAAATGGCATTGCAGTCTGATGCATTAACCCACAGCACCACACCAGGAAACCCCATGCATGCTTTGTTATTATTGTTGTTAAGTGCCATAAAGTCAGTTCTGACCCATAGCGACCCTGGATAGGGTTTCCAAGGAGTAGCTGGTGAGCTTGAACCACCAACCTTGCAGTTCAAATGGCTTTGCAGTCTGGCGTATTAACCCACAGCGCCGCGCCAGGACTCCTCATGCATGCTTAGGAGGTCCATATTAAGTGTTTAGGAGGTCCATATTAAGTAATTCACTGCACCACAGAGACCAGGGGGAGATGGAAGGGAGAAAGGGGAACTTAAAACTTAGGGAATACTAAGCTTCTTTTAAGAATCAAGGAAATGCTTTTTTTTTTTTAAGGTTTTTATTGTGGATTGAGTGAAAGTTTACAAGGCAGAACATTAGTTTTACATTCAACAGATCATACACCTTGTTTCATTACAATGATTATAATCCCCTCCATGTACCATCAGTTAACAGTATTTCTCTCTATTCACTTTAGCTTTTTTTTTTTTTTAGAAAAAGAAACAAAAACCACTCAGGCATATATAATAATTTACACCTCCAAAGGGCACATTCTGTAAGTCTGCCTCCTGGCCACCAGCTCTTAATCCCTCTCTTCCCATGAATCTAGAGTCCTCAGCTGTTCCCTGTCTCCATGACCCCATCTCTGCCTCCATCTCTGGTGTCGCTGCTTCTCTGGATAAGGTCCCGGATTCTGCTTGTGTTCTTCTCCCTCGATGGCCCTAGGGTCCTCTGTTTCTGGACTGTAAGATTAACCACTCCCGTTTTTGTTACAAAACTCCTACCTTTACAATTGTGACAGTTGCAATTAGTCATGATAACAATTATTCACTATTGAATCATATGAATCTTATCCCCTCTCTTTTCACCAGACCCATCTAGACAAGATTAAAACTATTTAGTGGTGACTCTTTCTCCCCACCCCCCCACAGACACTCTTAAACTAAACTCCCTCTTGAAACCTTGTAAGCCAGTCACTTCATGCCTTTATCACCCATTCATTTTAGGTAGCCAATGTCTGAGTTGCCCATCCCTATCTAGCCTGTGTACAAAGGGGATAGCATTGGTACTTGATATGAAGACTCCGTCCCTCTCTGCTGGTATTTAGAATTACTACTTCCATGAATATAAGCTAGGTTCATCAAATTGTAGCAATTTGCCTTGGTTTCCTTTATCAAAAAAAAATTTTTTTTGTTTTTTTTGTAATTTTCCTCTAGTTGAGTTCTGATTATCAAGCCATCGAGGCTAGGTCAAATGGGTACTATCTGCAAGTGTCAGTGTTCTTGTGCATCTCCCCTCACTTCATATCAACTGGATGCTTCACTCTCAGCTTTAGCCCTCTGTGGCTATGTCCTTGTTCATGGGCTCAAGTGTCCCCAGGCCTCATCATACTTTGGAACAAGCAGCCCTTACTCTTCTCTCTCTCATCTCCAGGTCAACAGGAGTCAATGGACTGTGGTTGATCTCAGCCCATTTCTTCATTGCTGCCTTTATCCCTCTTCCACACACCAGTAGACCAATGTGGTTGCCAGCAAGCTTACATGCCTGTTCATATGTTCCCTTTGAGTTTCAGTCTTAGAGGGGAGTTTGTCCTGAAAGAACTTGATTGCTTGCCTTGATGGCTTCCTGGTGAACAGCTTGCTTATTCTTGTAGTAGCCAGTTATGCTGCCATTTTTGTTTTGGATTCTTCATGATGATCTTTCTTTAAAGATGTTTCTTCTGTCACTCTAGCTGTTCCAGGCTGGTCTGCTTGTCCTTGCTAGTGGGAATGTCCCACCTCATAAGGTTCTGGATGGGACTCAGAATTCCACCTAAGGTCCTATATTCTGCAAAGGCTTTGCAAGAGGCCTATTTCACTGGGCAAGTTCTAGAACCCCTTTTAGGTATTAGATTTTGGAGAGCCTGATTATTACATGTCTTGATGATTGTCTTTTAGGGTCTAGCCTTCCTGAGGTTCGTTGAGCTTCTTGAATGATTATCTTTTTGGTTTTCAGGATGTTAGGGAAATTTTCATGCAGCAGCCCTTCAACATCTCCTCTGTGGACTTGTGGGATTTTTCCTGTTCCAGAATGCCGATAATTCTTAAGTTATTCCTCTTCATGTTGTCCAACATGAATCTTAGGCCTTCTTCAGATTTTTTTAATCCTTTTTTGTGCTTGTCCTTCTGTCTTAGTAGTGTTGAGAGATTTATCTTCTAGCTCACTAGTTCTGGCTTCTATCTCTTCAATTCTACTCCTCTGCCCTTTCAGTGTATTGTCCATTTCTGATATTCTATTATTAATCGTTTGGACCTCTTTCTGTAGGTTTTGAAT
>NW_006408760.1:1688771-1693935 GCF_000296735.1 Chrysochloris asiatica
GTCTCATTGCCATAGTTACCATCCCATCCATGCATTATCACCCAACCAAAGGGTATACCCTGCAATCCCGCCTGCCCTCCCCTCATGGTCCTCAGCACACAGCCCCTCTTTCTCTTTGGATCCCTAGTCCCCAGCCACTCCATCTCTTCACGTCATCCTCTCTCTTCACGTCATCCTCTTTGTCTCAGTCTCAGACCTCACTGCTCCTCTGGGTGGGGTCCCGCTCTCCGCTCTTCTCCATTGATGGTCCCAGGGCCCTCCACTCCTAGACTGAAAGGTTAATCACTCCCCTCCTTGCTATAAAATATCCACCTTTACAGTTCCAGTCCTCACAATCAGTCCTGGTAACAATTATTCACCCTTGCTTCCCAAGGGACCCATCTGCATTTCTTTTCATCTGCCCTTCCTAGACAGGTCGGATACTACTCACTGGACACTCTACCATCGTTCCCGCCCTGTGGATCTAGGTTCCTTCTTGAAAGCTTGTAAGCCAGTCACTTCTTGCCTTTGTATCCCTTCTCTCATTTTTGGTTAGTCAATGTTCAAGATGTCCATCTCTATCTACTCTTTGTGTGGAAGGGGTGGGAATAATTCTTGGAGCAGGATTTGTTTACTCTTTTGAGCTACTGCATTTATAGGTGGATGTCCAGTTTATCAAATTGATGATACAGTTTTAAAAAATATGTATATATTTTAAAATAGCAGAGGGGTAGGGAAGTTTATGGAAGAGGAAAGTGGGCTCTTTATTTGCTGCTTCTGCCAGGTGAACGGCTCCACTGGCTGACCCTTCTGGTCCTGGGGGGAAAAAAATAGCTCATCTGAGTAATGTCTCTGGGAAAAACACAAACATGCTGTGCTCCGCTCTGCTGTCTTCCTCTTAGAACTTCCAGCCTGTATGAGGTACACACCCACTGCGCATCCAGGGCTCCAGGAGGGAGGTCTGTCCAGTGTAATGCTGCCTGATTCAGGGAAACTTAGCTAACTCAGGTTCATTTATCAGGGAACAGCATGCTCTCACCTACTTTTGTCAGTAACAAGGGTAATAATATTCCAGACTCTATGCACCTCTCCTTTGCTTCATTTCCCAATGTGTTTAGAACCCTAGTAAGAAAGACAGGGCCATCTACTGGAAGCCCTCCAAACCCATTACCTTTGAGTCAACTCTGACTTAAAATGCCACCAACTCATGGCATCCTGTAATGGTTAAGGTTTTATGTCAACTTAACTGGGTCAGGATTCTTAGTAGGCTGGCAGTTGAGATGCAATCATCTCCCACGATGAGCTCTAACATAATGCAATCACTTCTATAATGAGATCTGCTATGAGCAAATTCAGATCCTTAAACACTGACAAGTTTTTATTCCTTCCCCTGATTATCTTCCCTCACTGGTCCTTTAACATAGGTTCAATTGTTCTTGCCCAGTTAATGATCAGGAGCAAATATTGTTTATTCTCATAAAGCAATTTGCTATTGACTTGCTAGAAAAAGAGTATTTAACATGGGAACTCTATACTTGCCGCACAATTTTTCTGTACACCTAAAAGTGCTCTAGGAAAAAAAAAGTCAATTAAAAAAACACAGAGTATTTGATAAAAATCACACTGTTAACACTACTATTCAAAAGTTATGACCAGGCTGTAGAGCCTTAAAGAGGCCAGGGCACAGCCCAGCCCACTACTCCTTCCCAGGAGACCTGTCTGGACATTTCTATTGCATTCTTTTCCTGTGCTCCAGACTCCATCACCACAATGGATAGTCTACCTCTTACTCAGATTCAAGACCCTTCTTTCACCACTGGAGGCCATCTCTCACCCTCTTTAGCCTTCTTCCCTACCCCATTCTATCCTATGCCTTTCTGTTCAATAGTGCGAGCTCCTTCTCAAGTTTAAAGGGAGGAGGGAAGGGGAGTTGGTTGTCTCCCTCAAAAGTACTAGAAAATTTCTTTAGGAAGGCTGAAGCTACTAAGTTGATTCCAACTCATAACGACCTCATGTGTATCAGAATAGTACTGTGCTCCATAGGGTTTCAGTGGCTGATTTTCTGAAGTACATCACCAGGCCTTTCTTCTGAGGTGTCTCTGGGTGGACCTGAACCTTTAACTCTTTGGTTAGTTAGCATCCAAGTGTGTTGACCATCTGCACTACCAAAGGACTCCCATCAAGGAGAGGAAGATGCCCAGATCTTCTTTTCTCTGGTAGAACCAGTTCTTCATGGAAGCAACATGGGCTGAGAGAGAGGAGGCCGGATGGGGCCCCAGGAACTACACTGGCACTGACTGAAGGGCACACCTGTGTGAGTCCTAGCCACACAGATCACCACCTGTGCAGATGGAAACATTCTGGTTTTCATTATACTTGTATGGGGGAAGGGGAGGCTTCAAAACTTGCATGGAAAAATTCTGTTATCCTTTCATATCATTATTCCACAAACATTTTGATGCTTCTTGTATTATTCCCTACCCCTCTTCTAACTCAGGCACTCTGTTAGATCTGTGTCTGTTGTCTTTCAGTGGAAGTGAATGGCAAACCACAGAATGGAAAACAGAAAAGCTTATGAACCATCCTGGGTTTAGGCCAGTGGTCTTCAGACTTTTAATTATATTTCCTCTAAAAACAGTTTGCACACCCTCTCACACAGGACCAATAAAAATAAGGGAACTCCTTGTCAAAAAATTATTAAGAATTTCAAGATTACTAGAGCAGAGTATTAAGCCAACCACAGAGCCTTTCTCCATGGAGGGCCCTATCCATGAAGCCAGCACTACTTTCACACATTTTTATGTTACCGTCTAAAAACAAATTAAACTATCACAAAAGACTAATTTGGGGTACATTGTATAGAATCCCTGAGTGGTACAAACTGTGAACCTGCTTAGTTGTCTGCTGACTAAAAGGTTGAAAGTTTGAGTTTATCCACCTAGCAGACATAGCAAAATGTCCCTTATCTGACTATTCAGTGATGCTGGTTAGTAATTCCATACATGAGCCCTGGATACCCACAGATAAATGTAAAAACCTTCCCTAAAAGCTGAGACTGTAAATTCCAAAAAGGCAAAGTTTTTCCCAAAAAAAAAGCTAAAGAGGATAGAGAGAAACTCTTTTAACTGATGGTATGTGGAGGGGATTATAATCAATGTAATGAAACAAGGTATATGAATGTTTGAATGTGAAACCGATGATGTGCCCTGAAAACTTTCACTCAATCCACAATAAAAACCTTAAAACAAACAAACAAACAAACAAAAAAAAACCAGCAAATAGGCACTTTCATTTAATATTCCTTGGACTCTATATATGGTGGTGGTGGCAGTGGTGTGCTGTGGAGTTGGTTCCGACTCGTAGTGACCCTGTATAGGGTTTCTGAGGCTGTAATCTGTACAGGAGCAGAAAGCCTCATCTTTCTCCCATGAAACAGCTGATAGTTTCAACCTGCTGACCTAGAGGTTAGCAGCATAAATTCACTTTCTCAAATTATTTTTGAACAAGTCTTTCCATCTTACTGGTTCTCTGACAAATTGATGAGTTAAATAAAATATTGGGCATGTGTTTACTATAAAAAAAAAAAAAAAGAAAGAAAGTTTGAGTTTATCTAGAAGTACTTTTAAGGAAGGCCTGGAGCTCTTCTTAAAACTCAGCCACTGAAACCCCCCTGGAGTACAGGTCTACTGACACACATGGGTCACCATTAATCAGGATTGACTCAACATCACTATTATTTTTTATTATTATTATTGTTGTATACTGGTATTGTATACTTGCTTTAAATATATTTTCTTCCAATTCCAAGTGCAGCATCATGAACTAACTTAGTTTATGAGGCATGCATATCTTTACTCCATAAGTCTTACCAAGTTATCTGGGGTATCTACTACCTCCTGCTCTCCAGCTCTGTCAGGATGATGTCATCAGTAGCTTGGTGTTATTATTGTTAAGTGCCATCTAGTCAGTACTGACTCATAGTGACCCTATGCACAACAGAACGAAACACTGCCTGGTCCTGGGCCAACCTCACAATTGTTGCCATGCTTGAGCCCATTGATACTGCCACTTTGTCAATCCATCTCACTGGGGGTTTTCCTCTTTTTCTCTGACCCTCCACCTTATCAAACATGATATCCTTCTCCAGTAACTGGTCCCTCCTGATAATATGTCTGAAGTATGATAGACAAAGTTTGGCCATCCTGGCCTCCATGGAGCACTCTGGCTGCACTTCTTCCAACATGGATCTGTTTATTCTTTTGGCAGCCCGTGGCACCTTCAATATTCTCCTCTAACACCATAACTCAAAAGCATCAATTCTTCTGTGGTCTTTCTTATTCATTGTCCAGCTTTTGCATGCATATGAGGTTATTAAAAACATCATGGCTTGGGTCAGATGCACCTCAGTCCTCAAGCTGACATCTTTGCTCTTCAACACTTTAAAAACTTGTGCAGAAGATTTGCCTAATGCAATACATCGTTTGATTTCTTGACTGCTGTTTCCATGAGTGTTGATGGTTGATCCAAGACGAATGAAGTCCTTGACAACTTCAATCTTTTCTCTGTTGATAAGAATAATGTTTATTGGTTCATTGGTGAGGATTTTTGTTATCTTTACATTGAGATGTAATCCATACTGAAGACTGCTCTTTGGTCTTCATCAGTAAGTATGTTAAGGCCTCTTCACTTTCAGCAAGCAAGTTTGTATCATCTGCACGTCACAGATTGTTCATGAGTCTTCCTCCAATCCCGATACCACATTTTTCTTAATAAAACCCAGCTTCTTGGATTATTTGCTCAGCATACAGGTTGAATAAGTATGGTGAAAGAATACAAACCTGTCACACACCTTTCTTAATTTTAAACCATTCAGTGTTGCCATGTTCTGTTCAAATTGCCTCTTGGTCCATGTACAGATTCCTCATGAGCACAATTAAGTGTTCCGGAATACTCATACTTCATAATATTGTCCATAGCTTGTCATGATCCATATAATCGAAAGCCTTTGGGTAGTCAATAAAGCACAGGTAAACTTCTGGTATTCTATGCTTTCAGCCAAGATCCGTCAGACATCACCAATGATATCCCTCGCTCCATGGACTCTTCTGAATCCAGCTTGAACCTCTGGAAGTTCTCTGTCAATATATGCTTTCAGCCATTTCTGTATTACCTTTAGTAAAACTTT
>NW_006408760.1:1694468-1695418 GCF_000296735.1 Chrysochloris asiatica
TTATCTGTGGCCTTAATACTTAGATGGGTGTGTATTTTGGTATTTTTTATGCTTTCTGATTGCCTCCAGGTAGATGTGATCAGAAGATGGGCTTCTCTTTTCACTCTTCTTCCTGAGAAATTTCAAGATGCCACTGTTTGATCATTGTGACGTAACTCAGGATTTAATTTTTGGCCTATTTCCTATTTAGTCTGCCTGTCCCACTCCACAATCCCCTTTAGGACTCTTTCCTAGTGATAAAAAGTTCAGGGTCGGATGTGGCTGTTTTGCACTGCCATTTGGTTGTAATTGGAAACTGTCCCTTTAAATTTCGAGGAGATCTCTGCGCATGCGTAGTAGAACCCTCTGGGGGTAGAGGTGGCATGTCCACTCACTCAGGCACCCCCTCTAGTCACCTGACTGGAGGTGCACAGCCATCAAGAGACCAATGAACAGATTTAAAAAAAAAAATGTGTCCACACCTTTATCTCCACAGTTCTGTCAGGCAACCGTGGCTGCTCTGATTCTTCCCCGACTTGGTCTTGCCCAAGATGGTGACTTTTGGGAGCATCTGAGCATCTTGGATTAGAAAGCAATGGATTTCTTGCTTCTGCTACAAATTCCCCTAGCTGTAAGCCTTTCAACCTTTTAAATATCCCTTTATATGTCGTTCAAAGTTCTGGCACCATCCCGAGCCTGTTGCTGACGGAGTTCCTCACTGCACTTCTACCTGATGCGCGATCTTGTTTGTTCTCCGAAATGCTTCTTTTAAGCATCATGGGTAAAATGATGATGAATGACCCAAATAATGAACATAAGTTAATGTCACTGAACTATACATGTGAGGAAAGTTGAAATGGCAAATGTCATATTCATATATATATATATATATACACATACATACATATATATATATATATATATATATGTATGCATGTGTATATATATATGTGTTGTTGTTGTTGTTGTTG
>NW_006408760.1:1695518-1699024 GCF_000296735.1 Chrysochloris asiatica
GATGATTTCTGCATTCCGTTGGGTCACCTCTCTTTGGAATGGGCACAAATGCAGATCTCTTCCAATCAGTTGGCCAGATAGTTGTCTTTCAAATTTCTTGGCAGAGATGAGTGAGTGCCTCCTGTGCCGCCTCACTTTCTTGAAAGATTTCAATTTTTATCCATCAATTCCTGGATCCTTGTTTTTTGCCAATTCCTTCAATGCACCTTGGACTTCTTCCTTCAGTATCATTGGCTCTTGATCATATGCTACCTCTCGAAACAGCTGAACATCAACCATTTCCTTTTGGTATAGTGACTGTGTATTCCTTCCATCTTCTTTTGATGCTTTCTGCATCATGCAATAATTTGCCCAGAGAATCCTTCAATAATGAAAATTGATGCTTGAATTTCTTTCTTCAGTCCTTCAGCTTGAGAAACACTGAGCATGTTCTTCCTTTTTGGTTTTCTGACTCCAAATCTTTGCACATTTTGTTGTACTATTTGACTTTGTCTTCTCAAGTTGACCTTTGAAATTTTCTGTTCAACTCTTGTACCTTCCTCTTTCCTTCCATTTGCTTTAGCATCTCTACACTGGAGAGCAAGTTTCAGTGTCTCTTCTGACATCCTTTTTGATCTTTTCCTTCTTTCTTGTCTTCTTAATGACTTTTTGCTTTCTTCCTGTATGATGTTCTTGATGTCATCCCACAACTCTTCTGCTCTTTGGTCTTTAGTGTCTAATGTATCAAATCTGTTCTTCAGATGATCTCTAAATTCAGATGGGATATATTCAAGGTCATATTAAGGAGCTCTGGTAGTGTAGTGGTTATGAATCAGGCTGCTAACCTCAGGGTCAGCAGTTCGAAACTACCAGCTGTTCTGCGGGAGAAAGATGAGCCTTTCTGCTCCTGTAAAGATTTACAGACTCAGAAACCCTGTACAGGGTCACTATCAACTCCACAGCACATAACAACAACAACAATATTCAAGGTCATATTTTGGCTCTCGTGGACTTGTTTTCGTTTTCTTCAGTTTCAATCTGAATTTGCTTATAAGCAATTGATGGTCTGTTTCACAATCTGCCCCTGGCCCTGTTTTGACTGATGATATGGATCTTTTCCACCTTTTCTTTCCACAGATGTAGTCAGTTTGATATCTGTGTATTCCATCTGGTGAGGTCCATGTGTATAGTTGTCTCTTACGCTGTTTTTTAAAAAGGTACTTGAAATGAACAAATCATTGGTTTTGCAGAATGTTATCATGCAATCTCCAGCATCATTTCTATCACTAAGGTCATATTTTCAACTACTGATCTTTCCTCTTTTTCCAACTTTTGTATTCCAATTGCCAGTAATGATCAACACATCTTGATTGCATGTTTGATCAATTTCAGATTGAAGAAGTAGTTAGAATTTTTGTATTTCATCCTCACTGGCTTTAGTGGTTGGTGCATAAATTTGAATAACAGTGGTGTTAACTGGTCTTCCCTGTAGGCGCATGGATATTATCCTATCACAGATAGTGCTGTACCTCATGACTGATCTGGATATGTTCTTTTTGATGAATGCAACAGCATTCCTCTTTAATTTGTCATTCCCAGCATAGTAAACCATGTGATTGTCAGATTCAAATGGCCAATACCAGTCCATTTCACTCACTAATGCCTAAGATATCGATGTTTATGAGTTCAATTTCATTTTTGACAATTTCCGATTTTCCTAGATTCATACTTTGTACATTCCATGTTCTGTTTATTATGGATGTTTACAGCAGTTTCTCTTCTTTTTGAGTTTGCCCATCAGCAAAGGAAGGTCCCAAGCAAGGGCT
The DNA here is from genome assembly GCF_000296735.1 of Chrysochloris asiatica. Taxonomy (NCBI): domain Eukaryota; kingdom Metazoa; phylum Chordata; class Mammalia; order Afrosoricida; family Chrysochloridae; genus Chrysochloris; species Chrysochloris asiatica. Next base: position 1,697,324 of record NW_006408760.1, read on the forward strand.
TTCCTCCTGAGGGCTTTACTCCATTTGCATTATCATGGTGAACTCTACTTTGAGGAGGCAGCTCTGCCCCAGTCGCATTTTGAGTGCCTTCCAACCTGAGGGGCTTATTTTCTGGCACTATATCTGTTATTCATAAGGTTTTCAGTGTCTAAAGATTCAGAAGTAGTTTGTCTCTCTTTCTTTGTAGACCTTTTTCGTCTGGAAGCTCATCTAAAACCTGTCCACTTGGGTGATCCTGCTGGTGGTATTTATAATACCCATGGTATAAGCTTCCAGAATCATAGCAAAACTCACAAGCCATCACAGCATGACAAACTGACAGATGAGTGGTGGCATTGGACTGATAGCTATCAGTAACTTGGTGGAGTATCCTAGTAGCCACTGGAATAGTGACTTGGTTAAATGCCACTTATGCTCCCATAGGAATATCAACTCTCCTTAAGACCATGGATGTGAGCTGTGAAAAAAGTGGCAAGAGAGGAAAAGAAGTCGGCTATTTGAAGTTGCCTACTTATTTGGACTTAGGCCATATGTGTCACTTTCTCTTGATAATGGAGTGCTTCTGGCTGCCCCTAATTTTATGGCAGGGAAGATCAGATAACACCTGGCTCATTATAGGCAGCTTAAGTCACATGGTTACCTGGTGTGCCATAGCCAGGCATCCAATTTCACCAGACCCCTGGAGGGAGCCATGAGCTATGTCTTGAAAAGGAGAATAACAATTTGCTGAAGGAGGGTATAACTTTACTTTAAAATCCAACTCCTGAGTTATACAGGCCAAAGACAGAAGTACTTATTCTGCAGTCTGAGCTGGTAGAAGAAACTTTTCTCCTTTTACCGCTTAGTTATCTAATATTGCTTTAACAGAAATATCACAAGTGGATAGCTTTAACAACCAAAAATTTATTCTCTCAGTTTAGGTGGCTACAAGTTCAAGTTCAGAACTCCAGCTCTAGGGGAAGGCTTTCTCCTTCTCTGCTCTAGGAAAAGGTCCTTGTCTTCTTTCAGCATCTGTAGGTCCATTATTAGAGTCCTGGTGTGGTACTGAAGGATAAGCACTAGACTGCAAGGTTGGTTTGGACCACAAGGTTGGCAGTTCAAATCCACCAGCCACTCCTCAGAAACCCTATACAGGATCACCATAAGTCAGAACTAACTCAATGGCACTTAACAACAACAAGGTCCATTATTCCTTGGAGATCCTCATACATCTTGGCATAAATATTCCCCTGGATCTATGAGCTTCACAATGCAGGGACTCCAACTCCTAAGAACACACTTCACTCTTAACCTCTTCTACCTTGATGGTAGTAGGTTCCTCTCTCTCTGCTCACTTCTCTTGCCTTTTATAAGAGATTGGCTCAAGATATAACCTAGAGTTGTAGAGTGAATCTGATTCTCAGTAACATAAAAGTAAAGATTTACAATACATTGGATCATTACATTAGATGAGGGCTGATCACATCAGATCAGATCATAGGAGTGATTGCATCGTATTCAATCTCATCATGGAAGTGATAACTACATCTTAACTGCTAAGCCACTGAGGATCCTGGCTTAGTAGTTGACACAAAACCTGAGTTATCACACTCCCCTAAAGTTGGCAGCTTTCAAGTAACCCAGTTGTTGTTGTTGTTGTTGTCAGATGCCATCGAGTCGGAACCAACTCATAGTGACCCCATGCACAGCAGAACGAAACAA
>NW_006408760.1:1701474-1749331 GCF_000296735.1 Chrysochloris asiatica
TATCCTATCACTTACAGCATTATACCTCATCACTTTTTGACGATGAATGCAACACCATTCCTTTTCAATTTGTCATTCCCTGCATAGTAAACCATGTAGTTGTCAGATTCAAAATGGCCAATACCAGTCCATTTCAGCTCACTAATCCCTAAGATATCGATGTTGATGCGTTCCATTTTATTTTTGACAACTTCCAATTTTCCCAGATTCATACTTCATACATTCCATGTTCCGATTTACAGCTATTTCTATTCATTTTGAGTTGTGGTCCATCAGCAAATGAAGGTTCTATGCACTTTTCTCCCCCAGCTTAACTCTATTCACATCATCATGGTGAACTCTACTTTGAGGAGGCATTTTTTCCCCAGTCGCATTCTGAGTGCCTTCCCACCTGAGGGGCTCATTTTCCGGTCCTGTATCTGACAGTGTTTCTCTGCTATTCATAGAGTTTTCAGTGACTAGCGATTTGGAAGAAGTTCGTCACTCTTTCTTCCTAGTCTTTCTTTGTCTGTAAGCTCATCTGAAACCTGTCCACCATGGGTGACCCTGCTGGTTATTTAAAATATCGGTGACAGAGCCCTCAAAATCACAGCAACTCAAGCCACCACAGCACATTTGCTTTTATGTCGAAACTGTCACTTTACATTTCAATATCAATCCTGATACAACAATCAAGATACAATCAAGATGTTCTCGCCTGATACTATCAATCCTGATACAATCAAGATATTCTCTCCCAAGATGGTGGCTCCGGGAACAGCTGAGTGTCTTGAACCAGAAAACAATGGATTTCTGGATTCCCCTGCATATTCCCCAGCTGTAAACCCTCCGATCCTCCAAACATACCTTTATATTTGTTTCAGAGTTCCAACACCATCCCGTGAGCCCTCTTAGCCTGGTATTCTGTGGTGTTGTTGATGGAGCTCCTCACTACACATCTACCCAATCCGCCATCTTGAAGGTGCAAGGCCTGGTAGTGTAGTGGTTAAGAATCTGGCTGCGAACCCTGTGGTCAGCAGCTCAAATGCACCACACCCTCCGTGGGAGAGAGATGAGGCTTTCTGCTCCTTACAGTTAAAATGGTCTTGGAGTCTGGCGCATTAACACACAGCACCACACCAGAACTTCGAATCTTGCTCTCGCTAAAGTAACCCAGTAGTAGGTCAAAATAATGTACCTAACTATAGTATATGTTGGGTCCCTGGTAGTACAAAAAGTTACATGTTTGACTACTAGCCAAAATGTTGGTGGTTTGAGTTCTCCCTGGAAGACTAGCCATGTGCTTCAAAAGATCACAGCCTTAAGAGCCCTATGGAGCAGTTCTACATGTAGTTGCCATAAGTTGAAACCATGTGTATCATGTTGACAGCTAACAACAACAATGGTATACATTACTTCTCAAATCTAAAAAAGTCCACCAGATATTGTACCCCTTTCTTAGTGGCAGAGGGTATGATGTACAGCAACTTGTCTTTCATTCTATAGGAACTATCGCAACACACCCAAGTTCCTAGATAGCTCAATAAATAGATGGGCCCCTGTATACTTAAGCTTTATCACCTGCATTCTGCCACAAATAGAATTAGCAGGTCATCTAGGGTATCTGCTATTTCTTGCTCTTAAGGTCAGGATGATGCAATCAGTATCTTGGTAGATTAACCTGATATTCACTGGATTAGTGATTTGGTCAAAAAAATCTCTGTAAACTGTGTCCAGAGAGCAACATACTCCTAAAGTAAAACAGTGAAGGTTTACTGCTACACCAGTCAGGTGAATGAAAACTTTCCCTGGTGTTTGAGGCCAAGAAAGTTGCCCTTATAAAAGGTCAACAACTGTGATCTATTCCAGGAATGACAACATCAGGAAGAGTGCCTGTCCATGCCTTCCAGAATATGTTGATCATAATACTGTCATTCTTTACCACCATCTAGCTTCTAGTCTAAGGAGCCTTGGTGGCATAATGGATTACAAGTTGGGCTACTGACCACAAGGTCAGCAGTTTGAATCTATCAGTTGCTCCACTGAGAAAGGATCAGGCTTTCTGCTCCCATAAGGATTTACAGTCTCGGAAACCCTATACAGGGTTGCTATGAACTGGAACCAAAGAGGTGGCACACAAAGGAGCTCTGGTAGCATAGTGGTTACGAATCGGGCTGCTAACCTCAGGGTCAGCAGTCTGAAACTGCCAGCTGTTCTGCGGGAGAAAGGTGATGCTTTCTGCTCCTGCAAAGATTTACAGCCTCGGAAACCCTGTACAGGGTCGCTATGAGCCCGAATCGACTCCACAGCACATAACAACAACAGGTGGCATACAACTGCCATCATCTTCTTCTATTTTAGCCATACTAAAGAGGTAAATGATGGTGTTGTTGTTGTTAAGTGCCATCAAGTTGGTTCTGACTCATAGAGACCCTATGCACAACAGAACAAATCACTGCCCAGTGCTATACCATCCTCACAATTATTGTAGCCTTCATTTTCTCTGATACAAAATGGGAATGATCATTCCTGCCTCACTGTATTGCTGGGGTTAGTCAGACGATGGAAGTCAAAGTGACACAGCACTATAGAAATGAGTGAACTCACCCATCCACTCAAAAGGCAGTTATTAAGCACCTACCCCTGCAAGGAGCCCTGATGGGGCAGTGGTTAAGCGCTCAGCTGCTAACAAAAAGATAGGCAGGAGGGACCATCAAGGGAGAAGAACGGAGAGTGGGACCCTACCCTGAGAAGCAGTGATGCCTGAGATGGAGGCAGAGATGATGACGTGGAGAGAGGGAGCAGCTGGGGACTTTGGACACAGAGAGGGAGAGGGGCTGTGTGTTGATGACCAGGGGGCAGGCTTGTAGTGTATACCTTTTGGTTGGTTGATGATGTATGGAGGGGATTGTAACCATGGCAATGAAATGATATATGATAGGATGAATGTAAAACTAATGTTCTTCCATGTAAACTATCACATAATTCACAATAAAATATTTAAAAAAAAAAAACTTTGCATAGTCAATAAAACACAAGTAAACATCTTTCTGGTATTCTCTGATCCAGAGATCCATCTGATGTCAGCAATGATATTCCTCGTTTCATGTCATCTTCTAAATCTGGCTTCAACCTCACCAGATGAAAGACACAGAAATCAAACTGACTACATCTGTGGAAAGAGACTATGGAAAAAGCTCCATATTATCAGTCAAAGCAAGACCAGGGCTAGACTGTGGAACAGACCATCAATTGCTCAGATGGAAGTTCAGGCTGAAGCTGAAGAAAATTCAAACAAGTCCAGGAGAGCCAAAATATGACCTTGAATATAGCCCACCTGAATTTAGAGACTATCTGAAGAACAGGTGTGATGCATTAGTGCTTATCCTACAACAACCTTACTGATTTATCAACAGTGATATGTCGGATACCTGGTACAGAATACCTATCAAGATTTATCAAGAAAATCTACACATCTGGAATTCCCATCAGCAGTTGCCTTGACCTTCTGCGCTGACCTCTCTGCCTTGAATTAACTAGCATAGCAGATCCCCTCTGAAGCCACTGTTTCGATTGGATGCTGCTCTCTGGATTGCATTAGTAAATCCAAGATTCGTCCCCACTTATGACTCGTCCCATAAAATCATATTCATTAGCTTGTTTAAAAGACTGATGGAAAAATCAGCTGTTTGAAATATCTGCTATTCATGCAATGTTGCTTTTTCATTATTGTTCTTTCTTTTGAAGGCATCCTAACGAGACCAAGACAACTGTATTTAAAAATTTTTAAAAAGGCAGGAGGAACTCACCAACCACTCAATGGGAGAAAGATGTGGCAGTCTGTTCCCCAAAAGATTAAAACCAAAACCCACTGCCATTGAGCAAATTTCGACTCAGAGACCCTGTAGAGGGTTTCCGACGCTGTAAATCTTTACAAGATGAGAAAGCCCCATCTTCCTTCAGAGCCATTGAATAGCCAACCTAGGGGTTATCCTACAGCACCACCAAAGATTACAGCCTTGGAAACTTTATGGGGCAGTTCTACTCGGTTCTATTCCGCCATGAATCGGAATCGACTAAACGATAACACGTTTGGTTTCTTTTAACGTATAGCAAAGTTATACAACTTTATACCCGCTCTTCTCCCAGGTCGTATTTCTTGGATCCCAGGATGGGGAGGGCATCTCCCCAGCAGGCACTTTACCCAGGCAACTCCGGGTGGTGACCTTCTGCAAGATGGCGCAGGCAGCTTCAGGAGCTAGTGCGGCGGCGCGGACTTCGCGTGCCCTCTGACCTGCTGGCAGTGGACGGAGGGGAGCCGGGCGCCGCCATATTGGCTGTTGTCCTGTGAGGGGAGAGGCAACGGCGGCGGCGGCGGCGGCGGCAGCGGGAGTGGAACGAGTAAGCGGCGCTAGCAGCAGCATGACTCGGAGGCGGAGCAGGCCGAGCGGCGGCGCGGGCCGGCGCGAGCGGGCGCGGGCCCCGGGGCCACAGAAGCCCCAGGCGCTCGAGCCCCCGCCGCCGCCAAGCCTGGAAGCGGGAGCGGGTGCCGGGCCCCCGGAGATGCTGGCGGAGCCCGACCGCGACTGCCCCAGGGAAGAAGATGAGCCTAAATTGATCCCCGGCCCGCAGGTAGGAGCGAGCGAAGCGACTCCGGCTACTTGGGCGCTTTCGCATCCCCAGAGCGGAGTCGGGGCCAGGGCGGGGTTGGGGATGGACCATCCTCCCTGGGCTGGGGCTGGCGCCTACACCCAGATCTAGGGCTGAGGCTTTCTCCTGCAAGGCGGGAGTGGAGGCTGGACCCCTCTTTCCAAATCTACGGCACAGCCCATCCTCCCGAGACCAGACTGTAAGCTGCCACCGCCCGCCAGCCCGCCACCGCCGGGCTGGAGCCGAGGCTAAACGTTTTGCTCAAACACCCACACGGGGGCTGCCTCTGATCCTGGGGGCACAGCTCAGCTCTCGGCCGGTCTCCTTCCTCTGGGCCCACCTGCTTCCCTCCTCCCCTCCCCCCGGCCTTGAGAGGGGCAGCTCTGGGTGGATGGCACTGGAAGCCGCTACACCCCACCCCTTCCCCTGCACTGCCTGCAGCCGCGGCCCCCTCAGCAGCTGTGTCCCCAGCTCCCGTCTCCTGGGGCCGCCCTCCTTTCCCTGCCCTGCAGAGCAGTTGGAACAGACAGCCAGACTGACTGGCTAGAAGACTATTTGAGGTGGAAACCCAGCAAAATCTAGCCCTCCTCTCAACTCTCTCCTCTCCCCGGCCCGCCCCGACCCTCAGGTCCTTGGGCTCGGCGAATCCTGCTGAGAATGAGCAGTAGGATGAGTCCCCAAAGCCTCCAGCTTGCCACCTGGAGGAAGGTCATTTTTCCTTTTGAACCCAGACGATAATGGGAGGCACCCTGCCAGCGTTCACCAGAGGAGCCGGGGAAGCCTGGGCCAGACAGAGCTGCTCTGGGAGGGTTGCAGCACCCCGGGATGGGTGGCTCGCCCAAAGCTTGCTCTGACAAAAGAGTTTTGAGTTGGTCTTTTGGCTGAGCCTGCCGAGGAAGGCAGGCTCCTGCAGGAGACTTGGAGGGTCGGATGCAGCGCCGGATGAGGATGAGGCGTGGCGGAAGATGCGTTTGGCTCTGCAGACACTGCATCGGGCAGCAGGGGACTCTGGGAGGCTGGTGCAGCCAGAAGGCATGGCTCTTGACAGCTTTCTAGTAGAATCTCTGGAATTGTGCATGTGAGTGGGGTTGTCGTTTGGGGTATGGTTCCCAAGAAAGCTTTCCCTGACCTCCCTCGTTGCAGTCAGGTGCCCCTTCCGTGCCCACAGAACCTCCGTGCTTCCCTCTGGTAGCACTCCCGATTCTGTGATGAGACGTTCTGTTGATGTGCCCGTTCCCGCTCTGGACTGAACTCCACAAGGGCATAGGCTGTGTCATCTATCTCTGATCCTCCACGCCTAGCTCAGGGCTTTGCTGACATAGAGTAGAAAATAAATAGGTGAATGAGAGAGAAAATGAATCAGTTGAGATTCTCTACATAGTGTAATGGGTGCTGATGCTAGTCTCCTTTGTGTCTCAGCACACATTAAGGTTTTTCAGGAATATGTCACTCTTAGTATCAGAATCAGTATCTTCATGCCCATCCCCACCTCCTACCCAGGGCTGAGATGGCTTTAAAGGTTACTCTGACCACCACTCCCACCCCTACCAGGTCTGGGGTTGTAACCTGAGATTGATTGTTTCTCTAGCCTTCTCTTTCCCTACTCTGCGCTCTCCTTCTTTCCCCCCAGAAGGGAGGACTATGGGAAGGGAGAGACCAGGGAGCTGTGATCTTTTTCCCATTCAGACCATAAAATACTTTAGGGTCCCTGCCACTTCTGGTTCCACTTAACCAGCCTGTGGTCTTCATTATATAGAGGAGCCAAAAAGCTTGGATGATGACATCACCATTCAGCTTTCATTTAGGACACAACTTTTCCAAGAGCTATGAGCTTTAACTTGTCTAACATCTAGGTTCCTACCATGTTCTGTCGACTCCACTGCTTGACCTGCCCATTTATTCATTTATTCAGGCACTTTTATACATATCTTACTTCTAATCTTCCCACCACCTCAGCATTTTGTACAGTTGTAATGAATTAATTATTGGTGCAATTGTTTGGCTTTGCTACATAAACTCTGAGAATGCAGGAACCCTGTCAGTAACCATTGTACCCCTACGCCTGGTGATTAACAAATGTTAATGAATGAGCTGAAGGGTATAAATATCCATTTTACAGATGGAAAAACAGAACTCAGACTAAATATTGACCCAGAATGCCTTGAACTATAAATCTCAGGGGGTGGGGGGGGAGAGAAAGAGACACTCTTGTGAACTTTGGGGATTTTTAACAAGGCTTTTTCTTTCTTTCTTTCTTTCTTAACTAAGACCACAAAGATGTGAAACATACTGACATCTGTGAAACAAACTGACAAATTTTCTCCTTCCTGATTGAGCCCACTTTTTTGCGGAGGGGGCTGGATGCCAGACACAGGCTTTTTTGTCCCTGGTGAAAAGCACCGCAGAAAGGCTTAGGTTCAATCACCCCTCTGCCCTCAGGCAACTTTTGGTGAGGATCTTCTGGCTTCCACTACCACTGGTAACCCAGTCTTAGGTACACAGAGTGGGAAAGTAAGGTGAGACTCAGTGTCATATACAAACATAAGACAAAGGTGGCAAATAGGACCACTCTCGTCCATAGGCATGTTCTAATACCCTGATTCACATAGTGTTTGGTTTAATTTGAGCCAATGTTTTTAAAATCAAAAGACTTCGAACAGATCTGGATTTGTGCCTTCGCTTAAAACTGAAGATCTGATGGTACTGGACCCACATTCTCCCCACATCCCTCTACGCTGTAGGATAAGCACTGGACTACATTGCCAGTTTGGACCACGAGGTCAGCGGTTCAAACTCACCAGCTGCTCCTTGGAAACCCTATACAGGATCTCTATGAGTCAGAACAACCACCCCTCCTCCTGAAGTCTGAGTAGCACCTGCCCCTTTTAGATAGCATGTGCTCCCTAGGCCACTCCTCTTCCATCAAGTGCCCTTCACTCATTTGTACAACCTATACACGTTTAATAGGAGTCTTGGTGACTCGTGGTTCAGCACTTGGCTGCTAGCTAAAAGGTTAGTGGTTCAAACCCACCAGCCATTCTGTGGGAGAAAGACATGGCAGTTTGCTTCCATAAAGATATACAGCCTTGGAAACCCCATAGAGCAGTGCAGTTCTGTCCTATAGGGGCGCCATAAGTCAGAATGGACTCAGTGGCAACAGGTTTGGTTTGAGGGTGTTTTTTGGTTTTTTTTGGTAAGCACTTGAGTGCAGAACCCTGAACTAATTATTGTTGTTGCTGTTAAGAGCTGTTGAGTAGGACTCCAAAAGTCCTCATTTCCAATTATTTCAGGGCACTAAACCACATTGATCTATCTGTTCACTAAGAACCCAGGATCCTATCTCTCCCCCATTTATTTCACAAAAAAATAAACCATTTATTGCTTTATTAGTTGACAAGAAAAACAAAAATCTTAAAAAAGTAGTTGAAGGAAGGCAGTGGAGAATGGTGTTAAGTGATTACAAATGGGTTGAACTCCCACCTAAGCTGCCTCCTAGTTTATAATCCTGGGCAATCTTTACTGCTTTGGCAGCTACACGAGAATACGAAGCTTCCCATATGACATCTCATACAAAGAGACTTCTCAGGCACGAGTGAGAGGGTGGTGTGTGGCAAGAACTGTGTCAGGTGGCCGTCCAGAGCCTGAGTATTCTCACCTGTTCACTAGGATTCCTGTCATTAAGTACCTCCTGGGGCCTGTAGCTTTGTAGTCCAGGTGCACACTCAGTAACACCCCCCCCCACCCCCCAGGAGACTTGGTAGAATGGAAACCAGCATTTGGTGTGGGCTGAGCTCACCCTGTCCTCCCCCAGCTCTTATTCTTCCCCACCTCGGATCTCTCTATATAACATCCTCTGGGACTGGACCAGTGTAGTGTGAAGAGCCTCTAGAGACCTGGTTCTCCCACTGCTCCGAGTAAACCTGCCTCCTTAAGGAATTGGAGCAAAATACCTGCCAATGTCTTTATTAAAACCATCTTTTTATGTTTAAATTCATTCCGCAAGCATTAAAATGACCTCTGTGCCATGATCTTTATTAGGGGTACAAAGATGAATGAGAGTCCCTACCCTAGGGCACCTCCCCCTTAGAATCCTGCCTGCCTAGGGGGCACCCTTTTCATTGCAAGTGGAAGACAATGACATCGAAGGGTCTCTACCACCCAACTCTTTTAGCAAGCTGGGAGCCTCACTATGTTGAAAAGCCAAAATATCTTTGAAGATTTAAAATTTTTTTCATTTCCTTAACATGCCCCAGAGCAATAAGCTTTATTACAATGTCTGATATCCAGATGGACTTAGATGAGGATCCTATTGTGGTGCTTTAGCATAAGCACTGGACTGTTAACTGCAAGGTTGGTGGTTTAAACCAGCTACTCCTTAGAAACCCTCTACAGAGTCACTATCAGTCTACTTGATAGCACTTAACAACAACAACCTTTACTTACTGCACTTAGACTTTTTGAGAGCAAGGACTATGCTTTACCCATTTGTTTGGTTACTGTGCGTAGTCTTCAGGCACTCAATAAATGTCTTAAACCAAATTCTAACAAAAGAAATGTTAGGTTTTACCACTTTGTGGTTACTGCCCCCACTGCTTGACCAGGCTGACCTTTAGGCCACACATTGTATACATGTGCTCCCTGGACTTCCTCTTGCCTGGTAGCCCTGTATTCTACAAACACTAACCAGCACTTGGTCTGTGCTAGGCTCTAGCTAGCTGAGAATGCAGACGTCAATCAGACGGGTCCCTGCTCACAAGAAGTTCATGGTGTAAAGAACAGGAATATTAGCAATTCTGATGGTGCTAAAGAAGGATATAGCATTGGCTTCCTCTGAGTTAAGGTTCAAATTCTAGACCCCCTAGCAAGTGCCCTTAGGAAGTATTTCTGCTTATGTTTTCTCACGTAGAAAATGACACTGATGCCAGGCTCACAGCAGTAATGTTAGGGTTAGACAAGTAATGCATGCAAAGCACTTAGCACAAGCAGTAGCTACAATTATGATAAATGTTTGGTGTTAGGATGCACAAACACGTGATAACCTAAAGCTTCTCAGGGCTTAGTTTTCAAGGATGAGGAGTTCCTTTAGATGACAAGGTGGGGAAAAGGGGTCTAAACAAAGACAATGACCTATTCAAAGGCCCAAAACAGAGGAAGTGGCCGATTCATTTGGAAAGTGGGTAGAGTTGAGGCTGGATATGTTAACAGGATTCTTGAAAAACACACTAAAACGTTTGAATTTGATCCTGTAGGTATTAAGACATTGGGTGAAAGCTTTTAAGTAAGAAAATAAGCATGATGTGCTTCAGAACGTTCCCTAATAGCATGTAAAGAGTGATTCTTGAGGGAGAGGCAACTGTGACTCTGTGTCCTCCTCCAGCCTAACCATTAAAACTTCTGGGGTTTGATCGACCCTGTCCCTGGCTTACAAAACAGTGGCTCCAGGCCCACTGCTGCTCCTGTTGTTTGCTGTCAAGTTGGCTGTGACTCTTAGCAACCCTGTATAGGGTTTCCGAGGGTGTGAATCTTTACGGGAGCAGAAAACCTCATTTTTCTTTCGCAGAGTGGTTGGTAGATTTAACTTGCTGATCTTGCAGTTTGTAGCTCAACGTGTAACCCAAGGTGCTACCAGGGACTGTAGGCCTGGTGGTGGTCGTAGTGTGTCGTGGAGTCAGTTCCGATTCATACTGACCCTGTACAGAGTTTCCGAGGCTGTAAATCTTTACGGGAGCAGAAAGCCTTATCGGTCTCCTGTGGAATGGCTAGTGGTTTCGAACTGCTGACCTTGAGGTCAGCAGCCTGAGTCGTAACCACTATGCTACCAGAGCTCCTTGTAGGCCTAGAATCCAGAAATCTATTGTTGAATTTCCCCAGGTGATTCTGATGTGTACCTGGGTTTGGAAACAGCTGTGGGTATTTTTGCAGAGGCAGGCTTATGATAATTCTTCGAAGAATGGGTCTTCCCAAGGGGAGCTTTTCCATAAAAAGGAATAGAAACTACCTTTGTTTTTGTTTTTTAAATAAAACTTTGCCCAGTTCCACAGTTGTTACTCTGTGAATGATACCCTCCAACTACTAGCCTTCAGAATGCCCACTCATGCCTACTGTATTCTGCACCTTCTGCCAAATGACTGGAATCGAGAGAATTATGGGACACAAACTTTACCCTTGACATGTGCACAGTGTTGTGTAGCAGACAGACTTGTCAACAACTAGAATACATGTGACCCGCACTATTCTAGAACTGTAGCTGCAATTTAAGTCAGTTCCAACTCATGGTGACAACTGTTGCTATATTCACCATTGCTGACACTTCAAGTCCATCATTGTGGCTATTAAACACTATTGCCTTATTTTTATGCAGATGATGTACATACTGTGTGATCTCCCTCAAAAAAATAAAAACAAAAAACTGAGAACCCTTGCATGTTAGTTTTATATATACTCTATGTACATTATATGTGAAAAATAAGGTATAAGGGACTGCTCTTCAGCCTGTGGCTTTGAAAGGATATAACACCTAAATGGAGCCTACAAAGAAGAGAAGGAAGAGGCAGAGGGAACAGCATGGGTAAAGGTATGAATAGCTCATGTGTTGGGGAAAAGAAGTGGTAAATATGGTCCTTCTGGATACAGATCTTAGCAGTTCCATACCCATGTTTCCACCCTCATTCATCAAACTCCACACAGCTCCCAGCTGAATAGCTCCGACCTCATGCAGCCTGTAACTAACTAAACATGCTACAGACCTACAAACCATCTCCCCTTTATTCCATACCCGACCTCTTTAACTCCCAGCTCCCATAGTGATTTCCCTCTTCATTCTGAAATGAATTCATCTATTTATCTACTTTGAAAAGTGATACAAGGAAACTAAGACAGAAAGAAGGGTCCAGAGAGATGGCAAACCGTGAAGGTTCGTATTTAGAAAGTTGTCTCAGGAAACATGCTTGGGGGCTGAAAAATAGCCTTGAAAGGTCACCTGTTTAGTTCTCTCTCCTGTGCTTCAAGTAATAACTTTGGATTGGGCAAGTCTTACTTAGTAAGTTTCCCTGTCGTTTCTTCCAGGGCAGAAGAGGAAAGAAACTAACGGGTATTGAGCACCTACTGTGTGCCAGACCCAGGCCAGGTACTTTACATAATTTATTTCCTTCTGTCCTCACAACTCTGTGAAGTATGGTTTTATTCCCATTTCATAAATGAGGAAAACTGAGGCCCAAAGAAATTGAGTATTCTAAAATCAAACTGAAAACAGCAGAACTGAGGTTTGAATTCGTAATGATCTGTCTTCAAAGCCTATACTCTTGCACCCATAGAGTAGTAGGTGGGAATTTTGCCTAAGGATCTAAGTAAATAAGCAGCAGCTAGACCTTCTATGACTGATTGCATCCAAGAATCAGGTTCAGTGGATGAGCTAGCCTTGAGGGGTTGAGGACCTCAGGGGTCAGAGAGACTCGCTGCCCTGGCTTTGGAAGGACCTGCATTTACCTCCTGAGTCAGGGTTAGGCCACTGAGGTGGGCTTGTGTCATCTCCCTGAGAATTAACTACAGCTCTGACTGCCAGCATTTGAATGGTTTGCAGTTCTTAACACTAATGCCTTCTCATCAGTGACTTTGCTTTTAGTGTACCATTTGGTAAAGGAGCTGGTCTGACTGTTTTAAATTCTTTTCTTTGTTTAGAGCTGCTGAGACATAAGCCAAATGGGCTTTAACCGCTCATTTAATCATTAAATGTCTGTTATGTGCCTAGCCCAAGCCAAGCCTAGGTCCTCAGAACACTTCAATGACCCAAGATCCACTCCCTGTTCCCAAAGGGTTAGAGGACAGACTGAATACATCCATGGCACAATGTAATAGACACTGTGCTAAAAATCAGTTCTACTTAGCCAGACCCAGCAAAATCCTCTCTGACCTGTGACTAGGGTCTTAGTCACAGTAAATAGGAATTTGCCAAGAAGAACCGAGGTGGTGAAGTTTAGATGGTTAAATTGTATCAGAGGAACAGCATGACTGGATTCTAACTCAGGTTTAGAGTGGAAGTGAAGAATGGAGAGGTCATCTGGGACCAAGTCATGAATGTCAGGGGCAGAGAGTACCATGATAATGAATTCATTACAAACTAATCATTAGAAATATTCAGCCAGGGGGCCCGGCCCTGATGCTAGTAGTGGGAGAAGACTGGAAATTGAAGAAGGACCAAGGAAGGAAAGTCCTGGTGTGGACTTATAGGATAAGCATTGGACTGCTAACAAGGTCAACAGTTGAAACTCTCCAGCCACTCCTCGGAAACCGTATATAGGATTGCTATGAGTTAGGACCGACTCTATGGCGTGTTAACAACAAGGTAGGAAAAATGAGCTAAAACAGGAAATCACAATCTAGGTAAGATGTAGAAGAAAGCACATCATAAGCTTTTGTTAAGTAGAGAAGCCCAGTGTCCTAGTTGTTTGTGTTTAATTTGTTTATTCCCTGCTTGATTCTCTAAAACTATGAGGCATCCTCGGAGCTGGCGAGCATTGATAACTCATGTATGCACTAGCCTCGTTTATGTATGGATGGGTTCTTTAGGTGGGACATTTCCTCTGCTCCTAACACAAAGGTTGGCACCAATTAGGAGCTCATAGAATGTTTGTGGGTTGGACGAGTGAATAGAAGAACCAGTGAGATGACTGAGATGATTAGGAATTTTTCTAGAGTGAGGACTAATCATTTTCCCTAGTTCTGGGAGGCACTTTAGCCGCAGTTGCTATCTTCAGCCTATCTTGGTAACAGGGAGGCTCTTAGAATGGGGTGCCATTTCAGAATGGAATTTGAAACCTATTGCAGGGCAGCTGGTTAAATACAGCATGTGTCTGGGGGAAATGCTATACAGACAGACACAAACTCCTGGAACTGAAAAGAATTCATGGGAGCAGTGAAAGCAGGTTTAGTGCTGGAAATTATATCTAGCTTCAGGCAGTCCTTGACAGCTTTCTGGTCTGTAACCAGGGCTCTTCCCTGGCAGTTCCCAAAGTGTAGGCAGAAAGGCTGAGCTAGAAAACGGATTTAGGCCCCTGAGAACTATCTGGATAATGCCATGAATTGTATCATTGCTACTAATCATTATCACTTCAACAGCTCTGGATCACATCAACATAGATAACATTTTTATGAAAAATAACTTTTTTTGTTGTTAAATAGTGAAACAAATTCTCTTGTTTTAATTTTTTTGCAAATTTCTTTTTGCCTGACTTCATCGAATAAAACTGGAATCTCAGATATGCTTCTGCATTCAGTCAGTTGCCTTATGTATTTATGGTTGAAGTATATGGGGGAGGGGAGGAATCCAGCCACACACAGATACGTAAATAGAACAAGAAGGAGTATTTTCGTAGTCCTTCCAGATGATTGTAAATATTCTTTGTAATAATGGAATCTGAAACCATATCAGTGAGCTTTTTATCCTCTGTTATGTGAAAACCGCTGGCCTGTCTTATACTTGGAATGGGTCTTCTACTCACATGATTTTGTAATAAACTTTGATCATCTGGAAAATAGGTTCGCTGAGTTATTTCAAACCTTTCAAGTGTCCCATTTCATTTTCAATCTCAAAGGGTAACATTTGTCATCATTGCCTTCTGTTTCATCAGTGTTGGGAAGGTGTCAAGCTCCTGTTGGTAGATGCAAGTTCTCAAAAATTCTTTCACTTGAAAAACTGAATTGTATCATTGGACACAAACACTGTCAGTTATGTTCCTTGAAGTAATAGGCTCTGTTTTTGACAAAATATCTCCCAAATACTTAAATATAACCATAGTTTGTTGATTACTCTTTGAAGTAAGAAGTGTTCATGGAAAAAATGGCTTATCAGCTCACAAGTGAGCCCCACACGTGTCTTTCTGCGAGACACCACTGTATTCTGGTGTGTTGCAGAAGTGCTTTAAAAAGGAGATTCTGGAGGCAAAAGTAGATAAAAGTCGTAATTTTTACTTCTTCATTCTTAAGTGAAATGGGCACTTTCTGTCTTTTTTTTTTTTAACCTTGAGTGGATAGTGGGGAGGACTAAAGTTATTACCACTGGTTTGATGCCGCTGTCTTGATCTGTGTTACGGCACCAAAGTTTTACCCATATTTGTTTACACCATTCCATATTAACTATAAATATTAACAGTGAAAAGGTAAATAACATCTCCATATTATAAAAATTTTGACCTCAGGGGCCCACAGACCACACTTTGCTGTTTTATATAGTTTATCTATAATCATCTTAATAGTCCTGTACAGTAGATATTATTACCCACATCATTTTAAAATTAATTTCTCCAATATCACCTTGGCTAAGACCCAAATAGCACATCTGTGTCATTGAATTTTAAAAAGACTACTACTTTGGACCAAAAACAAGCCTGGCTTGTGGCTTTGGTTTTTGTTGTTTTAAAAAAGAAGTAGCATCCTTTTCTCCTGACAGTGTGGCAGGGCTGGAGTTTCAGCCCCAACTTGATGTCTTGGCCAAGCACACTGCACAGCTGGTCACAATTGCTCTGGCCCCTAAGGCCCAGATTTTAACTGAAAGTAGGCCCATTCCTTTTCCATTCTGTGGCACATCACACTACTTTTACTCCTTTGCACCAAATACAAAGACCTCTACTCTTATGGTCTAAATGAAAGCAGATTGTTCTAAAAATATATAAGTCAGCTACACCTTAGTCTGTTCCATCCTGATTCTTGGCTGTACCACCTGAGGCTCTGGGGAAATGTGGAGTACTCTCTTGCATTTATATCTTCACAGGCGTAGTCCGTCAAGTTAGCACTTATAAAGCCCAGTGTACTAGAGAAAATGTTGACTAAACCATAGTTAATACCTTTGAATCTAACAGGGGAGACTGGCATGAAAATAAAATACAACAAAGTGTTTCAGAAGTATGTCATGGATGCTGGCTCCAAAGAAATCCTTCTATTTAGCTTTTTCCCCATCCAGGGGCCAAACTTGAGTGCATGAACCGAAAGTAAAGTGATTACATGGTCAGCTTTCCCCTTCCTTTTATTTTATCTCTGTTTATCCAGGAAAAACTGGTGGTGGCTGTGTGCCGTGGAATCGGTTCTGACCCACAGTGGCCCTGTATAGGGTTTCCAAGGCTGTAAATCTTTACTGGAGCAGAAAGCCTCATCTTTCTCCCATGGAACTGCTGGTAGTTTTGAACTGCTGACCTTGAGATTAGCAGCCCTACTCATAACCATTATACTACCAGAGCTCCTTCCAGGAAAAACTAGAATGCTTACCAGTTCAGGGCCAGAAAAGTCTTAGGCGTGCTGACAGGTAAGGGAGAAAAACTAGTTTTTGATGACTACAACTGCCAGCATGCTGTGCCTCCAAAGTGACCCTGGACTACAGGTTAGCTGGCTTCTTGGCTTCTCTGAGTTTGAGTCCGCTGTATGAATAACCCCAGATTCTCTAGAGTTTCTAGTTTGGGTCAGAGAGTATCTTAAGAAATGAAAGCAGAGTTATCTTGGAGCATTTGTGAGCAAACCCAAAATCAAGAGTAAAGCCCTAAAGCCTTCCCTCATCTTCTGCATACAGCTAGATCTGTAGCCAGAGAGGATTTGAAACTTAAACTGAAGTGAGAAGGAATAATTAGTTCCAGGGCTGCAGGGTTTAAGAAACTGTTCATCAGCCTTTGTGATGAAGAGAAATGGTTGTCTGTGTCATTTATTCAGTAAACATTGAGATTTACTGAGCATATTTCATGTCGGAATACTATGCCAGGTGCTAAGACTACAGCTTGAGAACAGGTAGTCAAAAACCTGAATTGATTGACTCTGGGATGTAAGGGATCATGATTGCCAGAAATTTGGAGAATGACAGAGGATTACCGCTAAAGAGCATTCTGAACTGAGAGCTTTTCACTAACAAAGCAAAATCAGAAGTAAAACTGGTGTTACTGACTGAATGTCCTATCTGTAGGGCTTGCAATTTTCACCACCCTCTGGCAGTGAGAACAGAGATGATTGAGTCCGAGAGAAAAGGCACCAGGGCCTCCCTGGCCCTAGAAAAGAGGATTCATGTTTATCAAACTCAGAGAACAGTGGCTAAACCAATCCATTGTAGACTTGTTAAGAACAGGACAGCAAGGGACCTAGATAGTAGATTGAGTATCTACTGCACAGTTCCCTTGAGCTAGGTGCTTTTCCTATAATGTCACTTAATCCTCTGGACAACCTTACACAATGTAGATGGTATCAGCCCTGCTTCAGTTAGGGCTTAATTAGCTTCCCAGGTCCTATGTTTCTTCCTATACTGGGAAGACAACTTGTCCTGTAAAGTCACTTCCAATGATGGCTAATCTCATTTATTATGTGTACCAGTTGGACTTTAGGGAATCACACTATTTCCATGAACTGAGGTTATCTCACTGTAATGCCTGAAGAATGCAGTCTTTCACTCTGAGTTTGGAACCATTTGGGTAGAAGTTCAGTACGGGGAGATGGCCCTTCTCAACAGAAAGCTATCATTTCAGATCATGTCTTACTTACAAGCTGCCTGCCAGCCGTACTGCCATGGGGGACATTACAACTCTGATTTAGCTACTGTGTATTCTTCTTGGACCTATACCCTGTGCCACGCCCTTTGTTGTACCATGAGGTACTTGTTGCCTACCTTCTAGGAGCACACTTTAGTAGACAAGATGGAAGATGCAGGTAAATAAATTACATGCAAGGCATAAATGCTCTAACCAAGTCACAGTGAACTATTAGAATATGGTGAGTAGAGATGACTTATAAGGGGTCTTCTCTAGTAATATTTATTTAGAGGAGGCTTTACTTATTAGTAAATGTAGGTGTAGGGAGGTTTTAAGCAGAGGAGCCATTTTAGCAAAAGTTCTGAGGTAAGAGGATATAGAGAGTATTTGGGAAGCTTAAAGGAATGACTTTATGGAGTTGGGGACAGAGATTAAGATGTCTAACAATCCAGGGAAAACTGCTGTTGGTGTGGTGGTGGTTGTATGCTGTGGAGTCGGTTCCTACTTAGACTTGTGGCATGTAAGAGATACAGAGACCATATTTTCTATTTTAATTTTCTAGTTCTAATTTAAAATATTATTTCCTCTAGCTGTTATCATGGTAATAATTAGTACTATTTATTGAACAACTGGTTAGCTACCTAGCATTGGAGTAGGTATTGTATCATATTTATTTCTCACAGCCAACTCCACAAGTTAAGTCTAAACAGAGAAAGTAAAATTTAGCCAGCACCATATAGCTGGTGTCTGAAGGAAGCCCAGGATTAATGCCAAAGCCAGTGTTGTTCCTCCTGCAACCCTGTACCTCCCACAAGCACTTTGTCACTAAGTACGGTCACATTGACCACACATTTGACTTATTAGAATTCTTTTACTTTTAAAAGAAAACAGGCACAAAAAATACCTTATTGTACATTACTAGAACTTTATACATTTACATTCTTGGTTCTACCCACAAAACTACATATTAAACTTTACAGACCATATAAAGCATTTCAATAATAATTTTACTTATACAAAATTTTCATCTTAAGTGGCGACATTAGAACCTAATACTCAAGTAAAAGTAACCTGTTGTAAAAATACATGTCCTGGTGTTTATCTAAGATTATAGTTATCACCATTACATTACAAGGCTAGGACTGGGGCCTCAACTCATCCACTTAGAGTGACGGGCTTCTTGTAGCAGCAGAAAGTGTCCTGGGCACAATTCTAAAAAGTCTCCTTGACCACCTTCACTTCTCTGAATACCATCCTCCTCTATCATCCTTTCATCCCTTTCCAAGGGATACTTACTCACCAGGGATGGGTTCTAGAGGGCTGTCCTTCTTTTGTAGCTGCTATTAAGCAACTACCTTGCTCACTGACATGTTCCCTTGGCAGAGATTGACTGGGCAGGTTCTCACGTGAACTCTACATGTCAAATTCTTTCTCTGGTAGTCTTTCCCAAATTCCTCAGACTCCCACAAGTGTTTCATTATGCTCTTAGTACCACTCTTTGGTTCCTTTTTCTTTTTCAAGAAACCAGGGACCTAGGTCAGTGTAAGTGTAGTAGACTGCCAATTGATTTTGAGAAGGTGGTTTTATGCAGGACAGAAGGTGGCGTGGGTTTTATTGGTGAGATAAGGGGATGCCCCTTAGTGCTTTGCTTAGGCCTTTCCAAACACCTTTTACCTAGTGGTGGGAAGTATGGAAGGTATACCCGTTAACTTGTTGCATAGCAGAGCACCTCAAAACTTAGGGGCTTAAAATGACACTATTTTCTTTGCGTGTGTTTTCTTTTCAATATTTTTAAACTTTTTGTGAATTAAGTGAAAGTTTATGGAACAGATCATAAGTCCCACATTCAACAAATCATACACTTGATTTAATTACAGTGATTGCAATCCCCTCCATGTGTCATCAGTTAACAGTATTTACCTCTATTCACTTTAACTATTGCACTCCTCCCTAATGACACCATTTATTATTTCTCATGAGTCCGTGGGTTGGCTGGATGCTGATTGGGGCTGGGCTGGGCTGGGCTGGGCTGATCTCAGCTGGGTTTACTCTGTATCTCTGATTAGCTGGTAGATCAGCTGGGAGCTGATAAAGGTTGGTATAGGATGGTCTCAGCTGAAAGACTCCATGTTCTCCCCTTGTCTCTCACCTCCCTCCAGCAGCTAGTCTGGTCATGCTCTCATGGCATGGTAGAGGTGCAAGAGCGAGCAAGCCCAGCCATGCAAGAAAACAGGTAGCACTACATTCACACTTTCAAGCTTATGCTGACATCCCACATTTGCTAACATTCCATTGGCCAAATAAAACGGTCTTGTCAATCCCAGTGTAAGAGCGGGAGTGGGCTATAGAGTAACAGGTTCTAGGAAAGCCATTTAGTTGGCATTATTAAATGCAGTCAGTCTACTAGTTAGTACCCCTCAATGGGAAAGAAAGCCTGCAGATCTGTATTTCTAGGTCAAGTTTGCTAGAGTAGGGGGAAAAAAATATACTGTGTATTGACCTATGGATGTTGTTGTTAAGTACCTTGGAGTCCGGTTCTGACTCATAGCTACCCTGCACAGGGTTTCCGAGGCTGTAAATCTTTACGGGAGCAGAAAGCCTCATCTTTCTCCCGTGGAACAGTTGGTAGTTTTGAACTGCTGACCTTGAGGTTAGCAGCCCGTTTTGTAACCACTACGCTGTCTAAAGCTAGGCATTTCCCTGCTTTATGCATAGATCCTCACAACAACTCTGCAAGGTAGGTAGAAAATTAGAGCTCAATGAAGTTAAATAAGTTGCTCAAGGTTACCTAGCTCACATGTAGCGGGGTTAGAATGCAAGCCTGTCTGACCTCAAAGCCCAAGTGCTTTTCTCCATACCTCACTTCCTCTGTGAAGCACCTGCTTTCCCTTTTTCTTCCCCTATAATGCTGCTCTGATCCTAGTGGAATTTGTAATTGTGCAACTCTCCTGAATATCCACACAGTCTTCCAAACTCTGCATTGACTGCAAGCCTGCTTTCCTTCCCCGTGAGGGTTGGTCTGGAGAATTGTGGCCCCTCCTAGACATGCTAGAGAGGAAGGGACTGTTGACTTGTCTTTGACCTTCAAGATTTGGGGGCATTTTTAGGCATCTGAGTACGATCATGGGAATGAGTCAGATCGGTGAGAGTCCAGACCTTAGCTCAACTAACAACTACGTCTATAACCTTGGGCAACTTATTTTTTAACTTTAACATTCGTTTCTTCATCTTTTAAAAAAAAAAAAAAAAAAATGGGAATAATACCACTTAGTTTGCAGAGCTGTTACAAGGACTAAAATTATGTATGCAAAGTGCCTAACACAGTGCCTAACATGTTATAAGTAAAATTCTTACTATTAGTAGTATTTCTAAATAGAGCCTTTCCCCTCCTGGGAAACCCTATTTCTGTCTGTTGGACAGGTGTCCCCCACATCCAGCCAGTCTGTGCAGACTTGCTGCCTACTGTGTCACCGGGAACGCAAAGGCTGGGAAGAAGGCCCTTCTCAAAATGGACTGGTGTTGCAGGGTGAGAAGCTGCCCCCTGACTTCATGCCAAAGCTCGTCAAGAACCTCCTAGGCGAGATGCCTCTGTGGGTCTGCCAGAGTTGCCGAAAGAGCATGGAGGAAGATGAGAGGCAGACAGGTCGAGAACACGCAGTGGCGGTAGGTAACTGCTAAGAGGGTCCCTGAATGCCGGAAGGTTGCCTCCCCAGAGAAGTTGGGTGTCCCTGCCCTGGCTTCTCAGGTGGCTCCAGTTGGGCAGTTCCAACACCCGGGCACTAAGTGCCTACTGGATTACATTGACACAGCATTAGCAGCTTGGGTTCAGATTTGGGGGAAGAAGAAAAAGGCAACTCCTCAGGACAGTTTGCACAATGTAGAGGCCCATTCCTCATCACTGACCATGCTGCCTTCAACTCTGGCAGCTTGAAAACCCATTAGTCTGACATAGAGGCAAAGGTTGGTCTGAGGATCTGAAAGGTGCTGCAGTTAGAAGGCCTCCAAGATAACTGGGTGTCATCTAAGTTGGTCATCTCAGGAATCATGATGGCCAGAGTTTCCTCATTTCTCATTCCCCTCATAACCCTTTTTTAATCCAGAATCAGTTCAGTTTCAAGACCCCTGACCTAAAGGCCCCACTCACCTACCTTTCCATGGCCAGCTCTCACTACTCCCCAAAGGCCACAGTTCATAGTCTCTACCGATATCCATACACTTCACTTAGCTGAGAGCACCTTCTTCCCTGCCCAGCAGAGACCTGCCCATCATTTCCCAGGTGCACTTGAAAGTCATTGTACTTTGCTGAGCACATTAGCCAGTGAGGGGGGTGGGGGTAGATGGGGGGTGGTAAGCTTAGGCAGCACAGGACCAACTGTGATATTTGCTGTTTTACCTTGAGCCTTTTTCTTCCGCCTTCTCCAGATCTCCTTGTCACACACATCCTGCAAATCACAGTCTTGTGGGGGTGACTCTCATTCCTCTTCGTCCTCCTCTTCATCATCCTCATCTTCGTCTTCCTCCTGCCACGGGAACTCAGGGGACTGGGACCCCAGCTCATTCCTGTCAGCACATAAGCTCTCGGGCCTTTGGAACTCCCCACACTCCAGTGGTGCAATGCCATGCAGCTCACTCGGGAGTCCTCCTGCCATCCCTGGTGAGTTTCCAAGCTCGAGAGAGCCAGGCCTTTGACTTCCCTGTGAAGAATTCGTAGAGGAGGGAATTTGTTCTCTAAGATAGAACTGGAGAATCATAAATATAGAGAGCTGTGGTTTTCAAACCACTTTGTTCAAACAAGTCAAAAAATCAGTAAAGTGGAGTAGTTCTGATTGAAGCGGAGAAGGGGTGGGCCTAGTCCTTGACCATCTCTGTGGAACTCCCTACAACTCCGACCTTCAAAACAAATGCCGAGACAGAGCAGCTTGTACTCAGAGCTGTCATTGGCTCTGACAGTGTTCATCTTGGGATCCAGGAGGGCACTTGGTAAGCATACCCCAACATAAAATGGAGTCTAGAATGGCTGTTAGGAAATTAGAACTTAGATCACCACCACCTGACCCATGTAGCACCATGTTGTTAGGTGCTATCGAGTCATCGCATATAGTGACCCTCTGGACAAGAGAACGAAACAATGCTTGGTCCTGCGCCATCCTTACACTTGTTATATATGAGTGCATTGTTGTAGCCACTGTGTCAGTCTGCCTCATTGGAAGTCTTCCTCTTTTTCCCTGACCCTGTACTTAATCAGTCATGATGTCTTTCTCCAGGGACTGGCCCCTCCTGATAACATGTCCAAAGTACTTGAGACAGAGTCTCACTATCCTCACTTCTAAGCAATATTCTGGCTGTATTTCTTTCAACCTAGATTTGTTTGTTTTCTGGTGGTGATTGTTGTTGTTAGGTGCTATCGAGTTGATAGCGACCCTATGCACAACAGAGCGAAACATTGCCAGGTCCTGTGGTGGTGGTGGTGGTGGTGGTGGTGGTGGTGGTTATGTGCCATGGAGTCGGTTCTGACTCGTAGCGACCCTATACAGGGTTTCTGAGGCTATAAATCTTAAGCGGAGCAGAAAGTCTCCTCTTTCTCCCGTGGAACAGCTGGTAGGTTTGAACTGCTGACCTTGTGATTCACAGCCCAATTTGTAACCACTATGCTACCAGAGCTCCTGCCAGGTCCTGTGCTAACCTCAAATTGTTGCCACACTTGAGACCATTGATGGAGCCACTTTGCCAGTTCATCTCTCTGGGGAGTCCTTCTCTTTTTCTCTGGCCCTCCACCTTACCAAAGGAGCTCTGGTTATGAGTGGTGCTGCTAACCTCAAGGTCAGCAGTTCGAAACTACCAGCCATTCCTCAGAAGAAAAATAAGGTTTTCTGCTCCTGTAAAGATTTACAGCATCGGAAACCCTATACAGGGTCACTGAGAGTCTGAATTGACTCCATGGCCCACTACCATCACCACCACCTTATCAAACATGATATCCCTCTCCAGTGATTGGTCCCTTCTGACAATATATCTGAAGTATGAGAGACAAAGTCTGGCCACACTGGCCTCCAAGGAGCACTTTGGTTGTACTTCTTCCAACATAGATCTGTTTGAACTTTTGGCAGCTCATGGCACTCTCAATATTCTTCTCCAACACCTTAACGTGAATGCATCAATTCTTCTTCAATCTTCCCTATTCACGGACCAACTTACACCTGCATATGAGGTTATTGAAAATACCGTAGCTTGGATCAAGTGTAACTTAGTCCTCAAACTGACATCTTTGCTCTTCAATGCTTTAAAAAGGTCTTGTACAGCAGATTTGCCTAATCAGTACGTTGTTTGATTTCTTGATTGCTGCTTCTATGAGTGTTAGTTGATCCAAGAAAAATGAAGTCTTTGACGACTTCAGTCTTTTCTCCAATTATAAGAATGTGTGGAAAAACAGCAGTAAAGCTGCGAGCTAAGCTCTGCAACGTTCAATAGACTCCTGTGAACCCAGGTAGAGACCTAATTGGCCAGCAGCGTGGCGTGCCCAGAGTCAGTGACATTGCCACAGAGGACTACAGTGGAGAGTGAAGCATCCAGCTGATAAGAAGAGAGGGCATATACATAAGAACACCCACACTTGCAGATAATACCCACTTGACCTGGCTTCAATGACTGGATGATCAGAGCTCAACTAGAAGAAGAAAGAAGAGAAAAAAAAGAGTAATCTGATATAGTTTGATGAATTGACCTACACCTATGGATGCTCAGAAGTAGGAACAAATCTTTACTGTGAGGATCATTCCCACCCCTCCATACACAGAGTAGAAAGAGATGGGCACCTTGAACATTGGCTACCCAAAAAGGGGGGCTACAAAGGCAAGAAGTGACTGACTCACAAGCTTTCAAGAGGGAGCCTAGATCCAGAGGGCGTAAAGGAAAGTAGAATCTCCACTGAGTAGTATCCAATCTGTCTGGGCAGGGCTGATGAAAGGAGATGTGGATAGGTGTCTTGTGATACAATAGTGAATAATTGTTATCAGGACTGACAGCAAGGGTTGGAAATAAAGGTGGACGTTTCGTAGCAAAAGGAAGGGAGTGATTGACTATGCACTCCAGGAGCTGAGGTCCCTGGAACCCTCAAGGGAGAAGAGCGGAGTGTGGGACCCTACCCAGAGAAACAGTGACTCCAGAGATGGAGGCAGAGACGATGACGTGGAGATATGGAGAGGTTAGGAACTCTGGACCCAGAAAGGGAAAGGGAATGTATGCTGATGACCAAGGGGGCAGGCTTACAGGGTATACCCTGTGGTTGGTTGATGATGAATGGAGGGGATTGTAACCATGGCAGTGAAACGATAATGCGATAGGATGAGTGTAAAGCTAATGTTCACCTATGTAAACTATCACATAATTCACAATAAAATATTAAAAAATAATAATAAAAAGAAGATCACGTAGAATTTGTATGGTAAATAATGAGTTTTTAGATACCGGCAAGCCACTAACCACTCAGCAGAGAATGCTATTTCACAGACTAAATAATAACTCTTTGTATGATATTGATGAGAAAATGTCCATAACTCTTAATGAATTAAAATACTGTATGTTTTTACAACCATTGCGCAAACAGTAAAATAAAAAGTGATCTACTGTTTTTGTTGAAAAAAAAAAAAGAATGTTGTTGAGGATTTTTGTTTTCTTTATATTGAGATGCTATCCATACCAAAGGCTGTGCTCTTTGATCTTCATCAGTAAGTATTTTAAGCCCACTTCACTTTCAGCAAGCAAGGTTGTATCATCTGCGTCTCGCAGGTTGTTAAGGAATCTTCCTCCAATCCATATAACTCAGCTTCTTGGATTATTTGGTCAGATACAGGTTTAATAAGTATGGTGAAATAATACAACCCTATACACACCTTTCCTAATTTTAAACCATTCAGTGTTCTCATGTTCTGTTCAAACAACTGCCTCTTGGTTTATGTACAGGTTCTTCTTGAGCACAGTTAAGTGTTTGGAATACTTAGCAATATTGTCCATAGCTTGTCATAAACCACATAATCGAAGGCCTTTGTGTAGTCAATGAAGCACAGGTAAACATCTTTCTGGTATTCTCTGCTTTCAGCCAAGATCCATCGGATGTCAGCAATGATACCCCTTGTTCCAAGGCCTCTTCTGAATCTGGCTTGAACCTCTGGAAGTTCTCTGTCAGTGCATGGTTGCAGCTATTTCTGAATTACCTTTAGTAAAACTTTACTCACATGGGATATCAAAGATACTGTCCGATGATTTCTGCATTCCGTTGGGTCACCTCTCTTTGGAATAGAGATATAAATACTGATCTCGTCCAGTCAGTTGGCCAGATAATTGTCTTCCAAATTTCTTGGCAGAGATGAGTGAGTGCCTCCAGTGTCTCTTCACTTTGTGGAAAGATTTCAATTTTTATTCCATCAACTACTGGTACCTTATTCTTTGCCAATTTCTTCAATGCACCTTGGACTCTTCCTTCAGTATCATTGGCTCTTCATCCTATGCTACCTCTTGAAACGGTTGAACATAAACCATTTCCTTTTGGTACAGTGACTTTGCATATTCCTTCTATCTTCTTTTGCTGCTTTCTGCATCATTCAATAATTTGCCCAGAGCAAAATAGCAAAAGTCTAGGATTGAATTTTTTCTTCCGTTTCCCCAGCTTGAGAAATGCTAAGCGTGTTCTTCCCTTTTGGTTTTCTGACTCCAAATCTTTGCACATTTTGTTGTAATATTTGACTTTGTCTTCTCGAGTTGACCTTTGAAATTTTCTGTTCGGCTCTTGTACTGCCTCATTTCTTCCATTTGCCTTAGCATCTGTCCACTGGAGAGCAAGTTTCAATGTCTTTTCTGACATCCATTTTTATTTATTCATTCTTTCTTATCTTCTTAATGACTTTTTGCTTTCTTCCTGTATGATGTTTCTGATGTCATCCCACAATCTGCTCTTTGGTCTTTAGTGTTTAATGTATCAAATCTGTTCTTCAGATGATCTCTAAATTCAGATGGGATATATTCAAGGTCGTATGTTTGCTCTTATGGACTTGTTTTCATTTTCTTCCCCTTCAATCTGAATTTGCATATGAGCAATTGTTGGTCTGTTCCACAGTCTGCCCCTGGCCTTGTTTTCACTGATGATATGGTGCTTTTCCACCTTCTCTTTCCACAGATGTCGTCAGTTTGATATCGATGTATTCCATCTGGTGAGGTCCATGTGTATAGTTGTCTCTTATGCTGTTTTAAAAAGGTACTTGAAATGAACAAATCATTGGTTTTTCAGAATTCTGTCATGCAATCTCCAGTGTCATTTGTATCACTAAGGCCATATTTTCCAACTACTGATCCTTCTCTTTGTTTCCAAACTTTGCATCCCAGTCGTCAGTGATTGTCAGTATATCTTGATTGTATGTTTGATCAATTTCAGATTGAAGAAGTTGGTAGAATTTTTCTATTTCATCCTCACTGGCTTTATTGGTTGGTACATACATTTGAATAATAGTGGTAGTGACTGGTAGTAACTGGTCTTCCCTGTGTTGTTGTTGTTGTTAACTGCTGTCAAGTCTTTTCCGACCCATAACGACCCTGTATAGGGTTTCCGAGGAGCAGCTGGTGAGTTTGAAACACTGACCTTGCTGTTCAAACAGCATTGCAGTCTGACACATTAACCCACAGTGCCACACATGGATATCATCCTATCACAGACAGCAATGTACTTCATGACAGATTTTGATATGTTCTTTTTGATGATGAATGCAACACCGTTCCTCTTCAATTTGTCATTCATTCCTGGCGTAATAAACCGTGTGATTGTCAGATTCAGAATGGCCAATATCAGTCCATTTCAGCTCACTAATGCCTAAGATATCAATGTTTATGTGTTCAATTTCATTTTTGACAATTTTCTTATTTTCCTAGATGTATGCTTCATACATTCCATATTCCAGTTAGTGAATGTTTATAGCTGTTTTCATCTTGAGTTGTGCCCCATTAGCAAATGAAGGTCCCAAGAGCTTTCCTCCCACGTTCTTTACTCCATTCGCATCATCACTGTCAGCTCTACTTTGAGGTCAGCTCTTTCCCAGTCTCATTTTGAGTGCCTTTCAACCTGAGGGGCTCGTTTTCCAGGACTATATCTTACAGTGTTTCTCTGCTATTCATAATGTTTTCAGTGACTAAATATTCAAAAGTAGTTCATCGCTCCTCCTTCATAGTCTGACTTCATCTGGAAGCTTATCTGAAACCTGTGCACCATGAGTGACCCTGCTGATATTTAAAATACCCGTATCATAGCTTCCAGAATCACAGCAACGCACAAGCCACCACAATATAACAAACTGACAAACGAGTGGTGGTGTTCTCTGGCAGTCCATGGTATATTCAGTATTCTTCATCAACACCATAATTCAAAGGCATCAATTCTTCAGCCTTCCTTACCCAATGTCCAGCTTCCACATGCATATGAGATGATTGAAAATACCATGGCTTGGGTCAGGCACACCTTAGTCCTTAAAATGACATCAAGGTAGCACCATAAAGGCCTCATTTTCTCTACTTGAGAAATGAGTATAAAAGCCCTACCCTTCCATCAAAAAGATTATTATTCAGTTTGTTTTTGTTGTTGGATGCCATTGAGTCGGTACTGACCCATAGCGACCTTATACACAGCAGAACAAAACACTGCCCAATCCTGGGCCAACCTCATTACTGTTGTCACGCGCTTGAGTCCATTGATGGCTGCTACTTGACCAATCCATCTCGTTGGGGGTCTTCCTCTTTTTCTCTTGACGCTCCACCTTATCAAACATGATATCCGTCTCCAGCGACTGGTCCCTCCTGACAATAGGTCTGAAGTATGAGAGACAAAGTTTGGTCATCCTGGCCTCCAAGGAGCACTCTGACTGCACTTCTTCCAACACAGATTTGTTGGTTCTATGGGCAGCCCATGGCACTTTCAATATTCTTCTCCAATACCATAACTCAAAAGCATCAATTCTTCTATGGTCTCCTTATTCACTGTCCAGCTTTCGCATGCATATGAGGTTATTGAAAATAACATGGCTTGGGTCAGGTGCACCTTAGACCTCAAGCTGACATCTTTGCTCTTCAGCACTTTAAAAAGGTCTTGTGCAGCAGATTTGCTGAATGCATTATGTCGTTTGATCTCTTGACTGCTGCTTCCGTGAGTGTTGATAGTTGATCCAAGAAGAATGAAGTCCTTGATAACTTCACTTTCAGCAAGCAAGGTTGTATCATCTGCATATCGCAGGTTGTTAATGAATCTTCCTCCAATCCTGATGCCACGTTTTTCTTCATAGAACCCAGCTTTTCATATTATGTGCTCGGCATACAGGTTGAATAAGTATGGTGAAAGAATACAACCTTGTCGCACACCTTTTTATAATTTTAAACCATTCAGTGTTCCCGTGTTCTGTTTGAACAACTTCCTCTTGGTCTGGGTAAAGATTCCTCATGAGCATAATTAAGTGTCTGGAATACTCATACTTCGCAATGTTGACCATAGATTGTCATGATCCACACAATCAAAAGCCTTTGTGTAGTCAATAAAACACAGGTACACATCTTTCTGATATTCTCTGCTTTTGGCCAAGATCCATCAGACATCAGCAATGGTATCCTTCATTCTGTGGCCTCTTTTGAATCTGGCTTGAACCTCTTGAAGTTCTCTGTCAATGCATGCTTGCAGCTGTTTCTGTATTACCTATAGTAAAACTTTACTCGAATGGGATATCAAAGAGATTGTCTGATGATTTCTGCATTCTGTTGGGTCACCTCTCTTTGGAATGGGCACAAATACGGATCTCTTCCAATCAGTCAGCCAGATAGTTGTCTTCCAAATTTCTTGGCAGAGATGAGTGTGAGTGCCTCCTGTGCTGCCTCACTTTCTTGAAAGATTTACATTTTTATTCTATCAATTCTTGGTGCCTTGTTCTTTGCCAGTTCCTTCAATGCACCTTGGACTTCTTCCTTCAGTGTCATTGGCTCTTGGTCATATGCTACCTCTTGAAATGGTTGAATATTAACCATTTTCTTTTGGTACAGTGACTCTGTGTATTCCTTCCATCTCCCCTTGATGCTTTCTGTATCATTCAATAATTTGCCCAGTGAATCTTTCAATAATTAAAGTCGAGGCTTGAATTTTTTCTTCAGTTCCCCCAACTTGAGAAATGCTGAGCGTGATGTTTCTTTTTGGTTTTCTGTATAAACCCTCTGTTGACTCTGAGATCATCTTTAGAGACACAGGGGGAAAGCTCCTGGGTTATTGATTTACTATGTAAATAGGCTTTCCTGTTATACTGTGGACCAATAAATCCATCATGATAAATGAAGAAAATATTAAAGTTGTCAAATACTTTATTTTTCTTGGATCCACAATCAACACTCATGGAAGTAGCAGTCAAGAAATCAAACATCGTTTAAAAAACAAAAAAAAATCAACGAATTGCAGTAGGCAAACCTGCTGGACAAGACCTCTTTAAAGTGTTCAATAGCAAATATAGACCACTTTGAGTACTAAGGTGCGCCTGACCCAAGCCATGGTATTTTCAGTAGCCTTATATACATGTAAAAATTGGACAATGAATGAGAAGACCGTAGAAGAATTGATGCCTTTGAGTTATGTTGTTGGAGAACAATAAACTGGACTGTCAGAAGAACAAATAAATCTGTGTTCATAAAGTACAACCAGAATATTTCTTAGAAACCAGGATGGCCAGACTTCTTGGACATAATATCAGGAGGGAGTAGTCCCTGGAGAAGGACTTCATGCTTGGTAAAGCAGAGGGTCAGAGAAAAAGAGGGAAACCCCCAAGAAGATGGTCTGGCACAGTGGTAGCAACATTAGGTTTAAGCATAACAATTGTGAAGATGGTGCAGAGCCAGGCAGTGTTTTGTTGCTTTGGATCAGAGTCAACTGGATGGCACTTAATAGCAACAATCATACTTCTAAGTGGAGAGTTCTCAGGGTGATGCTATCCTCAGCACTTGGGAGAGTAGAGCAGTACCTGATACCAATTGATTTCAGTATATAAGCCAAAAAGAGTCATTAAAACCTTTTCCCTGAAACCCAGGGTAACCTGGGTGTCTGGTACACCCTGACTGCTTCAGCCTATGCGTCCCAGAGGCAAAGGGTTGACCTGCTGATCTGTTGGCTTCTGTAGGTCTTGCCCTGGGCCCAGGGGATGTCTAGAGACAAGCAGGCCTGGAGATAACGTTGAGGGATAGAACACATACACCCTGCTCATGCTACTGCAGGGCTACATAGCCCTTAGTGGACCAGCATTCCTGGTGGCTTATTTCACAGGCCTGGGCCCCTCAAGTCTGGCTTTGAAGAGTCCTCCCAGCCCAAAGCACTGCAGAGTACTCCTAAAAGTTCCAGGACCCACTATGCTAAGAGTCTGTGAAGTCCTGTGGTCACAGTAGGCAGGCTACTAGTGTGGCAGTGAGCGTTTAGGCACCCACATTGACACCTTTCTCCCCATCTGCCCACAGGTGAGACTTTCCCTATCACGGAGCACCACCGACACTCAGACCTCACTGCCCCTCCTAACAGCCCCACTGGCCACCACCCCCAGCCAGCTCTGATCCCATCGCACCCTGGATCCTTTGGCTCACCACCCCACCCTCACCTACTACCCACCACCCCAGCAGCACCTTTCCCTGCTCAGGCTTTTGAGTGCCCTGTTGCCACTGCCGCTGCCCCTCATACCCCAGGGGCATGTCCAAGCCCCCACCTGTCCTCTACCAGCATGCCGCTCCTAAAGATGCCCCCACCGTTCCCGGGGTGCAGCCACCCCTGTAGCGGGCACTGCAGCGGGCCTCTCCTCCCACCACCGAGCTCTCAGCAGCTCCCCAGCTCTCACAGGTAAGTGCATGACAATGAAGGGCAAATTCCCTGTGTGACCTGAGCTCAGAGTTTGGGAATTTTGTAAAGGGTGCCTTTGGGGTGGAAGTAAAGGGTACACTCTTTTTTTTTTTTTTCTTTTTTAGTTATGAACAAAGTGTTTATTTAAAAAAAAAAAGCATAAAAACTTGAAATCATTCAGAAATGTATAAAGAAGAAAAAAGGTCCTCATACCCCAAAGATAAACTTCTAATGGGGTGGTATATTGCCAGTATGTTTCTGTATATAAGTAACCTAATTAAGCTCATGTTATTAATAAGTGTGGGGTAGTTTTTTGTTTTTGTTTTTTAACATTGTGTCATTGTCAACCAACCAGTTACCATCTAGTCAGTTTCAGCTTTCCTTGATGTGTGTGTGTGTGTGTGTGTGTGTGTGTGTGTGTGTGTGAGAGAGAGAGAGAGAGAGTGTGTGTGTGTGAGAGAGAGAGAGAGAGAGAACATAAACTGTCAATGGGTAACTTTGTTTGGAAGTAGATTTCCTGGACTTACAGCATTTCCAATATCTTTTTTTTTTTTTAATCCATTTTTATTGTGAATTGAGTGAAGGTTTACAGGCAAGATCATCAGTTTTACATTCAGCGAATCATAAACTTTGTTTCATCTCAATGATTGCAGTCCCCTCCATGTGGTAACAGTTATCCCGCTCCTCCCTGTGCTTCTTATTTTCATTCCACCTTCCCATCCCTTTTCAACTTCGTCCTTAGGAAAATGTTGCCCTTTTGATTTTGAATGATTGACCATTCTATGTTGGACATACCTTACTAAGTGTTGTTGTCCCCACTGTATACCTAACTACTACTTGACTGAAAATTAGGCCACGAGGATGAGTTCTTTTCTAGACCTGAAGGGTGGTTAAACCCATAGTCCCAGGTTCTTCCAGTCTCTTTCTGACCAGTAAATATGGTCTTTTTTAATATATAATTTTGAGTTTTGTGTGACATCTTTTCCCACTCTTATCTGGGACCTTCTAATGTGATCCCTTTCAAAGCAGTTGGTAGCTGGGCTCCATCTAGTTCTTCTGGCATAGAGACTGATGTTCACATGTTCCATTAGGCCATTGGACTAACTGATTCCAGGCATCTTTAATTCTCATCACTCTTCTTTTCTTCTGCACATGGAGAGACTAGTAGCTGCACCTTAGATCCCAGATGCTACTCACCCAATAGGATGTAGAACATTGTCTTTGGGAACTGTGTTGTGTCAATTGGCCATGGTATCCCCTGAGACTATGGTCCTGAGTCCCCATGCCCAGCAGCTCATTGCCTTGAGGTGTTTGGTAATGTCTAAGAAGTTTTCATCATTTTACCCACTGTATACTCCACCACAAGGAGTCTGGTAGCATAGTGGTTACGAATTGGGCTGCTAACCCCAAGGTCAGCAGTTCGAAACTACCAGCAGTTCTTCAGGAGAAAGATGAGGCTTTCTGCTTCCGTAAAGATTTACAGTCTTAGAAACCCTGTACCAGGGTCTCTATGAGTGGGAACCGACTCCATAGCGCACAACCACCACCACCATACTCCACCACATTCATTGTTATGTTTGCAGCAAAGATAAATACCCATGTACAGATAACTTCTTTCAAATACTTAACATATTTGTGAATATATTCCCATTCTTCTCCCATACCCATTCAACCTGTATACCTGCAGAACTCTGTTGTTCCAAGGTTGTGTATATAACATTATTTGCCTCTATTCCCTTTAGCTCTTGCCTATCTCCCTGTGTCTTCACCTGTCTTCATCATTCTTCTGTTAGTCTCCCTTTTCTTGTGCATTGCCCTCCCCATCACCCAAGTTAATTTGTCTATCTATCCTGTAGCAGTGAATTACTCTTCCTTCCCTCCCACTGCTGGTAACAATCACAAAATGCTTCTTTTAGCAGGAAAGCCTTTTCTTGAGTTTTTACAATAGTAGTCTCATACAATGTTTGTCTTTTTGTGATTGACTAGTTTCACTCAGCATAATGTACTCTAGGTCCATCCATGTTAGAAAGTGTTTTACAGACTCTGCATTATTCTTCACTGTTGGATTGTGTGTATATACCAAAGTTTACTTACTTATTCTGCCATTGATGAGTATTTAGGCTGTTGCCATCTTTTTGCTATTGTGAATAGTACTGCGGTGAACAGTGGTATGCCATTTCCAATTTCTTAACATAAATACTAGACTATAAAAGCATCCTTACACCTAAATCTTTGTTTAAATCAGATAG
This sequence comes from Chrysochloris asiatica, assembly GCF_000296735.1. Classification (NCBI taxonomy): domain Eukaryota; kingdom Metazoa; phylum Chordata; class Mammalia; order Afrosoricida; family Chrysochloridae; genus Chrysochloris; species Chrysochloris asiatica. Next base: position 1,734,729 of record NW_006408760.1, read on the forward strand.
GATGTCTGTAAAGTAGAGTGCTACAAGTAACTCTAGTAATACATATAAATTGGAAAGTTAGATTTCTTTGGAGGGGATAGACATATGTTTTTGTATTCTATACCAGATCTAGTTGTTTTGTGTTTCTATTTTTATACTCCCCTAATACAACCCCTCAGAACAGTATCTTTCCATGTGTGTTGGTCATGCCCAATGTTGACAGTGTCTCCAGTTCCATGTCCCTGGTTTTCACTTAGCACAACATCAGAAGCACATTTATGGTCCGGTATAAGGAGTTCTGGTAGCGTAGTGGTTACGAATCGGGCTGCGAACCTTAAGGTCAGCGGTTCGAAACTACCAGCCGCTCCGCGGGAGAAAGATGAGGCTTTCTACTCCCGTAAGGATTTACACCCTCGGAAACCCTGTACAGTGTCGCTATGGGTCAGAACCGACTCGACGGCACTTAACAACAACAACAACATGGTCATCCTAGCCCTCAACTGGAAAGACTGGAGACTGTTGGCTGTAGTTCAGTTTACACCTCCAGTTGCTGAACATTTGTCACTCCAACAATTTGTAATATTATGAATAATGTCTCTAAAGATTTCTGTGCCTAAAGCTTCTTCCCTTGTTTGGATCTTTTTCAATTGTTGTTAAGTGCCTTTGAGTCGGTCCTGATTCATAATGACCTTGAGAAATAGATTCCTCAAAATGAAAAAAAAAAAAAAAGCATTCTCAAAGTATTTTTTTGTTCTTTGGAAGCAAGTTCTGAACACACCTTCAAAATTGCTTTCCAAGGGGCTCTTAAAATTAATGTGATCACCAGTAGTAAGAATATTAGTTTCTCCATATTCTCAAGAATATTATAAATTTTCCTAAAAATAATTTTACTAATGAAATAGATGAGAGATGGTAGGTTTGGATTAAACTTCTAAAAGCACCACTGATAATGGTCTCTGCCATGTGCTTCCTATTCTTTCTAGTGGTGGTGGTGGTGTTAATGCCGTCGAATCAGTTCTGACTCATAGTGACCCTGTATAGGGTTTCCAAGGAGTGACTGGTGAGTTTGAACTGCCAACCTTGTGGTTCAAACAACCTTGAAGTCCAATGCTTTATCCCACAGTGCCACACCAACCAGGACTCCCTGTAGTAGGCAAGCAGCCGCATTTTACTCCTCAGGCTCTGTCCGTGTATTTAGCTGAACTGTAGCCTTAGCACTGGGACCAGCCCCTGCAGCACTTGAACAACTAATGACCCAACCTAGGACTCTCTAACTCTTCTGGCCTCTCCAGTTTTGGGTCCTTTCATTCTTGCCCTGGGAGACTATTCTATACTACTAGATTTCCTTAGTGCCTTCTGAAATCAGAGACAGGGCAATGCAATGGAGAGAGAATGACCTTTGCAGACAAAGCCTCAGTGCTAGCCCCTCCTCCTTGGACAAAGCAGTTCAGTGCTCTGGGTCTCAGTTTCCTCTGCAGCAAAATGGGGCCAATAATGCAAATTATTCAGATTTAGGGGATATTTAGACATAATATGCTGTGACCCAGAAGACACGTTAGCTTTTTCTGAACTTAATATCCTATGATTAAGGCAACTCAGCCTATTGGTGTAGGGTACCCATCTTAGAACATGAAAGAAAACTGGCTGTTCCAACGGAGTCATCAGTCCACTAATTCTTTTCAGGCACCTGTCTTTTGAACCCCTGCTGTGTTCAAGGTTGTAAAGCTAGGCACTGGGACCTACAGATAAAAGTGGCATAGTCCCTGCCTTTGGGAAACAGTCTGGTTTGAGACCAATGGGCAAACAGAGCTGACACGAACCATAAATGGTAGGTCAGAGAAAACTGTGTGTGGTGCCGTGAGACACCTGAGAAGAGTGTGCACTGGTGAGCATGACAGGGGAGGCAAGGACAGTCCTCCATTACTGCTTGGGCTGGACTCTGAGGGACAGTGAGAGATGTTCACCTGTCCTTGCAAGAGGTGGTCATGTAGTTTGACTGTCTCTGACCTTGATGGAATCTCAGCATAGCTGGGATGGGGAAAGAGGGGTTGGGATGCTCTTCTGGGCTCCTGTTACATCCTCTTCCCAGATTGCCCTCCCTCACTATGGGGCTTATCTTTCTTCCCCATCAGCAGAGACCCCAGCTGCAAAGGGCACAAGTTTACACACAGTGGCCTGGCGTGTCAGCTGCCCCAGCCCTGCGAGGCAGATGAGGGTCTGGGCGAGGAAGAGGATAGCAGCTCAGAGCGTAGCTCCTGCACCTCGTCCTCCACCCATCAGAGAGATGGGAAGTTCTGTGACTGCTGCTACTGTGAGTTCTTCGGCCACAATGCGGTGAGTGAACCTGCCCAGGCCAGAGAGGGCTGGGGGCCAGCACAGTGAGCAAAAGGAGCCCCCTCCTCCCCAGAGGCCCCAGTGACTCATGGTAATGACTGTTCTTTTTATACCAACTGTGCTGGGACCATGTAAGTTCTGTCACCTGCGTCCGCTCATGTGATTCTCACAACAGATTTGTGAGGTAGGGATTTTTCAAATTTTGCTACCTTTGCTCTTTTTGTGGTTTCTCTTAAGATTGACTTTTTTTCCTTAGGCCAAAGGAAAGGAAATGGCAGAGAGAAAGCTATGGTTCTGATGAGTCTGTATACGTGTGTAATCACAGAGAATGAGCACTTGTGAGTGATGAAGGCAGAGTGGAAGCAAAGGCTCTCAGGCCCCAGAATGACAGCCAGCCGAGGGGAAGGCCGTGGGCACAGATGGCGCCAGCCAGGAGGCTCCGATCAGAGCACATGTTCTCTGGACAGGGGGAGGAAGCAGTGCAGGAGCCTCATAAGGTGAAGAAGAGAGGGCTGCTGGCTAGGGGAGCTCAGTTGAGGAGAGAAGAAATGAAAGTCATTGAACTGCCAGTCACCTTTGAGCTAGGAATTATTGTCCTCATTTTAGAGATGACAAAACTGAGGCTCACAAAGACTGAGTGACTCGCCCAAGGTCATACAACCGCCAAGTGGGGAAGCTGGGCTCAAACCTGGCCTCCCGGTTCCACGTCAGTGTTCTCCCAACGCTGTCGTGTACCAGCGACCTCTGCACTCCTGTGGCCTTGGCTCCAAGCCTGGCTGAGGGGGAAGCCATTTGGCCCTGTGGCTGATGGTAGAACAGTTGTCTCACATCTCCCCACATCCTCTGGTGCCAGCGGGTGGGAGTGCAATGGGCTCCCAGGCCCAGGGTGTAATGTCAGCACCTCCCCCTCCCCCAGCCACCCGCTGCCCCGACGAGTCGGAATTATACCGAGATCCGGGAGAAGCTCCGCTCGAGGCTGACCAGGCGGAAAGAGGAGCTGCCCGTGAAGGGGGGAGCCTTGGGCGGGATCCCTGGGGAGCCCACCGTGGACCACCGAGATGTGGATGAGCTGCTGGAATTCATCAACAGCACGGAGCCCAAAGTCCCCAACAGCGCCAGGGCCGCCAAGCGGGCCCGGCACAAGCTGAAAAAGAAGGTGGGTGTGGGGGGGAGCCCAGCTCTACCACCTCTCCTCCCTGAGGAATCCCTCACCCCAGCCCCCAAGACTTCTGGGACATGAATAGTGCTGGCTGCCAAAAGCCTTGGCACAGCTCACTACTCTGGGAAAGGCTGAATAAGTTTGGGAGGGCATCAGGGGCCCATGATGGAGGAAATCATGTCGTGGTCTCCGAAGCTGCTTGTGGAGTCCTCCCAGCCCAGGACTTGTTGCTTCCACTGCTCAGCCCTTTACTTATTCAGCAAACACTTCTCCAAATACTAGAAGCAAAGCGTGACGCAGTGCAATTCTCACCTGGAAGAGCTCAGTCCAGTGGGGAGACTTGGCAGAGAGCTGATCAAGCATATTAGAGAGTGACTTAGTCCTGCCAGACATGCTGGAAGTAGCTGTAACAAGAGGATGGCACATGAGCTGAGTAACAGGGATTGGCACAGACTCACCAGGGGCCTCCTGGCAGCAGGCACCTCCTGTTGCACAGCAGTGTGGGCTGGCCTGAGCTTAAAACTGACCATAGTACAGGCAAGAGAGGGCCTTCCAGGCCCTGCGGAGAACTTTGGTTCAGTCCTGCAGCTGAAAGGAAGTCACCTGCAGGACTTCATCGAGGAATCCACTGGTCAGATATGTACTAAGACTGCTGTGTGGCAATGTAGAAGGTAGGTTAGAGGGGGCAGTACTCAGCGCAGGAAAACTTCGAGTTTGATACTCAAGGCTGGAAAGTGGTGGCTCAAGGGAGAGATGTCTGATGATGCTTGATTGAAGGTCAGCTCTGGGGCAGAAGCAGAAGAGGTGGATTTTCAGAGCAGTGACAGGTGTCTTCAGGTGTTTGCTTGGATGACTTTGGAAAGATGGTGGTGACTTTTCCCTGAGTGAGGATGGGATATGCAGAAGACAGTAAATTCTGTTGGGACATGTTGACTCAGAATGTCCCAAGAGACACAAGTGGAGATGGAGGTTTAAGGCTGGGGATTGCCAGCATAGAGATGTAATTGAAGCCATGAGAGTGAGAGAGTCCACAGGGTCGAATTTGCTTCACAGAGGGCTGAGGATAGGACCTGGTGAGCTATTCCCAGGCAGCCTTGTTGCCAAAAGAGCCCCAGGGCTTGATGGCTTTTCCCCAGCCGCTTCGTTACCTCTTACCCGACTACACTGCAACTTCGTCTGCACAGTGCCACCCTTGGGAGCCCAACCTCTGAACAGACTTGGGGTTGATAACCAGCTAGCTCCAGTTCCTGGGTGGTCAAGCAGTCCTGGTCCTCTGGAAAGCAGAAGTGATGCTTCATCTTTCTCCAGCCCAAAGGACTACCAGGATCCTTTTCCCTGTCATCAGTGCCTTCAGAAAACAGTCTTTCCTTTCTTTCCCCCACTCAAAGTTGCCTGCTTGATGTTTTTAACAGGCTTCAATGTTCTCTGTGGCCCAGCCGATTCATAAGGTAGTGGTGCCCAGTTAGGGCCCCAGGGAGTACACTTGGCAGATCCAGGCTGTGGGCTTTCCCTGCGGCAGTTTGCCCATGTATCCCTTTCCTTTTACCAGTAATGCTGTCTCTTTCCTCCTCTTCTTCCTGACTAACTTCCTTTGAAAGCACAGTTCAGGTGTTTCCTAGTATGGGTAATTGCTCCAGAGCCCACTGCACAACTCCTATCTGCCAGGCCCATTTCCCAAGGCCCAAGAAAGAACCCTGACCAAGATAGCTTGCCATCACAGACCTACAATTGTGGGACATAATAGACATAGAGACAGGCAGTTTGAACCTCCTTCCCGAGCTCCCTCTACCTCCTAGACACCCCAAAACACAGCGTCCCCCAGCAGCTGTCCAGTAGGGGCTGCTCATTCTCACCCACCTGAAGGGATAGGTGAAACTAAGTGTCTTTCTTGCTCTCTTACACTACTGCACATACTCATCCTGTTCCATCGAAGCTACCTCTCTCCCTCTGTCCTCTAGCTTCCCAGCTGTTTCCTCTTCATTCATGGAAAACAGTAACACTGCCTATTGTTTTGTCTTCCCAAACAAACCTAGATCCCTTGGCTCATCCTTAAATCACTTTCTTGCCAGCACTCTCAATTCCTTACCCCATTGCCCTTCCAGTATACCCACTCAGAAAAAACCACAGCACTTCTGGCCAGAACCCCAGCCTGCCTTTTCTTCAGTCTCAAGGAAGGCACATCATCAGATCTGCTGGGCCCTCCAGCTGCATGGCCTCCTGGTTACTGAGGCCTTGCAGGCCTTTTCCCTTCTTCCTCTTTCTCCTCAACATTTCCATCCTCCAGTCCCTTTGTCAGATCTCCATTCATTCTATACCTCCATGCTTTCCCCATCCCCACCTTATTTTTCAGCTAATAACCTCACTTCCTACCTCAGTATTTTTTTGTTTGTTTTTTTAAAAAGCCATTAGACAGGCATTCCTTCAACATCTCACCACTCCACTGCAAGCTTGTGCACTTCCTCTTGTCATGGGAAAAGCGTTGTCCCTTTTTCTCCCTTAGGCCACCCCAATCTTGTTCCTCGGTTCAACAGTGAACCTCTTTCCTTTGGAGCCCATTCTCCTCTCTAGACTGTTTCTCACTGACATTTTCATGTACTTCAGTACTCTTTTTTTTTTTTTTTTTTTTTTTTAAAGCAAACGCTTTCTTGAGCCTGCAACCTCTCTCTCCCCCAAACAGCCTCTTCCCTCATAACAGCCAAATTTCTTGGAAAATACTGTCTGCGTTCACCATCTTCACTTTTCCTCTTGTCAATACTCCACAAACTGTTTCCACTCACAACTCTACCCAGGATCACCAGGGACTCCATTATTATCAAATCAACATTATACTCTCCTGTCCCCATCTTAACTTGTCCAATGAGCAACATTTGACATTTTGTGTTCCTTCTCTTTTTCAAACATTGTTTTCTTCAGCCATGCAGGGGCAGGGAAAGGACAGAAGGAACACCATGCTCTCTCCCAAGAGTCTACCTTCCTTTCTGAGTTCTTCTCTCTTTTGTGACCTCTTCTTCCTCATCCTGTCCCCTTCCTCTTGAGGACATCTCCTTGGAGGGTGACACCATCCAGGTAGTGCTGGCTCCCAATTGACTGCACCCAACCCACTTACTCCCTGCACTCGGCATTGACATCTGCTACTGCTGCTGGGCACCTCCTCATGGTGGCCCATAAGCACCCCAAACAGCACATCCAACACCTAGCTGTCCTCTTCCTCCAAAGAAGCTACTCTCCCTCTCCTATCGTCTGTCTAGTTAAAGACGCCACCATCTACCCAGTTGCCCAAACCAGAGTCCTCAGTGCCACTCGGAGGAGTGATGAGAGCAGTGGCCTCAGGGTTAGACATCAGTTTGAAACCCGGCTAGGCCACACTTGCTGTATGACCTTGGGCAAATCACTTCACCTCCAGGCCTCAGTCTCTTCATCCGCAAAATGAGACTTCTAGGAGAAGCTAACTTGTAGGTGGTTGTGAGGATGAGATATGGTGTACTGCATGTGAAGGGTTGGCTGCATTTCCAGCATGTGGTGAGCACTCAATAAACGGTGGCTGCTTGAGCAGCAGCTGTGCTTGTCGGTGTTGTTTTCTTGACTCGTTCCCTCGCCCTACCAGTTACAACAAACCCGGTCCATGCTACCTCCTGAGTAGCTTAAAGCAGCCCCACTTCTCGCCACCCTGCTACCACTACTTTAGAACCTGTTAGTAGCTTAACATTGCCTCTGTCTAAATCTCAGTTCTTGGTGGCCTGCATGGCTCTTGGTGATCCAGTCCTGCTGAGCTTCTCAGCTTCCTCTCTGTCTCTCCCCTGGCCTTCCTGCCCAGCTACCCACAGAGAGAAATCTGAGCTCTAGCCACACCTCCAGGTGGTTTGCATTCCCTTAGAGGTATTGCTGCTGTATCTGGCCTTTACACTTGCTGTTCCTTCTGTCTGGAAAGTGCTGATCTCGCTTTCTCCAGGATATTCCCTCCCTCTTCAGCTAGCCTGGAGATGGCCTCCTCTGGAAAGCACTCACTGGTGGCCAGGCTGGACAGGGGTGTCTCCTGGGTTCCCTGTGATTTCTTCCCTTGTCCCTGCCACTTTGAATTAATCTAGGTCTAGCCCACACTTCAGCTCCAGTTTGTGCCTCTGGCCTCGGAAAGCCCCCTTCTTTCAGCCCTCCTCGCTCCACAGCCTACTTGCTCTCTGTCTCCCCAAAAGATGAAGTCAGCGAGGCAGAGACCATGTCTCCTTCACAGCTGAATGCCCAGAGCCTAGCCAGTGCCTCAAAGAGCTGCAGTCAACAAACAATTGTCAAATGGAATTGAAAACCATAGGGTCTTCTGAGGACCAGATCAAAGCAGGATTATTGCCCCAACTCTGCCACCTAGTAAGCCGTGTAACCTTGGGCCGGTTCCTTAGTCTTTTGAGTGTCCTCATCTGTAAATTGAGGAGAATGAGATATAGAGAGGGCTGTGAAAGGGTCAGATGCACCAAATGTGTTTTTGTGCCTTCTCCTCTTACTGCCATATTGGTGGGTGGTTCCACATTGCTCCCTCCATACCTTTCCCTGACTCTTTGGTTTAGCAGCGGAACTCTTCTGTGAATGAAATCAGACATGGAACCTCAGTCTATATCAATAAAAGCAAAGGTGTTCTGGTGAAGAAAGTGGTGAAGGGCCCCTGTTGCTCATCCATCCCCAGCGGAGCACTCTCCTCCCCATCACATTGGGCAGCCTCCTCCCACGAGGACTCTGAATGCCCACTTAGGCTCCTCATAGCAAGTCTGTTGGATATAGGTGCCTTTCTTTTTCCCTTGTGCGCCGATGGGGAGGGTAAGATGCAGAGAGAATAAGTGATTTGTCCAGGGTCCCACCACTAGTCCGGTTGTGGAGTCAGAGTTCAAAAAAGATGAGCGTATCAGTGCCTACCTGGCTGGTACACAATCACCTGCTGAATTTGACTCTAAAGTGGCAGCACACCACAGTTTCCTTTTCCTGTTTCTTCCTACATTCCCAGATCAACTGGAATATATGCAGTGTTGGAAGTAGCCCCGATGCACCACTGCCACCCACTTCTTGCAGGCTCTGCTGGTTGCCTCCTGTCTCCCTCTGAAGTGGTGGGGGTGAGGGGTATTACTCAATGCCCACAGACTCATTTTGACTCCTGCACTGGGTCTGTGAGAGCCGATTAACCACATCTAGCTTCTCATCATCACATGAGCAAAGGGCTGCTGTTAAATCTGGAGTGAGAGCCCACCATATATCATGGAGCACACTTGTGCCGCATGATGACTTGGGGCCAGCTGGGCAGTGAGTGACCTTTCTGTGGGAACCTTGCCTTCTGGTTATGCCCAATCACAGCATCAGGACGGACATACATGTTCCTGGCGATCCAGAGCAGACTCCTCTCCCATGACAACCTCATGCCCCCTCTAGGTGTCATGACTTTTTCCTCTCCTACCTACAGAACGCCTCTGTAATAGCCATCTTCCTCACAGGCAAACCCCTTTTAGTCTTTAACCGGAATTATTGTCCCCATTTTACAGATGAGTCCACTGAGACCCAGCAAGTGAGTGGGCTGCTCAAGCTCATACATATTCAGCCCTGGGAGGCAAGACCCACTTAGCAAGGTTCCTACCCCTTTGCCTCCTAGCCATCTTAGGCAGAGGACTGACTGGGTTTCTGGATGAACCGTGCTGGGAAGTCTGACCTCTGCTGGTGTCGCTGCACCTCTGTCCCAGGACATGCACCTAGCCGCGTTTCCTTCTCACTCCTGCAGGGTGGGTGAGCAGGCAGGCGCCTGGGTAACCAGGCTGGTGTATCTCATTTTGCCTGGCCACTGCCCAGCCCCTGTTGACACCACTGCCTTTTGTATTGGTAGGAGAAGGAGAAGGCCCAGTTGGCAGCAGAAGCCCTGAAGCAGACACATCACAGTGTTTCTGGAAGCCGGGAGCCAAGGCCTGCCAGAGAGAGGCTCTTGGAGTGGCCTGACCGGGAGCTGGACCGAGTCAACAGCTTCCTGAGTAGTCGTCTGCAGGAGATCAAGAATACTGTCAAGGACTCCCTCCGGGCCAGCTTCAGTGTGTGTGAGCTCAGCATGGACAGCAGTGGCTATGCCAAGGACGGGGCTGCTGAACCTGATCCCCAGAGTCGGCCCCCATCAAACTTCAATGGCTCCTCTGAGCAGCGGCCTGACATCAATCTTGACCTGTCCCCTTTGACTTTGGGCTCCCCTCAGAACCACACATTACAAGCTCCAGGCGAGCCAGCCCCACCATGGGCAGAAATGAGAGGTCCCCACCCACCATGGACAGAGGTGAGGGGCCCCCCTCCTGGTATTGTACCAGAGAATGGCTTAGTGAGAAGGCTCAACACCGTGCCCAACCTCTCCCGGGTGATCTGGGTCAAAACACCCAAGCCAGGCAACCCCAGCTCTGAGGACCCAAGCGCAAAGGAAGTCTCTGGTTGCAAGCAGGAGCTGCCTGAATCTGTGGCCTCAGGTGGAAAGCTTCGGAAGGGCAAGAGACAGGGCAGTCAGGCCAAGAAAAGTGAGGCAAGCCCAGGTCCCAGACCTCTAGCCAGCCTAGAGGCTCCCAGTGCCAAGGGTCAGACTATTGGCTCCAAGCAGCCAGGCAAAGCCCCAGATCCTTCCAAAATAGGCAGCTATGCTGAGGCTGGAGAGGGGAGCCGGCCAGGCCTGGGCTGGACTGGCAGCCCCAAAACTGAGAAGGAGAAGGGCAGCTCCTGGCGAAACTGGCCCAGCGAAGCCAAGACTCGGCCCCCAGAGCAGGAATCTGTGCAGCCCCCAGGCCCAGCAAGGCCACAGAGCTTGCCACAGGGCAAGGGTCGCAGCCGCCGGAGTCGTAACAAGCAGGAGAAGTCGGCCTCATCCTTGGGTGAGTGCCCCTGGAAATGAGTGGCTCACCCCACCCCTACCCTAGCCAAGCCACAGGGTGGAGGGCAGTCCTCATTAGTGGGCAGCACTGTCCCAATACCCCAGAGGCCTGGCTGCGGACACTGAGCCTTCCTGGCTGTGTTTTCCTAGACGATGTATTCCTGCCCAAGGACACGGATGGAGTGGAGATGGATGAGACGGACCGGGAGGTGGAGTACTTCAAGAGGTAGGTGTCAGGTGCTTGATCACTCACCCACTTGTTCTGACCCACACTTGAGCCCCAGTTGGGCCTCAGACCTCACAAAACCCTGTTCCTTTAGCCTGTCTGCTGGGACCCCTGGTAGGACTGGGTGTCTAGGAAGAAGCAGGAAATGGAGAAGGAAGCATGTCAGGCCCCATGAGCCAGGCCTACCTCTAGTTCTATTCATGTCATCTGTGGTCACTTAACTTTGCTCTGGGGCTGGACTGAGCTCTCGGAAGGGGTAAATCATGGAACCTGTGATGGGGTGCTATTGAAGGGCTCAAGGTCTTAGGGCTGTGGGGGAAGATGAGAGGAACTCTAAACCAAGCTGAAGGTAGAGGAAGGCCAAGGACACCTGCCCAGAGAAGGTGACAACCAAGCAGAAACCAGGGTTTTCTGAAAACTAAGAATGAGTTGACCGGGTAAAACAGGAAAGGGCCTTTGCGACAGTCAGGATCACAAATACTGAGATTGAAGGGTAAAGAAAACCAGCATACTTGGGGGGTGGGAAGCAACCCAGTAGAGCTCGAGGATAAGGAGGGAGCCTGAATCCTGAGATGGCCTCTGCTGTCTTCAGACATTGTCCCTGAATCTAGGCTGAATCTAGGAAGCCCCCCAAACCTGGAAAGTTCCCGTACCTGCTGAACACCCAGCACCTGGGTGCCAGAGAGGATGGGCAGAGGACGTGGGTCCAGAGAAGGGTCCTACTAGGAAGAAAGGGAATCTTTTGATTGCATTTTTCTTATGTCTCCAAACCCAACAGGTTCTGTTTGGATTCTGCAAAACAAACACGACAGAAAGTTGCCGTGAACTGGACCAACTTCAGCCTCAAGAAAACCACTTCCAGCACAGCTCAGTAAGGTAGAGAGATCCCAGATATGCATGCCACCCCCTCTCCACATACTCTGCCATTTTCTGTGTCTCCTGCCGGACCATTTCATGCTCTGGAGTTCAGGGAGATGGTCTTTGGACTGGCAGTGTTGACCTGGCCCTCTGCCTCCATAGCAACAGCACATGGGCTCTTGTCTCTGAAGGCCCGGGCCCGTATGTTCTCCCATGACCAGTCACCCCTCAGCCTCTGCTCGCCTACTCTCCCTCCTGTGAGCTTCTGAAGGGGTCCTTCCCCCCAGGAATCTCCTTCCAGGGCCTCTACTACGCTTCCCAGCTGGCTCCCACAGTGCCCAGGCAGCAGTATGGGCAGGGGGTCTGCTCCCCCCCACCCCAACACCATCCAGCCTTGGGGTTAAATCCCACCTGCCTGCTGGAGCTGGCTCCCAGATGCAGGCAACTAGGATACATCCCAGATGAAGCTGTGAAGGGGCCAGCCCTCTTCAAACAGCCGTTCCATGCAGAAATTGAGAGCTGCTTCTGGGTCCAAGGTGCCCTCTTGCCTCTTTTCACCCCACAGGCAGGGCTGGAAAAGGGCCCATGTTCCCCACAAATCCCATTCAAGTATCATCTGGAAAGCCTCAGCCAGCCACCTCTCACTTCTCCCGCTGCCCCTTTTTCACCTTAAGTGATCTTTTCCAAGGCAGAAGTGCCTCCCACCCTCTCCAGTCATCCCCGTGGACTCATTCCAGCCTCCTTGGGGCTGCATTGGACTCCCAAGTGTGTGAGAACACAGTACCAGCATGGCATCAGAACCTGGTCCAGGCCTGTGTACCTGGAGCCTGAGGCGAGAGTCCTTTCATAGCTGACCACCTCAAGTACCTACCGACAGAAGAGCAAATCCAGAGGATGGCGTCTTACCAACCTAGCCTGGGAGGATTGGCTCCTCCAGGATTGTTCCCCATTTCTTGAGATTTAGCATGTTCTTGAACCCCAGCATTGGGGCTCTGTGTCTAATAGGATATAACCTCACACTCAGCTGGAGCTGATAGAGGAAGCATATTCAGTGTTTGCAGTTCCTCTTGTAACCTAGGGAACAAAAGTAACTAGCTGCTCCTGCCTCCGTGGGGCCCCAGCAGGGGGAGCCTGGGACCATGGCTCACTGTGTGGTCATGCTCTCTGCTTTTTCAGCCCCTGCCAGATCAGACTCCTTCAGAGTGTTCTGTGACCCTGACTGCCAGCTGAAGGTCTACAGTTTCTCCCTCCCCATACCCCATCCACATGCCCAAGACTTCCTGCTCCCCACCATCCTGGACCAACCAGAAGCTGAATGGATGCTGGGCTGTGCTGGGGCCCCTCCGGACCTCTGCAGAGCCACTCCCTGGTGCTACGCAGCCTCCACATTCAAAGCCTGGGGCCAGGCTAGCCTTTGGGCTGGGGACTGATGGTACTGCTGGCCCAACACTGCTCTCTTTGTGTTTGGTTTTTTGTTTTTGTTTTTCAATTCTTTACTTTTGATACTGTGAAGATCTTTCATGCTGAAAGATAAAGCAACATTTGGACACAGAGTTGGTGTGTTTGGTGATTTGCTGGTCTGAGTGGAGAACCAGGAGAGGGGTGTATGCAGAAGATCTGCCCTTCATCACTAAATCTGCTGAGCATGTCCTACATGTCTGAAGTTAGGCATTTCCACTTCACCCTGCAGCAATCCTAGTGGTACTATTTTACCCTGTTTTAAAGATGAGGAAACGAAAGCTGAGACAGGAAAGTGACTCAGCTGAGCTCAGTGTAGCCCACTAGGATAAGGGTCCATGACTGTAGCATCTCTGCCCTTTCTTCCTGTGGGAGGACTCTTTCACCACTCTGTGCCTCAGTTTCCCCCTTTGCACAATGGGAGAATTAGAGGGGTTGGACTTGATACATGGGAAAAACATTCCAAGCTGTACACCTGCAGCTGGGATGTTGAGATTCTTCACATAAAGAAGGGGACCTGGGGATAAATTGAGTGTTTATAACTTGCATCTGACTTTCCTATGGAAACGGGACACAGCCCTAAGTATGTAGGATGAGCACTGGAGTGCTAACCCCAAGGTCATTGTTCACCAGCTTCTTGGAAACCCTCTCCAGGGTTGCTATGAGTCAGACCCACCTGTACAGCACTTCACAACAATTTGAGTTTATGTGAGGAGTACCATGGGGGCAATGGCCACACAGTCACTAAGAGCCTTTCATGGACCACTCAGTACAGGGTCAAGGAACCTTGGTAGCACAGTGGATTAACCATTAGAATAAACTAACCAAAAGGCCGGCAGTTCGAAACCACCAGCTGCTCCCCAGGAGAAAGTTGAGGCAGTCCACTTCCATAAAGATTTGCATCCTTGGAAACCCTGTGACGCAGTTCTCCTCTGCCCTATAGGGTTGCCAGGAGTTAGAATCACTTTATGGTAGTGGATGGGTGAGCAGGATCAGAAGCTACTCCTTCCATTCTTGCCCCACACGTCCACTTGAGCCCCACCTGGGCACTGTGAGTAGCTGGCAGTGAGTGCCGACTTCTTTGAAGGACATGAAGCAAAAATAATGCATTAACCACAGGCTCATAATCACTGGTCCTGCAGGAACTAGGATCATGTCCCAGTGCTGCCTTTTTCTTAATTTAACTGTTTCCCTTCGACTCTTACACCAGGCTGCTACCCTGAAGGTGCACTGACACAACAGCTATCATTCTAAATGCAAGTCTGATTTTAAAAACTTGTGTGAGTAGTGTTCAGGGCCCTTTGTGCACAAATAACCCCTGCCTCTGTCTCGTGCTGGCTTCAGTCACTAGCTGGACAGCCTCAGTTCCCAAGTTAGACCTAACACCCTCAAGTTTCCTGATCGTTGCTCACAGATTACCTACCCTTGCTTTATCCTACACATTCTGAGGCTGTTTTTGCTATGAATACTTGGAGAATTACTTTTCCCTGCCTTGGTGATACTATCAAAAGTGGTACAGGCATACCTCCGGGATATTGTGGGTTTGATTCCAGACCACCACAATAAAGTCAATGCCTCAGCAAAGCAAGTCTCGTGAATTTCTTGGTTTCCCAGTGCATATAAAAGTTTTTTACAAGGGACTCATTTCCAGAATATACAGGAAACTGCAACACCTCTACAAGAAAAAGACAAATAATCCAATTAAAAAGTGGGCACAGGATATG